>NC_071588.1:9269478-9570572 GCF_024509145.1 Vidua macroura | reverse complement strand
AGAGAGGGATGAAATCAGAGCGGACAGAGCCAGAGCCTGGGCTGAGGCTGGTCATGCACAGGAAAACCTGTGCTTAGCAAGGAGTCACTTTTTACATGTCTGACTTCGGGGGTTGTGGAGGGACTGGGCTGCCAGAAGGGCTGAAGGAGGAAACCAAACCCTGAATTCAGGCACGTAACTGCTAGAGGAGAAAACCACTGCCTGTTTCCCACTTGAACTTGTGCCTCTCTGCTAGAGCCAAGGTGAGGGGAGACCTGGTGATGGCACAGGAGTGGCAGAGGCTGAAGCACCCCTGCCAGTGCAGATGTTTTGCCAGCAACTCACAGGTCACGAAGCCCAGCAAGGATCACAACAGGAACAAAGCATTTCCAAAGAAAACAATCTGGCTGTGGAACAGCCTTCCAGAGGAAACTAGCCTGGCAATCCACCCCTGAAGGCACACTGCAAAGCTTTCCTCCTCCTATGAACTATTTCATCACAAGCAAAACGTTTACACAGTTATTCCTACCCCAAAGGACTGCATTTAGCCCTTTCTTTCATATATTCAACATGAATTAAAATAAAAACCCAAGCATTTTTAATGAGTTAAGCCAATACCATACTTTCCCCTAACCACAGCTTTTACTCCCCAAAATAAGAGCTGAATAGATAACTTCCAGGAAGAATCTATACTTCTGTCAGACAGTACTGGGGCCTTGAGCAAGCTGATCTAGTGGGTGACACCCCTGCCCATGGATGATCTCTGAGGCTCCATCCAACCCACACCATTCTGTAATTTCTAGGATTCTGTGACTCTTGCAGATGATCTAAAGAGCTAAGCTGGCCAGCACAGCACAGTGTTTCCCCCATAGAGCTGGAAGCCAAGAGGAGGAGGAGATACTTTGCAGGGGTCGCAGAGCTGATACCACAAATGCATCCAAGTGCTGTGGCCAACAAACTTCAGCTAGCCAAGGCTTGCCACTGCAATTGGAACAATCAATAGCTGGGGAGCCCCTTTGTGCTTGTGTAGTAACCTGGGTCATGCAGAAGGGAAAAAACAGTGTGAGTATCCATGACATACTGTAAAACAATCATGATATATTGTAACACAACTGTTCCAAAGCCTCTAGAAAAACCTCAGTAACACAGGTGAGGCTGGCTAGGGCAATAAGATCCTATGGGTGCAGCCAGGCCCTGCCAATTTGTACTTAATTCCTGCTAACAGAAAGCACCTGAACATTGTCAGGAACCTTCTAGCAAGAGAAAATTTTCCATTTTTGTGGGGGGATTTAACTCTTGGATGACTGGAAAAAAGGAAGAAGCCACAATAGCTGTTGTCTTCCCAAAGCCCAGGCTCCTGATCAACCCCCACTGTTGCCCAGGAGTTCAAACCTAGTAACAAGGCTGAGTTTAAATTTGATGAGCCCTATGAACTGGCACAGCTGCAGAGGATGTGACATAATTGTGCACCTGAAATAACCTGACAGCTTGTCCTTAAAGTCAAAATGTCCTTCCATACTTTGCAGAGGCAAAATGAACCCAATCTGGGCTTGGCAAAAGCACCTGACAAATGGCACTTGTGTGAAACCCTCCCAGATGATGGTGTAAGTCCAGAGGGGAGCCAAGCCTGAGGACAAGGAGCACAAGGGGCAGGGATTTGTGTTCCTCACAAGGTGACAGCTCTCCAAACCCATCCCTGAATCCCCAGCCTGGCTGGGACACCATGGCCCATCTGAGCTGCAACCTCTGCTTTTGCACTTGCTCTTTGCTTTTCTCAGCTCTCAAGCTCAGGAGATGAGTTAAGCACAAAAATAAAATAAATGGCTTTTTCTTTCCTCATTTCCCTTTACCATACAATTACAGAATGGTTGGGTTGGAAGGGACCTTAAAAGACCACCTAGTCCCAACCCCCTGCTCCCTGCAGGCAGCTCCTTGGCACTTTGTGCTTTTCCTTGCTTTCTCTTCCAATTCACCAGCAGCATCCTCCCCCCTCTCTGCTGCCTGCTGTGGCAGCATTTCTGCCCCACAGAAGAGAATAAATACATCAAGGCTGTCAAATCCCTGTTGTTCTGGCTGGGAGGAGGTGGTGCACCCCTGCTGGGTGAGATTACTTCCCACAGGGATGGATGGCTCTCCCCTCACTGACAGCTCTCCAACAGCGAGCAATTCCTGTCCAGCCAGGAAAAGCAGGCAGCAAACGTGGCTAAGTGGCCCTTGGGACTGATGGGGGCAGGGAGGGGGGACAGGAGCTCAGCCCTGCTCACAGCAGCCCTGCTCTGCTGCCCGGGGTGCTGCCAGGGACACAGCTGGGCTCTCCTTGCTGGCCCTGCCTGGGATTCCCCAAGCAGGGGGGGCAGTGAGAAATGGGGATATTATTCCTGCTCAAGTCTCAGGGCAAGTGTCAGCCTTAATCCTGCCCAGGCCTGACACCTGGAACCAGCAGCTCTCAGTGCCTAAATACATTAATGAATGGGAAATTCAGGAAGATGTGAAGGTGGACAGGGAAGAACGTCTCTCTTTGCCCTTGGGAACACGTGTTTTCCATAGGCCCTTCACACTCCCCAGGCAGCAAATGTTCTGGGCAAAAACCCATCCTGAGCTGCACACTTGGCACAGATTTTGGGACAAGAGCTAGCAGGGAAGTGGCATTCACTTGGGAAATAGATTTCCCATGGGGAAAAAACAAACAAACAAATAAAAAAAGCATAAAGAAAAGGTTTGGCCTGTTTGCATTTCCCAAATCAGTCTCTGAAACATCCTGGTAAGCTGAGGAGCAGCCACCTGACCTGCAGGTCATCACCTCACCCCAGGAACCTGCCATGGTGGTGCTGTGGGTTTGGGTTATGCCAGCTAAATTACCTTTAAATTCTTGGCTTTTTGAATTAAATACATAGAAAAGAGTAAAATGAGCATCGAGCTGCTGTGATGAGACTGAGCAGGATCACAATGAGTCATCTGGAGCTTCTCCACCTCTAGACCAGCCTCTTCAAAGACACTTAAGGGAATCAATTGCCCATATCCCACTCAAATCCTCTCTCTATGTGGTTTGTGAAGCTTTAAGCCCCTTTCCCACTGCCACAACCTCCATCCCTCACCTCTGAAGTCTCTCTAGTCCATTATTCTGGAGGCTGGTTCATGAACAAAGTGTTCACTTTCCGTACTGCCTAATGAAGATGTTCCTGGCCCTGAGCATTAGATCTACTGCACACTTAATGGAAAAAATAGCTATTCTTACCATTGGTGGGTCAGATGAGTTTCTTGGCAGTGAGGGTGGTGCAGTTATGTGGACAATCAAACAAGCCAGTGATTATTGACAATGCATTTTTGAGGAAATCATTGCTGTTTAAACTCTAATCACAACAATACCTCATTTAAAAGCATAAAAGCTTTCACTCAGCTTTTCACTACCTTTTTTTTTTTAATAGCTAGACAATTAAATAAATCTCCTGACACTTAACCATCATTTACCCAACAGTCAGAAAGTGGATTCAATGCTTTTGCATCGGTTAGATGATGATATTAGAGCAAAAACTGAACAAGTACAAGCAGGTAAAGGAAGACCTGGGAGGAGTGTGTGCTGCACTCAACAATAACAGGGTAGCTTCTGCAGGGGAGAAGGGGATTTTTTGGTCTTCCCTTTTTCAGACACCAAGATCATTTCTAGCATTATTGTGTTGCACGTATTTTAGTGCTCTTGGGCAAAAAAAAAGAGTTCTTCCCTCTTTTATAATCTGGAAACTGAAGTACAGGACAATGCCACTCTGAAATTCTGTGTCTGGATCAGGAATTGAGTGTGGATGCGATGAGTTGTTCAAAAAGTAACCTTTCTACACTTAACCCTCAACCAGTCTTTATTTTGTCAGCATTTCCACAAAACTAGTACCTGAAGACTTCAGAGTAAGTGTGGATTAAAGCTCAAGAGGCAAAATAAGCTGGGTTCTCATGCATTTTTGTTAGCATTTTAGGAAAAGCTGCATGATCTTACAACATTGCCTGCAAATTAGCACTGAAACAACTGGGATTGACCCTGCGCTGGTCTGAGCATCAGCCCCTGGCAGATCACAGATCTTTTATTATCCCTGATCCCAGTGGTGCTCTTAATTCCCAGCTGTAGCACTTCTACCTCAGGTTCCTCAAGTGAAGAGCACGTCCTTCTGATGCCATTATTCAGAAGCTGATGCTAAATAACTCCTAAATTTATTGCCTTCTGCCTGCTGTCAGCTGCCAGTAGCTGCAATGGGAATATCTTTCTCCTTTTCAGATAGCAACAGCCATGATAGAAAATTCAACTCTTCCAAGCAGTGTTGGAGTTTGAAATGTATTATTATATATTCATTAGCCTACACTGAATTTCATGGGTGCTTTATGATGAGCATTTCAGAAATAAAATATAAAATGGAAAGGAAGGCCTTTCCAGCCTCATTCCAGACCCTAAATAACTGACAGCTACATAGACAGTTGATTGTTTCCTGATCTCTGCTTACTCAATTTTTAAAGAGATCCCATAGGTAAATTTTACAGAGATGGATCTTTGTTTTTACCTCCCTCACACACCTCCTTTTGGCAGAAAAATATGGCTCCACAAAGGTGTTTATGATGGGGTGGAAAGAGTTAAGGCCTCCTTCCACGCCTCCCTCTTGATTGTTTTAATTGGCTGTTGGATGACCTGAGCACCTCTTGGATGGGCATCCACAGGCTCTCCAGGAGGGAGCAGAGACTCCAGACCAGGGTCACCCTGGCTGGCACAGGGCCATCAATCAATGCCCTCAGGATGGATCCAGTGTGGCCCAAGAGCCCTGATGGACAGGGAATAACCTCCCTGGCCATAACCCCGGCAGCTCCAGAGGGGTCACTGGCCCCAGGGCCGGCAAACTTCAAACAGGGAAAAGGCAACCGTGAGCAAACAGCAAAACCCCCAAAACCAACACACAGGAACCGTCCTGGTGAACCCCCAGAGCCAAGGTGAGGGAGGGGACACACATGGGAGCCAACAAGGAGGAGCAGCCCCTGAAGGGTGAAGTAGCACAGGTACTAGCAGTAGTAGCTCCAGTCCTGGGCATCCCCCAGGGAACAGTGGCACCACCACAACAGGACAGCACAGTGACACAAACGTGCTTTCCACAGCAGAGTGAATCAGGGCCCAGATCTAAGGTAGCACCAACCACAGGTCCTTTCTGAGATGTGTGGGGATTGTCATGGAGCTGTAAGAATATCTGTGCTATTGAAAGAGCAGAAAGCATGGAAAACCAGCTAAAGGAAGAAGGAAAAGTGGAAATATCTTTTTCTGGTGAGAATACTGGCTTATATTGGCCTCAACAGCATAAAAAATTACTGCTTTATGTGCTCCCTGGTGTGAGAGCTGCACTAGCAATGGCTTGTTTCTCTTGGACAGACACACCAAACACCTCAAACTACTTGAGATCCTCTGCTTCTGAACAGGGCATAAAGGAGGGGTGATAATCCAGGTAACTCCGCCAGCTCTAAGGTGTCAGTCACTTCAGAAGCAAGATTTTCTCAAGAAACAGCTCCTGAATCACATGAGCACATCCCAGCAGTGGGAGCACACCCTGAAGTCAAGTCCTCGGTTCCCTGTTGCTCTGGAGACCAGGCAGGAGCTGCCTAAACTCTGCAGGGCACTTACCCCCGGGGCTGTGTGCTGGTTTCACACCCTCTGGCCTTGCCCCTGCCCTGGGCTGCACCTCCTCGTGTCGCTGCTCACGTCTCAGAGCTCAGAGGCTGCTCTGCTGCAATTATTTGCGCACTCTGGGGGGAGGAACACAGTGCATGGCCCCCAGGGGCAGGCGGCTCCGTATTTATCCTGGAATGGCAAACAACACTGAGAGCAAAGAAGAGAAAAAGGCAGATAAGATAAAAGTGTGTTACCAGGTCTAACAACACAAAATCAACAAAGACCACAGCAAAACTTATCTGCAAAGACCAACAAATGCAGCAGCAAGGGATCCTGACGGAGGACATTGGATCAACCACAGGACTGGTGAGACAGAGCTGTTTGGGTCTTGGAATGCCCAATATCAAGTCACAGGGAATCACTGTCAGTGGCTCAAGAAAATGGACATAAAAAGATGTTTTTATGGTCTTTGTCCTGCCCACACCATGACCCTGTAACTGCAACCAGCACCTTCATAATACAGAACTGAACCAAAGACTTCCCCACACGTTCTAACTCCAGAACAAGCCCCAGGCTGATGTGTGCCTGAAGAGTGGTGTGAAATGCTGCAGCAATTAATTCCCAGTATGTAATGGGACTGGATATTCCTCCCAGAAGATAGATTCACTCAGCTGTGAAGGTTTTCTCTGTCATTTAAGAAATATCCCCATTTGCTGAAGTTTTAATTAATGTGTGTGGTTAATTTATAAAGTGAAATGAAGTGTACTTGTTAGACAAACTGCATAATGATGAATCCAGAGGGGAAAAAGCAAAAAGGAGGTACTAGAAGAACCACATGTGAAAACCATATGGAAGAGTGTTCCACCAGCTTGGAACCAGATGGAAGAAAACATTGTCCCTGGACACTGTACAGAGTCCTACTGATAACAGATGATAAATCATTCACTGAGTGTAAGCAGGAGAGTGAACATCACCACAGACCGAGCTGTGCAGGGACAACAGGACCACGAGCTGGGGGACATTAGATAAAAGGACAGCATGAAAAGCTCAGATGTCACCCCCTCGTGTCGATCTAATCGGAGCCATTATCAGCGAGGACAGCCCGAAGAGCTGCAGAAAGGAACAAAGGCAGAGCAGCAGGGGAGGAATGCACTGAGGGAAACCACAACACAGCCCAGTCGGAGTAATGAGAGGCTGAGCAGGGAGAGGGGAGAGTTGTCTGGATGTTCACCCCTACAAAGGAGATATGAACTGAGTCCTGTCCCTGAGCTCTAACTTCTCTGTGTCAGCTCTGACAAGTCATTTAAGGTCACCTGAAGTGAAAGGGCACCCTCCCATTCACTCCAAAGCGCTGCTGCCTTCTCCACCACACTGCATTTCCCAGGGAGCCGAAATCCTTCCACACTCCTGCTCAACCTGAGGGTTCTCTGTGACAGCATCTCTCTTCTCAGGAAGGACAGCTGCTCCTGACACAAGAGCACTCCAGGTCTGACTGGGTCAGAAGGCAGGACAGCACAACAGACAGTAGTAGCACTCAGAAGTAGGTTAGACAGAAGGTGGCTGTGCTTAATAATCAATAATTTATTCACAGTCATCAGTGTCAAAAAGCACAGCTGCCTGCAGGAGTCCTGCTCGAGATAACTGGCCTGGTACAATGCCACGGAGCTGCAGATTTCAGACTGACAAACAGTTAAAGCTTTCCATCCAGCTGTTTATGGCCCCAGAGGTCATTCCCAATCACAGCTCCTCTGCTCTTGCCAGTCTCTCAGTTTCTTTGGTCACAGGGAATTTTCCTATGGGGAGGAGGGAAGCCTAATAATAAACATCACTACTTCATTCCCCCATGTGCACAATTATCTGTGTAAGCACCAAATGACTGCTTGCCTTAAAAAAGGCCAGAAATCTCTCTTGCAAGTACAGTGAAATGTTTTTAAGCGGTAGAAGCCTCTGTAACAGACCCCAGAGCAGGACGGGTCACTGTGTACAGAGACACACACAGACAAGGAAGCTGACCAAAACACACGCATGCAGGACCACCAAGGATGACCCTAAATTAGACCACCCAGTCACTTTGCTGGCCCTGTTTTGAGGAGCCAGAATCTCTGAGTATAAAACAGTGTCCACACACGGGTTCCTTGGCCTTCGTTTTAGACCATCACATATCTCCAGCGACTTCCTGCCACTGACCCTCAGAATAAATCATTCCAGCCAGCCTCCCTCCCTCCTGGCAACATCCTGTTCCTTCCTCAAAAATCCTCCCACTCACAATTCCAAAGTTTGATATCAATCTTAAATAAATGCCTGGGCTGCATTCCCTGAGCCACCTTATCTCCTGCCTCTCCAGGATGCTGCAGTTCAACAAGCACATGCAGAAGCCCCTTAGGCCTTGCTAATTTTACTTCCATGCTTGTGTCCTCTTTCTTTTCCCCATATTTTCTTACAGGGAAGGGAAGTTATCTTCAGGAGAATGTACACTGCAGTACAGCCATGTGCTGTGACTTCTGAGAGGGGAAAGTGATAGCCCAGAAAAGAGACAGTGCTGCAACTTTCTGTATGAAATATGGTGAGAAGAGAGTCCATGGCAGAGTTTTTTTCTCCATTGTCTCCCTTGCTCTGGCTTCCCTCACTTCACAGTTTAGGTGAAGGAAAACTCTGTCAATGCATCTCCCCATCAGAGTTCCATCTTCAGCATCCAACAGATGGGGACCAGCTGCCTCCATCTGAACCTTCCAATTTCCATCCAAAGCCCAGCTTGAATGAGGGTGAAAGGACCAGCCTTCACCCCCAGATCACCACTGCAGAACCTACAGCAGGTCAGCCAGCCCAGGGTCTCCCAGTCCCATATTTCAGCTGAGCAATTGAACTAAGCAGGATGAATCCAGGCCCTGACACCAGTTATGTCTCTGAAAGACCATAGAGTAATGTGCAGTCAAAGGAACCACACTGGCCCCTTGATCCAGCAATGTCAGTGAAAATTGGTTCAGGTTGGACTTAATTTAATTTTCACTCACGTACTCTTTCCCCATATATTTAATTTTTTGTCAGTTCTGTCATCTTTTCTGTCACTGATTTTACCCCCCACCCTCAAAACCTTGCAACTGGCAGGTTAGACTCCTTCCAAAGAAGGGTTTCACAAACATCAATGAGATTTGCCTGCTTAAATGTCACACTTACAAGGTGATACTGGTGCTTACCTGCTTGCCTACTCTTCTTCTTATCTTCCTCTGCTCTACCCTCATCTTTCCTTGTGTTTAAGGGCACCAAAATGCCCCGATCATCTAATCCAACTTCCTGGAGTCCATTTCAATGAGGATCTGCTTCTGGCTCAGGAAGAATTCCTTGGGTGTCCCCAGACTCTTCTTTAAAAATGTGAGTGTAACTAATTCATTAGCAATTCACTTGATAGTGAGCCAAGGATCATCTCTGAGAAAAGCAGCAGCGACCTAGCAGATTTCCAAGTCAGAAGGAAAAGCTGGAGGAAAAGAAAACAGGCTTTAGTCAGAAAAAACGAAGTGGGGTGAATAAGATGGCATGGCAGGCTCCTAAAATGCCCTCAGAGTTTCTAAAGTAATCTTATTCCAGTACATGAATCCCAGAGATACCCTCCTTCTCCTTATCATCCCACTCACTCAACCATGGCACCGACACATGTACTTAGCAGCAGTTATCAGCAGTGGCACAGAAATAAATGGCAGGTATCAAAGAATCAAGGTCGTCAACTCATCATGAATATTTCAGAGAAAAAGCAACATGAAAAGCTCCAGTGTCCCAGGCTCTCAGATTTCCAGCAGAAGGAATAAAACACAAACCACACACACACACACAACACACAGAGACAGGGGCCGCTGGCTCGGCCATCACGTGCACGGAGCTCATTTCAAGGCAGTACCACATATGTTACAAGACAATCTGTCACATTTTAAAAATATATAAATATATATTAGATATCTCCTCTGTATAATGTGCAAACTCTAAGCAGCTGGCAAGAGGGCAGTGGTGATTTAATGCAAGAAAACTGTGCTTTGCTGAAGGGGCTGGGGACTGGGGAGCTCGGGCTGTAAGGAGAAGCCTCTTTGACAAAGGCGCAGAGTGGCATCTTTTCACACAATTATATGTGGGTCACATTAACCTCTGCTGGGCAGGATTCCCCTGAGCTGCCTCTGTCTGTGTCACTGGGAAGAAATCTGAGATTCCTCCCTCCAATCTCCTGGTTTTTCTCACAGCATTGGGCATTGCAAGGAAAGGATGGAAAGAGAATCAGGGTTCCCACTGCCAGCACAAGTTTCCCACTGAGCTCTGGAGCAAACTCCACACTTCAGGGCTCAGCAGTCCCACTAATGAGATATGTTAATCAAGGGAGAGAACTCAGATTTCAGCTGTGTCACTGCACTATTATATATATATATATATATATATATATACAAATTACTATTTATAACCAAAGAAACTCTGCTAAGCTGCCCTTTCCATTTGTAAGTCAGATACTGATGGGAACTATTTGAATTTTGCTCTGTGGATGTGGAATGAAGGCAGGCACACATTTTTTCACAGGCTTTGGAGGTTCTAGTTTTCTCCTGTCAAGTACAACTCAAATTTGCAATGGGAAATTTTATCAAAACCATCATAGTTTATTAACCAAAACAAATATTTCTTTAATCAAATCATTTGGGTATTCCACTGTTCTGGGTTGGCTTGTTTTTTTCAGTCTTTGCAGAGAAT
Source organism: Vidua macroura (assembly GCF_024509145.1). Taxonomy (NCBI): domain Eukaryota; kingdom Metazoa; phylum Chordata; class Aves; order Passeriformes; family Viduidae; genus Vidua; species Vidua macroura. Next base: position 9,560,245 of record NC_071588.1, on the reverse strand, counting down.
TTATTTATCAGGCAACTCCATTTCTGGGAGTGGGGTGACAAATTTCCAGTAAGAATAATCTCCCACTTTTTAGTGCCACAAAAGTCTGTTTTTTACAGATTTTTTTTTTTTTGTTTGTTTTCCAGGTACCTCACCATATTCTTCTCTGGGCTCAGCTGGTTTGATGTGGTCTATAGCAAATGAACTTTATGTCCCATGGCAAAGTGGATTTAAAGGACAAGATCTTCTAAATTTGAGAAAGTCACCGTGGAAACCCAGATTTCACTTATATTAGAACAGGTTCTTTCTCAATGAACTCCTTCTGGAAATGAAGGAAACATTCCTTGCAGTGACAACTGATACTTACACTGTCATTCAACTCCAATCCTTGTGCTCCTCCACACATTTCCAGTCCCAGTGGGCTGCAGGTTTTGAACTTGCAGGACACAGTAGCTGGGAAGCCTTTGAAGACGGCTGGAGCCTGGGAGATAAGGACACAAATGGGAAGTGCCTGCCAGGACACCAAAAAGCAAAGATTAAACCCAACAATTTGAAAGGTATTTGAACATTTTTCACATGTTGAGTTCAGCTGCAGATCATGGGCTGATATTAAAGTACACTGGGGCATTCCCAGCACCAGTAATTGCTGCTCACCTTTCACCCTCCGCTGCTCATTTCCTCTCCATGCCAAAGTGCTCTTTCCACTCACTTGTGCCAGGAAAACTCACTGTGACCAGGCACTGAACCAGACAGAGGAACTTTCCTGCTTTAAACAAACAAACAAACAAACAAACCAAACACGTGAAACTTTTTTTTTTTTCCCCTTCCCAAGCCGGATGGCTCCTCCCACCTGGTTCCCAACCACAGGAGTGGCTGTGCCAGCAGAGCAGCAGGAACAAGAGGCCAGGAGACAAAAGTGTCTTAAACCAATGTTACCACCAAGCAATTTGTAATATCAAACCACAGGCTAAATCTCAACTAAAAGCTTTTCGGGTTCAGAGTGAACACCTCTATTAAGATGAATTAAGCAATTCACAGTGTTCAGAGCTGCACTTTAAAATGGAGTTTAAATCTTTATTTTCAACACTCACCCCTGTAGCAAAAATGGCCTGAAAGAAACCAGCTCAGAAAACCATTAATTCCAGGTTTCTGTTAGAAGAGGGTTTGTGCATATTCATTCTGGTTAATACAAAAGCCTCTCTGCACTGCAGTCACTGCCACAGGGACTCCACTACACTGCAGAGACACCAGAACTACCTTAAAGCTCACCAGTGCAAGTCCTGATAACCATCTAGACTCAACAGCACAGGCTTAGCATGGGCTAATTTGTCCTGACAAGATTATTTGCAAATTAGGTGAGGAGGTCAGACAGCTGCCATATAACCAGATAAAAATGTAGTAAACAATGGCTCCAAGTTTATGCCCTACCTATTTTTTATGTGTTTTTCACTTCACATGCCCCCTCAGCACCAGGTTTCACCCACTCTTAGGCCAAATTTCAGCCAGAATGTGCTTAAATCCCTTGCCCAGGCTGGATTGCAGGTGTGTGCTCACCTGGGCTGGGTGTCTTTCAGCTGAGAGATGTGAAATAGATCCTCAGCGGGGAAGACTCCAGTGTGGTGAGGGAGAAACTGGATCAATGGATTTAATCACATGTAAAACCAAGGAGGATGAGAGCAGGTTTTGCCTCGAATTAACAAAATTCTGGTTTCTAGTGGTTTATACATAGTAAGTCTGCGCTAGATGTAAGATCCTGCCCCATCTGGAGGGCTAAACATCAGAAGATGTTACTGTGAGAACAGTTTTGGATCCCAATCAGAACATCCTCCTCCATTAACTCTGCAGAGGATCTGTCTGTGTTGTCATGCGGAGGCAGGAGCTGCCTGTCAGGGGAATGAGCAGAGGATGAGGGATTTCCCACGCACAGGGATCCAAACCCCATGGACTCACATGAACCCGTTCCAGATGTCCCAACAGTTTGTAGTGACACGTGGCACGAGCGTGCCCAGATGACGGACGGGGCTGGAGGAAGGGTCACGCTTGTCTCTCATTCTTGGTTTCAGTCTGTTTGGAAAACACAGTGCTGGAGTTTAGCCCCTGCCCGGTATTTTTGGGAAGTACCAAGACAAGGAGGATTGCCTGCTTTGGGCCATGGTGTGCCCCATGGAAAACAAGAAAAGGGTAGGATCCCCTAAATCCCATATGGAAATAGGAACGGTGTCTGAGCACTACACAGCCACATCCCAGACAGGCCCTACAGGTCAGTGAGTGCACACAGGGCTCAAGGGCAGCCTGGGCAAACCCTGTGTCACCTTCCAAAACTGTCTCAAGAGGCAAACTCCTTAGAACAAGCATCAGAGATGCCACTGGACCAAAAATTAATGCAGCTCGATGCTGATCTCTACCAAAAGCCAGTGTGTGAAGGAGAACACAACACTGAGATCTTCCCAGAACTGACCTTCCCCTGCTCTACCTGGCTTCCATTACAGTAATTTGCTTGATGACTTCCTCCATCAGGTGGCCAGCACAGCCATCCATGGAGCCACCCTCCAGTTACACTCCTAAATGTACCTTCAGCATATTTGTGCCTTTGGCCACTGGATTCCCTGGCAGTGCCTTCTGCAATCTGTTCAGCCGCTCAGGTCACAACTGACTTCCTTTTACTTGTTTCAGACTCATTTCCTGGAGTGTTCTGCCTGTCCTCCTGACTCCAAAGCCTCTTTGGAAGAGCTATTCAGGAAACTTTTCAGTGCAATTTCATTGGGAAAGATCAATTAAGTTAAACTGAAATTTCTTACAAAAAGAACTGTATTCTTAGTTTAAGAAAGAATTTAAATTCTTAGTTGAAAAACCAGTATGTTCTGAGGACTTGCACGGGGTTTCTTCTGCCTCTTCACTCCATGCCTTGCTTTTAGGGTTACCTGAGTATCAGGTACCTGGAGTTTCACCCTCTATGCAAGCATTTAACCATGTACACAAACCTGAATGTTCCTGTGTCTAATTCTGACCCAGGTAGATGGATGCAGCACAGATCTCTTCACCTGATCCAGTATCATCAGAAAACTGATAAAGTCAGCAATGAGAAATTCCCAAGGCGTGATTCAGTTTATCATGAAGTGAATCACTAAACTGGAACATGGATGAGTGAATCATGTAAACATCTCCAGTGTAAACCAAACTCACTTGAAAGGAATCAGGCCTTCTGTCTTTGCTGAGATTCCTCATGACCACAAGGGAACATCACACAATCCCATTTGCTCCTTCTCATTTTGGGAGCTTTAAAGGAGTGAATACTCTCCTCCCATTATCCTTAGTTTTGATGGCACTGTCTTTGACTTTCCTTCTTTTTCCTTTCCCTTTTGAATGGTCGTGTTTTCCACTAACCCCATCAGTTCACAAAGCTCTCACCCAGCAGTCCTGAAAGCAGTCCTCTTGAACCAGAAGGAGAGTCTTCTAGCACTGCTTTATCCTGTCCAGAAACCCTTTGTGAAAACCCACTACAGATGCTCTCAGATGGCTGCAATTAATTAGGCTGAAATAACAAGAAGTGTGTTGTCTGTACACAACACAACTTTCAGGTGCCTCCAAAATGAATTCAGATTTTTGGCGTGAACATGACCTCCCAGCACCAAAACATAATGATCCTCACAAATAAGAAACTAAATCAAAGCTGTGAAAAAAAATTTCCACCACTCCAGGAACAAGCCTTTCTTACAATGTTGTCATATGAACAACTTTTGGTTTGGGAGTTTCAAAAAGATACGAGGAAAACAAGGTGGTAGGATCCTGGGGCTCTCCCTGAGAACACCCCATGGCCTTCTTCATCTCATGTGTCTCATCTGAGCTCCAAACACATTGCTCTGCTCAGTGGCCTGGGGATGGGGCAGTCAGAAGTCATCTAGGACAAATTATTTGCACCCTTAGAGAAATTCTAAAAGCTTTTTAGATAAAGGGCTGAATTGGCTTTTGTCTGAGCAACTCTGATGTATAAAGGGTAGCCCCCTCAGCAGGTGACATAACCCAGATGCCACAGTGACTTGACACTGACTTTACAGCACTCTAGAGAGAGGAAGCAACTTCCCCTTGATCAGGCAACACCCAGGACCTCTCCTGCATCACTGAACACTCCAAAATGCCCCATCCTGCCTACTCCCCCCAGACAAAATGAAATGTTGTCCCCTATGCACCATTCATCAAAGCCAGGCCCCGTAATTAATGGCCCCATTTGTTCAGGGGATTTCAACAGGTACTGAAATCCAAAGCATCAAAGCATGGATGGTCTCATCCTGGTCTGGCAGATATAAATGTGCCAGGGAGACTTTGTGTCACTCAGGAATCACTGGCCCACTGAAGAGGGTGTTCAGGCCTTTCAAAGCACTGAGACCCTGTAAACCAGGTTATCAGTCCCAGCATGGATGATCCTAAGAGAGCTCTGTTACTTGAGGGGACCATGAGTTTGGTCTTTTTGAGCAAGATTTTGGGCTGGAATTGTCTTCACAAAAATGGGAACAGCCACAATTAAAACAAATACAAAGCTCCCAACATTCCACCCAGCTTATTCTGTGATTCTGCGAAATCAGGAGCAGTGAGGTACAAAGCAGCCTGGTCCTGCTGCCTTCTCCTTTGGCAACACTTCCCACCAGGCAGCAGAAAACAGGGAGTGTGAAGAGGCTGCTGCCCACCTCTGCGATTCAGTCCAGACCATATAAGGCCAGCAAAACAGGACCTACAAAAACCTTTTCTCCCACCACCGCCTCCAGAATGGCTCAGTCCAGCACAAGATCTCAGCCTCCTTCTTAAAACTCATCAGTTCCCCTGCAACAATTTTTTGGGGCCTGTGGTTTTTCAGTGGAATTTAAAGAACAAAAACCTTGGATCATTACATCATGGCTCCAGTAATGTCTAGGAACATTTTACATTTGATAAAATCTCCCCAGATTACCTTCTGAAAGCCTTGTGGCACAGCTGGGAACGCAGGAATGATGTAAGAAACCACTGAATAACTCAGAGATCAGCTGCTCACATCCCTAGCAGAGAAACTTGGGAGAGGCATCACGCCTTCTTCAAGGGAACCTGGCAATTAGCTGAATTCAAGGAGCTGCTGTGCCTATGGACAGACAGGAAGAATGGCCTGGAGTTAACACATTCCTCACTTGGCAGGAATTCTGGGTCCAGGGTTGTCCAAGTGCCTACTCCCTGCCCCTCCTTAGCCATTCCTCCCTGTCACACTTTCCTCTGGGTATATTTTCTCACCTCCTGCTGGTGTAGTTTGGAATCTCTCTGGAGAAAGAAGGTGAAGGGTTTGGATTTCAATGGTGTGAGCCTCTGCTCTCAGTCCTGGGGAAAAACAGGGGAATCTTCCTAAAAGTGGGGACTCACACCTGGGAGAGGGTATCCCTTCCAAATATGCACAAATATCACTTCTCTTAAAAGTAAATATAGTATGATGTAATAATAATAATAATAATAATAATAATAACACTAAGAACAACAATATTGATAAACAAGACAGGCAAAACATTGGGAGATGAAAACTGCCAAGCCATGCAGGGAGAACCTGAGGTGAACTTTTCCAAGAAACCATGAGTTTAAAGGGAATCTCTGTTTCACTCTCCCTTCAAGAGACAAACACTTAATTCTGTAAATTCCTACTAAGTGGCTAAGCCCTGTGCTTTGGTGGAGCTCTGTACCTCTCAGGGACACTGTGTGGACCGCCAATCTTCATGCAAAGCCCTGTAAGCACAACCTGTGTATTTAACAATGCAAGGATGGGCACAAGGCAACCTAAAATCCTGACCTCAGGTGACTTCTCCCATGTCACTCCAGTCAAAGACAAACTGAGACACAATAACCAAGAATTCTGATTCCCAGACTGTACTTATAACCACTAGTTCATGCTGCTTCTCATCAGAGCAGTGTCACCATGAGACTTTTATTCAGCTGAGAAAACAGAAGTGACAGCAGCTCTTGGTTGGGGTTGGCCCCTGAGCTTCCCTTGTCACACCATAATTGGCTGCACTGCTTTAGTGCAATTGGGGTGTTTCACTCACAAGTGTGTTTGGGTGGTTAATTCAAAGATTAAGTCTCAAAAGCAGAGAATACAACAATGCTACAACCCCTAATAATTAGATGTTTATCTTAACCAAGTGGCTTATCCCTTTTACTTGCTTTCTGCTACAGACTTAACAAAAGTCTTTATTTTTGCCTGGAATACTCAAAGGAGTTAGAGCTTCTATTGTAAGCACAAGAGTCAAGGAGATTACCAGACCCAAAGAACTGAGTGCCCAAACCAGGGCACACAAGAAACACAATCAATACTAGCACAAGGTCCTTCTGCATGGAAACCAGAATTTGGGTAATGACTCAACCAGAAGACCACCCTTTCTCCTGAACTGGAGGTCTGAACCTGAGTAGCCTGGCAAAGGAGGGATTACATGGTTCATATGGCTGAAGGTTTCTAGACACCCTGAGGCTTTGTCCCCTCCACACCCTGGCACAGGACCTTTGTCAAAGCAACTGAAGAGAAACGCCCCAGTCTGGTGTTGTTCCCAGTGGTCCATCTGCAAGCTTAGGCTCTGATTTCCTGGTCGGTGCTTTCCTTTAGAACTGGAATCCAATTTACAAAGCCTTTAATTTTAAACTTTCTCATCACTGACTTAATAAAAGTAAATGACAGGTAATGGTCCCAGAAGCCAGGACCCATTAGATCTTTCTCAGCACTAATAAGGGCTGATCAGACGCTTGTGCGCTCCTTTTCCAGCTCACAGAAACCCAGCTCCCCAAGGACTCTGCAGTGGGGAGAGAAACAGGAAGCCAACCCTCTCACAGGCAAGGGAAAAAGGGAGAGAAAAGGGAGGGGGGAAAATAAAAATAAACAAACCCATGTGAATGTGAACACTTAGAGCTGAAAATGGGCAGGAGGATGGGCGCGGGTAACGCCTGCGCTCCTCCCGGGGTTCATCTGGGGCCCACGTGCTCGCTCCATTTCCCCAGCAGGGCACTGGGGGCTCTGCGAGGCGCTACAGGCGTCGTGGCTGCACGGAGCCGTGGAGCAAACCGGCTCTGATTTCTGCCCAAAGGCATCAGTGTCAGACCGGTTGGGATGTCAGCTCGGCACAATGTCAAGGCAGCAGTCACGGTGTGCTGTCACAAAGAGAAATAGATATCATTTCAAACACACAGCTCTGGAGAGAGGAGGGAGAGGCAGGAAAGAGAATCCCACAATGCACTTTTATGGGGGAGAGAGGGACAGGAGCTTAACTCTGCTTTGGCCACACGAGAGGAGGCACAAGTAGAGGATGCTCCAAGTCCTCCAGCCAATGAATCACCAGGCTGGGAGGGCAGGTGAGTACTCCAGAAAGGACCCAATTCTCCTCTCTTCTATTTACTTCTGGTGAGAAAAAAAGCATCTAGAACCTTGGCCAGCACAAAGCTTTACTCTTCACCTCTAGCACAAAAGGGAATGACAGTGGTGTGGCCACAATGACCAGGATTCTGGTGACCATGTGATTTTCTGTCCTCCTCAGGTTACACCTCCAGACTTTAGTGATAAAAGAGACTTTAAACCCAACCTCATTCCTACCCCAACTGTCTCAGTAAAAGCCAGGCCTTACAGTCTTCACATCCCTGGTCTAAAGTAATCCTGGCCCACACACTGCATGACACCCTCTCCCAGGGAAGGGTGCTTGTTCCACCCATATCTTCCCCTCTACAGAAGCCAGCAAGGTGACTTAGGCATTATTTGGAGATGCTCTACCTCATCTACCTCATATCCAGGTGACAGAAGGCAACTGTGGCACAGTCATGACTGGAAAACTCAGCATCAGACTCTCCTTGCTCTCCTTCTTCACTACAAGACCGTGCTGGGGCAGCTCCTCACTCATTCCTTTTCTGTTTGTCAGTACTGTCTGGCTTTTGCTTTTCACTTCTGTTCAGCATGGGATTGCCTCTGCCATGACTTCTTTTTCCCAGAACTGACTTATTCCACACTGATTTTCTGTCCTTCCATGGTCTCAAAGGCATTTGCCAGCCAGTGCACCCAGATGAAGGGGAAAAGAGAGAGTTGGAGGGGAGAGAGAGAAAGTCTTCATCCCAGTTTTCCCGGTTTGAACAATTTCATGAGATACCTGCCAGGAGTTCTGCCCACAACAAAGACAGTACCACTACATTCCCAGTGTGTTCATGTAGGTTTAAGTAACCATATTTCCATATTTTCAAAGCAAGAAACACATTTCAAATTACACCTTCCAGTGTTACAAAAAAGCCATCCAAGAGTATATGTATTTTAATGAAAGGGAAGGGGATGGAGTTATTTTTTGAGAAAAACATGACATTTCCCAGAACTGATCATTCCTTGCTCCCTGTAGATCACTCACTTCCTGCCCACTTGCACAGAGGGAACAGCACCAAGGAATCTCAGGCTTCTTCTTTGAGGGCATCTTCATGGAAGGCTGGGAGACAACACAGCAAGATTATCTCTTACCCCACCACTGATGTCTGTGTAACATTTTTGATACAACAAATCTGAATCACAGAAAACCCTGGAGCCCATTGCAATATAATTAATGTGATAGGAAATCTTGTACTGGAGCACAGCCAGGATTCTCATCACACTCAAGCCTCACTCAGTAACCACTGGACTTTCCATTCCTCCCTCAGCCACCCACCTTATTTGTCTTTGCTTCCCAATTCCTCTGAAGCACCTTTTAAACCCTATTGACATGATTGTTAGCTGTAGTAGCACACAGGGTTTAGGAAGAACTCTGTCTGGAGCAAATTCCTTGCCTGTTGGCTCATCTCTAGCCTAAATCCAGGCTCTCTTATCCCTGCACATGACACTTGCTCACATAGCCTTGAAACCTTGCACTTCCCTACTCCCTTCAGACATTTTTACGCTTAAAGTGGTTCCTCCTTCCTCACCCCTGTTCTTTTCCTCCCAAGTCTGGCTTTCCAAACACAATTCTTTCAGCTTTTCTGAATGGGGAGAAATCTCCCAAGACTCTGCTTTATCCTGGTTATACTCTACCCTGTGCTCTGGATCTCTCTCTGATAATAAGGTGCATACACTGTGTATTACAGCTGTAGAAAAAAGGGGGATTTATACATATGGCCTCTTCTAAGTGCAATACAGGCCTGGATACTCTCCCAACATCTGCTCCTAGTGTGGACCAAAGGAATGAGGGATGCTACAAGGTTTGTAACTTGTGTAAGAAAGATCTCATGAAGAATTGCAATGGCACAGTCCTAACCCGTGGGAGATGGGTATAGACAGCCTCTTGGAATGTGGTGCAGCCTCTACACCTTCATCTTGCAGTTGAGCTTTTTCATCTCACTCCTTTAGCAAACAGCAAATAGCATTTGTATTGCTTTTTACTGCACCACAGTGCTGGACAGACAAAAATATCTGTGGCTTGTAACAGATTTGTAAAGACATTTATGCCACATCCATACAACAAACTGAGAGCAGAGTGAAGAAGAGAAGTTGATGTCTCGGTGGCTGGGGTTACACATCTGTTTATCCGAGTATTTCCTTACTCTTTTTGGAAAAAGTCAACGACTACTTCTCTTTATTTCTACCTCTTGGCCATCAATGTGTTACACCAGGCTGTCAGCCCAAGCAGGCTGTTGGTTCAGTTCATCTAAAATCTGTGTCTGTAGGGAAACCTAGGCAATGCCTTGTTGCCAGCTTTGGTTTAACCTGGCTCTGAAGTAACCCAGCCCCTTTCACTAGTTACACTTCCCTGTCCCCAGATTTTAATGATTTCTATTCCTTACAAGAACACAAACCTAACTGTGAATTTTCTCATTCTCCATGCAAGGCCCTTTACTTAGACAAACCCAAAGGATTGTTGGGCTTTGTATCCGTGGCTGGGGCAGATCATATTTTAGGCCAGAACAAAGCCCATGAAAAATTCCTGAAGTCTGTTAGAACACTTGTTTTGCCAGGATAAGATAAAAATACAAGGTCCATGGTAAGACCACAAGTTTCACAACAATCAGACCCAAAAAGTCCCTTAGACCTCAGCACCCACAGGAATCCTGAATATCAGCCCTCATGCATCTCAGGTAGGGTATCCGAAAGTCAGGGTTACTCTAAACCTGTAGCTGAAGAGTTTGAATAACTGTCTAATGCTGTTGGAGCTTCATCTGTGCTTGGCTTCCCTACATATGCCTTTTTGTGCATGGTTTTGGTTTTGTCCTCATGGGATTTCAGTGCTTCAGACACTCTACCAGGATTTCACCTCGTTGGAGCAGTATCTGTGCTTGGACCAAGAGTCCAAGCAAAACCCTCACAAATAGTAAATCTGAGATGTCTGGGATGCACTGGGGTTCCTGGGTGGGAAAAGAGCAGCCCTCACTTCCAATATGCTTATGCAGGAGCAGGACCTGGTTCATTAATATCACTGATCTTTAAACCAGCCATTTCTCAGGCTGGGTATTTCATTTGTCATCAAAAATATGGGTCAAAAAAGGTGTTTCTGCCTCGAATGGAGAAGAGCTGACTTGCTGTCTTGATCTTGCCATCACCTCTCTTGTAAACTGACAGCAAATTGTTCCATTGCCAGGCCTCAGCTCCCCAGCTGTAAAAGGGACACAACAGGTACCAGCCTCTCTCTCCTCCTCTGCTCCTCTCCACATTCACTGGACTGTTAATTCAACCTTTTTCAGATCAAACCAGCTCAGATTCAGTGCAGTGACTTCAGCTGGGCTCTTACAGGAGTGGCAGATCATAAATAGTAACAGGGGAGCTGTTTGTCCCAACAAATTGCAAGCAAAAGATGAGATGTTGTAATTTGGATGAATATATTCCAGCTCTCACCCTCCGTGACAGGGCTTTGGGAGAGCTGTGCAGCACATGCACGCCACAGCTGGGTTTGGGGATGGGAAGCATGGCCCTGGGAAGAGCAGCTTTGCAGTGAATATTAGCAGCAGAATCTCCCTGGTTGTTACAAGCTGTGAGCTCCTCTTAACTATTATTTAATTAGGGAATAGCACATCTCTTAGCAAGCCCCCTTCCTGTTCCCCTCCTGTGACTTTCCTTCTTGAGCTCCCAGGACTCTTTAATCAGGCAAAGCTTTCAAAGGAGCAGAAGCATGGCCAGATGGCCCAGCCAAACTGAGCTTGCCAAAGCAGAAAATTTGGGATGCACATGTGTCCCCTCAAAACAAGTCCAACTGTGGGTGTTGAGGTGAAGGCTTAGGAAAGGCTGAGGGCCTGGGCTGCTCCCTCCCAGAGCCCAATCCCAGCCCCGACAGGCACTTCTCCTTCCCACTGCTCCCTGTCCCTTCAAACCACACAACACTGCCATTGTTCAGATGGCAATTCACAGCAAAAGGTGACTGTCACATCCCTCAGCTGGAATTGGCTGCAGTTCAGATTTCAGAGCCCACAGCAAGGTTTTTTCACAGCAGCTTTTCTGCTGGGAGCACACTGACAAGCTCCTACCTCTCTTGTGCCAGGCCCTAATAAAATCACCAGACACCCAGGAGCTCCTCCAGAGCAGCCCAAGGGACTGCAAGGACAGCGGAACAGATGCCCTGCAAACCCCAGGAATCCTGTGGTGTTTAGCAGGACTCTCAGCTCTGTTCCTGCCACTCAGCTGGACCAGCTCCAGGCACTCAGGGCTCACACTGGATTTACTCCAGATTAAATGACAATGTAATAGTTGATGTGTGTCTCTATACTTTGGTTTGAAACCTACAATTAAAAGGATACAGGGACACAGCAATTTCCTTGTGAATCAGACCTGTGGGCCCGTTAGAGCAGGATCCTACCCATTACACTGCTGAGTGCAAGGGCACACTCCTCTCTGCTCGGGTATTTGGGAAATTGCTGCCTTGAGAAGGATGAAAAAGAAAACCTGGACAGTCAGGAGTAAAGAAGAAGCAAACGCTGCTCAGAGAAACGAGGAACTCCCTCTGCAATCCTACTGCTGGAATATTTGTAACCCACACACGGGTCAGCCTCTGAGTGTAACAGGACTGTTGGGATGAGGGAAAGAATGGAAGTTCCATTTGGTAGAACTTCATTCTTTCATTAATTGTGTTTTCCTTTGGAAGAGAGTCCTCAAAATCTCAATATTCCCAGCAAAATTTCCTCTGGACTCACTAAAATACATTGGAAAAGTCTAATACACAACTAAACATGTCTAGAAAAGAAACAAAAAATCATTGGAAAAAAAAAGAACTCCTCTATAAAACCCATGACTACTTCTCTGAAGAAGACATAAAGAAACCAAATCAATTGTCATTTCCTTAACCATTTCCAACAGGAAATGGCATTTTCCAAGGAGAACCAGATTATCAAATTATTTATGAGTGATTCTATGTACAACAGTTCCTAGAGTATCAATGTGAGCTGTGATAATTAGGACAAGGTTTAAAAAGAAATGATGTTGCTGTGAGGGAATTCAATGCTTGGACATGAATTATAAAGCCATGTGATTCCCACCACTCTGTTTTCACCTTCAGCTTTCAAGATGTTGGCCAAGGACAATTGCTATTTTATTGTCAGCCAAGGACTGAGCTTATTTCAGAGGAAACACATGTATCAACAGCATCTGTCATGAAATTTTATTTTTATTCTGTCTTGTTTAGCTGTTTTCTCTTAGAAAGTCATTATGCAAAAGAAAATATATCCTTAGTTCATCAGCACAAAGATGACAAAACACTAAGGATATTTATCTTGTCTAGATGCCATTTAGACTTCTATAAATGTGACCAGAAATTATTCTTACCAGCTCAGGGGAATACTTTTTTTGGGAAGATTTTCAGTGCTGAGAGCTTTTGCTTACATGAGAAATACTGTGCAGAAGTGCTTTCTCAAGGCACCACGATGATGCAGCTGCCAATGCCAGCCCCTCTGAGGAATCTGAGAAGGGAATGAACAAACATGTCAGTGTTTGTGCTAGATGGGGAGCTCTGGGACAGCCAGAAAAGTGGTGCTGTGCTCCACAAATGCTTCTCCCACAGCTCTTCCCTGCCAGTGACGAGCTCTCCCTGGCCTACAGCAGCAGGGAATTGCTGTCCCTGCGCTGGCTCAGCTTCCTGGCCAGAACACAGAGGTGTGAGGTACTTCGTGTGTCTCTCCAGCCTTCTCTCAGCCAGAAGCTCTCTGTGAGCACTCCCACCTGTCACCCCATGCCCAGATACAGATAATCCACACAGGAGCACACTTGTGATTCCAGCTGTCAGAGTGGGAGCTTTGCTGGACTCAGGCTCGTTGGTCCCAGAGATATTAACACATATAATTCCCCCCTCCCCAGTACATTAGTTTTTACATTATCCCAGTCCTTTTAGTCCTCTTCAAGCATTCCTTGTGGCTGAGGCACTGCCAGGTGTTTACCTGAATGAACTCAGCTGGGCTATTCCATGAAGGGTCCAGTGGAAGGACACGCTCCCGTGCTGCTGGAAATGGCTTTCATACCTGACTGAAGGTTAGCAGGGTCCTTATCTCCACACTTCAAAGAGCCTCCTCCCATTTGACAGCTTGGTGTCTCCCCCTGCATGATGTGAAAATCTTATTCTCAACAGTTTGGAGCCTTTTGATCTTCATAAAAGCCAGGTCACAGAACATCCTATCCTGGCTGTCTTGAGGAATGCCATAAACCCGGAGCCGTTGCCACATCGGGCCTCAGGATCTCTAATCTCCCAGGATTTATGAGCTCACATTTTCTTTGAAGGGACACAGCCTACTTTAAAATCACAAATATCATTACACATGCCTGCAATTTACATCGATAAAGGAAGAATAAAATCCACAATCTACTCATTTTTCTCCCACCAGTCCAACTTCTTTAGTTATTTGCATTTATGCAGATGAGGGAATTTCCAGCCAGTTCCATTCTTCGGGCAGTGCTGCACATGCCAGTACCACAGACATTATACTGCAAACCTTGTGGGGGAGGATTTTAATCTAAATCCAGATAGTGCTTAATCTGGTATCTTTAAAACAAATGCCTGAATCCATTTCTTTTAGTAATATTTTGTAAGGTTGTTAAAATGCAGACCATAAGCTTATGGATGATGTAAGAAACTTATATGAGAAAATTCTTATATTTAAGAAACTCATAAGATCAAAAGCAGAATGAGAAGGATTTATTTCTATACACTATTACTGCATTTCTTTTATCTGTCCGTGTGTCAGGATTTCTGAAAGTGCTTGTCATCACCTTGTTATCTCGGGGCCTGATCTCCATCCAGAGCTCTGGAGGTGCAGAGGCCCCTCACAGCCTCCCTGGGGACATTGGGAGCCAACAGCAGCCCTGGCCTCACCTCAGCCTTGCCAGGTCTGGCCACAGCATCAGGCACATTGTCAGAGCTATCACCAGCCTTATCTGCCTGCATTTCCTAAAGTCAAGACACGGAGAAAAAGGTAACATATCCCCAACTCAAGGCATTCCTGAGCTGAAGAATTCATGTGGCGCATCGAAGGAATGTGCCACAGATATAAAATCAGCCTTACAAGATCTCCAACAAGAAATGGGTCTGTCACCAAGGTGGTATTTCTACTAATTCTAGAAGAACTAAAAAATATGCTCCTTTTCTTTCCCAGCTTTGTTAGCGTAATATTCCAGCGTAGATAGAATAAAGTCAAGAATTGTTTATGTAGCCCTATTTTGAGATGTGTGAAAGCAAGCAAATATCCCTCCTTTTCTGGCCCTGCCACCTATGCAAGGTGTGAGATACTCAAGCCTTGCTCTTGTTTGTTAGAAGAGGAAGATCAAGCTATGTCTCCCTTCACCTTCAAAAGAGCAAAGAATCCTGAAAACTCATGGCATTTTTACTGTTTCAGTCAAATACAACACAGATCTTCCTTTTACAAACTCTGTCATGGACTGAGTCCCCCCCTTCCTGCTCGATCAATCCTTATGCAGAGACAGTAGGGCTGATTGAATTTGTGGTGATGCTTCACATTTCATGGAGTATTCCCCATCCCTCATCCACAAAGTGACAACAAGCCAGCACATCCCAAGTCATGGGGCAAAAGATCTGCTGGAATTACTTTGCATTACAAAATATGGGAGAAATATTTCTAGTATCATTAAATTTCTCATTTGTCCAGTGCATTTGTCCAGATCATAAAATCACATCAGGGAAAACAACAACAACAACAACAAGGAATCAACACAAAAATCCAATAGGAAAGGGGGAAGAAAAGGCTGGTAAAATTAACACTACCTAAAAATTAAAAGATGTCACATTTGACAGTTTCCTTTTCTTTCTCTTTGAAGGGGAGGTTGAGGCAAGGAAGGAAACACAGTGCAAAACAGATGGGGAAGGGAAATAAAAAACAAATCAAAGGAAAGGAAAAAAATTACAGGACCTATGGGATGATGACAGAAAAAAACCATACAAAGGGTGTTGTCCTCCCAGTTGCCAGAGACACGAAGGCACCTGGTACAACCTTCATCGATGAAGGCTCGGATCCGTGTCACCAGGAGACAGCTCCCAGGGTCTGAGCCCTGATTGATGACTTTCAGATAGCCAGCTGTGACATAATTCACTGGGCAGCAAGACTGAGGTCAATACACGTTTAAGTAAAAAGGTTTTTCGTAAGCTTGTGGGGTCAATCAGGAAAAGCTGTCGTTGTTGGAGGGGAGACGGGAGAACGGATGGGCTGGCAGGGGGAGAAGTGACCAAGCACTCAATTCCCGTTAAGTAACTGAGACCTTTTTATTGCTGACCAGCAGCAGTCCAGCAGCAAAGCACATCCTGGAGCATGGGAGCCAAAAGGATTTACCCCTTTGGAAACAAATACTGCACCAAGTCTCCTGGCCCTTCCTCCCCATTGCCCTGTAAGCAAACTCCTCCCAAATCCAGCCAGGACCCAGATTCACTGAGAGAACTGGGACTGTTCAGCCTGGAGAAGAGAAGGCTCTGAGGAGACCTTAGAGCCCCTTCCAGTGGCTAAAGGGGCTCCAGGAGAGATGGAGAGGGACTTGAGACAACAGATGGAGTGACCTCATCCCGTTCCATGGGCAGGGACACTTTCCACTATCCCAGTGTGCTCCAAGCCCCATCCAGTCTGGCCTTGGACACTGCCAGGGATCCAGGGGCAGCCACAGCTTCTCTGAGCACCCTGTGTACCTTCTGTACCTTTAGAGTACAGAAGTGACCTTTTTTTTCTATACTTTCAGGTTCAATGCTGTGTGCAGGACTTTGGGATGTCAAGACCTTTCTCCAAAACCCCTCTTGCTGCCTAATTCAGAGACGCTTCTGTTTCTGTTCCAGGTAGCTGGGTCATTTCTGCAACAAATCAGTGTGGAAGCAGCACTATTATGAAACCATTTGGCATACTAAAGAAAAATATCATCCATTTCAGACCTAAGTTCTCCTGAGAAACAGGAATGGGTTGTCGGTTCAGCCTCTGCTTTGAATAACTGAAATGTAAAGTAGCATATGGGAGTTTATGAGCATTTGCTTTCAGCGTGGGACTCTGGAATCCAAGCCTTGTAAATCCAGGATTGGAGATCAGATACTGCTACCACCAGCTCTGGGCACTGCCTTTACAGGGCATTTAGGCCAGGCTTGAGAACCTCAGCTGCAAGGTGCACACAGGCTGCAAGCATTTTCCTCATTATTATTGCAGAGGCCGTAAGTGGCAGAGGCAGCTCATGTTTGCTCCCTGTTTCTAACTTGCGGGAAAGCTCGTTACTGGTGGGGCATCCTTGAAACAGCAACCAAGAGCATTAACTTTTAATATTTAATGTATTCTTCAGGCTCTGGGAGAGCAATGTGAGAAATATCCCGTAAAAATCTATTAGTGTTAATAAAATACCACCCAACAGGTTGTCCATTATCAGCAATTAAAGTTTTCAAAGCAGGTCAGATAACTCCCTGGAATGATTTGTGTGGCCTCTACATCCGTTCTTCTCCTTCTTCCATTTTTTTTTTTCTTTAATAAACTTTCTCAACTCTTTTTCCCCCCCCTCCCTCCCACAGTCCAGCCTGAGTCCTAACCAGTGAATTATGGCACTAATGAGGTGTTTATACTCTCTGCCCATCAATCACAGATGTGTGTGAGTGAAAGCGCCAGCCGATAGTCGGGAAGTGCTTCAGCCTTTGCTGCAGCCAAAGGAATATTAGACTCCAGCTAGATAAATCCCCTGCTCTCTTCCTTTGTTGCTGTTAGCCCCAGGGCAGGAGCAAGCACACTCCATCTGATTTTCCACCCAGCACCTAAACGGGGACATCCTTGCAGCTCATGTGTGTAACCTCTGTCCTCTCATTTGTCTCACTTCAGCCCTTACCCACAGCAATGCATCCCTGGAATGTGATATCCCTAACAAGCGAAGGAGCAGCTAACACAGGGTGCCATCAAACAAGGCAGGAGCTGCCCCCAGCCCTCCTCTTTCAGTGCTTTTCTCAGCTTTTCCTTACCTATGAGCCTGCAGAACACACATGGAGGCACCCTGAAGGACCAGCACCGAGACCATATACTTCTTTCATTTCTTAAAAGAAAACAAAAAAAAAACCAAAATCAGACTTGGATTTTTAACACTGAGGCTTTGGCTTTCTTCCTGCTAATGAATTCATTTGAAAAGAAAATCAAAATGAAATCTAAATGAATAAACACCCATGTTTATGGAGACCTCAAAGAGCTTTACACCTACACAAACCCAGTCATTAAATGAGGTCTCTGTGGTCTCCATTTAGCATAAACTGGCAGACAGTGGGCCAAATTCAGGTGTAATGCTCACAAAGAACTCCTCAAGGTACATTTACTGCAGCCTCATGGTTCCTGGGGAAAAGACAAAAGCTCCTGGCTGGTGACCCCCAGCAGCTTGATCAACAGTGGCAAATCTCCTGTAGGATCTTAAGAAAGAGGGTTAGGAGCAAAGAGGAGCCATGGCTGGAGAGGCTAAGATCCTAAAAAAGCAGCTGCTTCTCTTCTAGTTTAAGAGCAGGATCCTTGGCAACTCAAGCACCCCCCTCACGGTGTCCAAAGCCTGCCTGAGGGTGGTGGTGGTTTCACCTGACCTCAGCACATACTGGGGTGGAGCAGGCAGCTTTTCCTTATCCTGTTGAACTATTAGTATGTAGGGCTTCTGTATTTTTTTTTAAAGAAAATGATGTTTTTACTTGAATGTGGTTGATCTCTGTGGTGCTTTTTGGAGCAGCATCCCCCTTTACAAAAACAGTGAGCAGCCATCCCACCTTCCCACCATTCCCATCACATTTACATCTCATCTCCCTCTTGCAGGATCCTGTTCTATTTGCTCCTCTCTTCTGGTTTATGCTCTGCTCCTGTGAGCAAAGCTCTCTTTGTGTCCTGCTCCCACATGCTCAGGTGCCCACCAAAGGCAGCTCTGTCCTCTTGGGCTGCTCCCCCATCACCACACTGTCCTTGGGACAATGGCAGCATCCTCTGGGACAGGGTCATGCCCAGGGCAGAGATTTCTGTACCCATCCATCATTTTCGTAAGGAAGTTACAGGTCTTTGTGCCAATTCCTATCTAATGAAAAAATCACATTCTCCTTAGTTACTTTTCAAGAAAGCCTTCCCAGTTATCCATGGACCCCCCAGCCTGCTGGTAGAAAAACTTGATGGCATTTTCCAGTAGAAATAAAAGCCTTTTGTGAGCCCAACTATTGGGTCAGATCCTGATGGGAACCTGTCCCAGACTCTAGAGGGACAGACAGGCTCATTTCACCTTCTGACAACATTGGTAAGTGACATCAAGAACATCACCCTGGGGCCACACTGCTTTTGGTGCTCCAGCAAATGCCTCTGGAGGTTGCTGGGCTGTCTTGACCTCCCACTTTGTCTGGAGAGAGATCTGGATTTCTTGGTAGGAGGAGGGATGGGAAGGGGAGAGAGGGAGACAAACAGGCACTGGGTTTGTGGTGAGCAGCGGGGAGGGAGGACTTGGCAGCTCTTTGGAGCAGAGCAGGAAGTCTTAATCCTTGGAGTTAGCTGAGTAACCTTGGTGGTGATCTCCCAACGCAGGCGCCAGTGCTCTCACACGGGGGGAAACAGTGGGAGAGGAAGAAACAGAAGCTGAGAGGAGCTGGCACAAACAACCCCTGCAATGCAGGGATGGTGGGACACCATCCTAGGAGGGGACAGGAGACTCACTGCCCTGAGCATCTCCTAGATTCCACTTCTGCTCTTAGGGGTTGTGTTTCTATTTATGCACCAAAACAAGTGGTTGGGCTTTCTCAAGAGCTTGGCACGCTGAGAAAATGTGGTTTTGAGTGTCCCAGGGGCTCCATGCAGATCACGGGGTAGGTGTGCTGTGCTGTCTCAGTCCTGAATCATCCCACTGGTGACATGGCCAGGATGTGCTACAGCTCTCTGACTCACACGCCCAGGATTCCTTCCTGTGGAAAGCAGAGCGTGGGAGGGGAGGACACAGAAGGGGTGCACAGCCACATCTCACAGCTGGGAAGGTCCTTGACACGAGAGCTGGGAAATGCTGAATATCCCACAGTTCAGCTAAAGCCCCAGGGAGCTGCTGGGTGAGAATTTCCCTAAGAATTCAAGTTCTTATAGATTTTATCCTGACATCCCGAGCAACTACAGGACAGGGATTCCCCACTTCACCATGGCCATGAATGAGCTAGTCTGTGCATACACTTCATATGTTCTGTTGCTAGAACTGACAACTCAAAATATAACTTGGCACTGAAATATTTTAGTTATCTCTTGTCCCCACTTCGTCCTGTGTGCAGATTAATACTTATTGTTAAATTTATACAAATACTTTAGCAGTGCTTAGCAAATAATTTCCTTCCATCACAGAAACTTCCTCCAAGGAGAAATAGAGTAACCACTTAGCAACACAACAACTTCTACAGAAAAATATACAAGTGCTGATGATGCCCATGAATGTTCTGAGACCATCTGTGCAAGCAAATGAGAAAGATAGCCAAGAAGTTCCTCTCACTGTCCCCAGTACCCCTCTACCTTGCAGCAGGGTGAGCAGAGCAGGACGTGCCTCCACACACACCCCAGAGCCTGGGAACAAGGGGAAGAGTATGGGCAGCACATTGGTTTATGGGTAGGAATTCCATGTTTGGGACAATGCTTGGAGTCAGCTGAAAATCATTAAGTTTGGTCACTTGTGTGCTTTTGAAATCCATGTCCCAGCCAGGAGTGACTCATGCAGGGAACACACAAGGATCCAACACGCACAGGGACCCACACAACACAGCTGAGAGAGGTGTGAAACTAAGGCAAATTCCTCCTTAAGGACACCCTGAAATATGCCACACGTGGCAATGGCACTGTTACATCCCACATCATTTCTCCTTGCACCATAGCCAGGATGGCAAAATGCACCCTCCAAAGTCAACACAGGCTTTTTGGACAATGCCCAGAATCTGTGTGCTGGGCTGCCTCCAGCAAAGGAAGGCAGGCAGGACCACATCACAGCCAGAGGCTGGATTGCACAGGAGTGGATAAGCTTGGAGCCAGCCTGGGCAAGCTGGAGTGAAAGCATTGATCCACCCCTGCCAATACAGGTGCTGGAAGCCCCGCTGGATTTCCTCTGCCTGCTGGATTGGACTGTATAGGGAAATCAGAGCCAGAATGGGAGCAGGGGGAAGAGAATGAGGAGGAAATCACACCCCATAATTTTAAGCCTCTTAAAGGTAGGGATTCAGTCCAAACTAATTGTTTAAATTCACTTTATATTCAATGAGAAAAAAAGTCCTTGCCAGAATGGAATTTCTCTCAAATTAGGTGGGATATGAGTTCCTCATTACTGTTCTCCATTAACAAGAAGGGAAACCTAGACAATTAATTTAGTCTGGATACTGTGCTTAAGAAGACTAAAATTAGGTGAGATGAATCCTACCCTAAATGTTCTATCCAGGTGAGTGTGGCACATGTCTGACAAAGTCCAGCTTCACTCCCTCATGCCCTGACACAGCATCTGCTGTTTTCACCACGTCTTCTCCCATTGATCATCACCCAACCCCCAGAGAAATCCAGGCACCTCCTGCCACCAGGATGCCAGAAAGAGGCAAATTCTAACTGGCACCAAAAAAGGCATGAATTTGGGGAATACTTTGATGAGAGGTGATTGGCATCACACTTAGCTCAAACTTCTTGAGCCAGTCACATGGGGGGACAACCTCTCTGGAAACTGCCTATTTGTCCTGTTTCTAAGCTGCATTAATTAGGGGGCTTTGGATTTCTCCCAGAGCGCTGAGCTCCCTTCCAACTTCCTTCCATAATAGCCACAAGAGCTGGAGCCCATGAACTTTTTCTCTCCTTCACCTCCCTTTGCTCTCCACTCCCCCAGCACACAGAGCCCTGTGCTGAGCCGAGCTCAGCCATTCCAGGATGGAAAACGAAGGCAGCTGCCAACACACAGAGCTGCCATCAGTCCCCGAGTGCAAAGGAGGTGCAATCCACCTCCTCTGTGCCAGGTTACACCAACTCCACAATCCATGACATCCCTGGCCTCACTCAACAGCTCCAAGCAAACTGCACAGGCTTGAGCTGATACAATTAGTCTGCCTCAGCCCTGGAAAAGGAGAACCCATGAAAAGCTACACTGAATCCTGCCTCTTCCAAATCCTCACAGCTTCCTTCTTTCCTCCTTCCTTCATTTTTATTTCTGTAATTACTTCTCCCCTTTCTTTTTTCCCCTTCTTTCCCCATTAACAGGGGAAAAAACCCAAGAGAGAAAACACAGGCAGCCAAAAGCTCATTAACATACTTGACCTTTCTGAAGAAAATTAATTCCAAATTCGCACATACCGGCTGTGTTGCTTGGTTTTGTCAAAACGGTGGCATCATTAGAGAGGAGACGAGATGGCTCAAGGGGACGGGGTGTCTGCCACCTCAATGGAACTTGCGCCGAGTTACTGAGTGCTGGCACAAATAAAGCAATGACATGGGCCATTCTGTCAGCTTTTCACATGAAATTAATCTTCGTTTCGTTGGCTGTGTAAATTTTTATCACCATGGAGTGGGGGGTGATGAATATACCAAAGCATCCTGACAGCTATGGCCTGAAAACTCGAGATTGTCTCAGCATCTTAACCGCAGTGGTGCTGGAACAATCCCCCTTCCCCGGCGCCGGCTCCGTGCGTGCGCGCGCGCGTGTGCGTGCGCTCCTGTCGGGATGTGTGAGCCATTCCCTGACACTCTCTCTCCACTCCAGTGTGCTGTGGCCTGGGAAATGCTTGAGGTTTGGATTTCCTGGCTTGAGGGCAATGGCAAACAAATTACTGCTTCTCTCTCACTCTCCGAGTCCCAGTCCAAAAGGCAGTTTGGGTCCCGGCATGCTTTGCCGGGGCTGGCAGGGTTTCCTAACTGCTGAGCAACAAGAGCAGCTCTGCCTTCTCCCGTGGCTCTGGAGCTTGATGTTGCTGCTGTTTTTAAGGTGTATGTCATGTTGCAGTCCAGGTAGGGACATGACATTGTTTGCAGCCAGCAGGGATGTGAGAATAACACACACCTCTGCAGTGCCTCACACACCTTTCTGCCCCAGACAGCTCCAACATGAACACAAGCATTCACCAACAGCTGCACGCACACAGACGTGTGAGCAGCCTTAGCTCTCCCAGATTTTCCCCCTGCCAACAGCAGCATAACCCATCCTCACCCTACACCAGGATCCACAGCACAAACAGCAACCCGGGAACCTGCAGACGTCCCCGGGGCCACAGTTTATTCTGTGCTCTGTATCTGAGACAGATGAGAGGCTTGCAATTTAAGTTCCTATAGAGCAGCAACACAAATTTCCTATGGATGCTTGTCTCCAAAGCAGTCTGGCTTCTGCTGGCCAGACCCAAACCCACAGGGGCTGGCTGAGAAAAGTGACCAGGCCTCTGGCCATTATCACTCATGTGGCACTTGCTAGTCAAGGGCATTGACTGCTCTTTTCAGAGCAGCAGAGAGCTCAGCCAAACCCAGTCACCCCCCTGCACTCAAACTGTCACTCAGAGGCAACGTGCTCAGTGGGAATTGTGTTGTTTACACTTTTGGCCTCAGCAGGAAAATCTGGATTTGCCCCCTGAAAGTAAAGCATGCATCACTCTCCAGATTAGAGTGCTCATTCCAACATGCTCTTGTGTGACTGTTTGGACAAATTGCACAATGCCAGAGGTATATCCTGACACAGATGTACACAGCCTGCAACCCTAGCCATCAACATGGACAGTGTTTTCAGCCCGGAAAACAGAAGACTCTGGGAAGACCTTCTAGCCCCTTCCAGTACCAAATGGGCCACCAAGGGAGCTGGAGAGGGACTTGGGACAATCGATGGAGCGATAGCACAAGGGGGATTGGCTTTCCACTGCCAGAGGGCAGGGTTAGATGGGATATTGGAAAGGAATTGTTCCCTGTGAGGGTGGGGAGGCCCTGGCATAGAGAAGCTGTGACTGCCCCTGGATCCCTGGAAGTGTCCAAAGCCAGGCTGCATGGGGCTTGGAGGAACCTGGGATAGTGGATTGTGTCCCTGCCCATAAAGTTGGAATAAATGATCTTTAAGGTCACTTCCAGTCAAAATCATTCCACAATTCTGAAAAAATATACTCTTTCCCTTTGGCTCATGGCTTTCAAGGTAACAGGTAGGCAGGAGTCTCTACAGAGCCTGAAGTTCTTCCCCAAATTAAGTACTGCAAGATCTTAAACCTGTGATTTAGGCAGTTATGGATGTGACCAGTGTAGACACTGGCCACTGGAAGAGGAGGAAATTTCAAATGGTGGAATCCCTCCAAATAAAGGAAAGGTAAAATGTTCAGTGGATCTTCAAGGCCAAAAAAAGGAGCAAAGATGAAACACATGTAGGAAGTCTGGTAGTTCATCTGATCCATCCTGTTCTCCCAAAGCTGGATAAACTACTGTGATCTCCTGAAGAGAGTCATGGAACTGCTTGAGATCTCAGATCCATTAAATCTGAGCCCAGACTGGTAAGAAGCAAAGCCCAGTGTCTAATTTTCTTATTTACTCATTTTTTATCAGTCCAATTCCAGCCAAGAGCACCTGACAGGCACCTGGCAGCAAGGAATGCTCACAGCAAACTCACCTGTACCAGCAGGTCAAGGGACACAATTATCCCTCCATGAGTCATTAGACCCCAGCTGGTCCATACCGAGGTGTGAGCTCACAAGTAAAAGGAAAATGCTGATAAACCTGAACAGCTCCAAGAGGGAGGCACCAAGAGGATGGTCAGGGGCCTGGAGCACAGACCATGGAGATACCCTGAGGGAAGGGAGTTTGTCCACCCTGTTCAAGTTTTAGGGACAGCTACAGCAGCCTTCTTGATACCATGGCAGGTATAGGGAAACACACCCAGGTTCTTTGCTCAGGTGTTGTGGCAGGGGAGTGAAAGACAAATTAAAGGTCAAAAGAGAGGATAAGCATTGAAAAAATGAAGGTTCTCTCTGAACATAAGGAAAAAACCCAGGCTATCACATTTCTGCCTCAGGAGGTTTTAAACATCTGACTGGACATAGCCCTGAGCAACCTTTTCTGAATTCAGGGCAAGCCTGCCTGGGACAGTGGTTGGATTAATATCAGAACGAGGACAAACCCGACGCAGGGAAATTATGATCTCTGTCTCCAGATCAGAAGGCTTTGGAATGCTGAACACTTGCTTTATTAAAACTATACTGTATTACATTAATATACTATTTAAAGAGATACTATACTATTCTACATACTTACTTTCTAATTTACTATACCTAACAAACTCTTGACTCTCTGCTGAGTCCGAGACACAGCTGGATCCGATTGGTCATTGAACCCAAACAACCTTCACTAGAATCCAATCAAATAATCACCTCTAGGTAAACAATCTCCAAACCACATTCCACATGGGGAAAACATAGGAGCAGAGATAAAGATTGTTTTATTTTCTTCTCTCTGTGCTTCTCCAACAAAAATCCTGAGAGGAAGAGAATGTGAATGCCACAGACTAACACTGCAGAGGTCACTTCAGGCTCCATTTACTCAAATCTCCCAGTGACTTCTGCAACACCTTGGCAGGGTGTGTTCCTGTGTCCAGGGGAGAAGGCCCAGGTCCCCTGGGACACTGCTGCAGCCGTGTGCCAGAGCAGGTTGGCGTCTGCAGAGCAATGTTCATGTGCACCCAGAAAAATCCTGCCTCTACCTTTGTGCAGGAGGACAACAAAGGGAAGGTATTTGTGCATCTGTGAGTGTTTGTACCCACACATCAGTGAAATGCTGCAAGAGGGAATGTGTGCCTGTGCACACATGGGATTCAGGAGCAGCAGGGTCTGTTTCCAGCTGCATGGAGTCTGCAGAAGAGATCCCAGGGGAAAGCTGCACCTTCTCCCTCTTGCCAGCCCTTTGTGGCTTGTTGAAGTAATGTAGTTTCTGAGGGGGGAAGTCTTATATCTTGAGACAAACCACATACCTCCAGGGCGTGCATCCAGCCTGGAAGAGAGTGGAAGTGAGACAAGAGAACAGTCCAAGTCTCTCTGAGGTGTCATTGTGCGCACACGGAATGCAATGACTCGGCCCCATCGGAAGCGATGGGGTGAGAAGAGAGAGCGAGCTTCCTTGAGAGGGCTTCAGAAATAGAAATAGGACAATCCAAACACGCTTCCACTTGAAGTCATTCCCCATGTACATTCCCAAAGCATCAGGGATCCTCTAATGTGATTGTAGTTGGAAAAGGTGTTCAAACCCATGCATACAGAGGAATGGGAGGCACAGTAGTGAAGTGTGGTGTCAGAATGCACATGTAAAATAACATTTGGCATCAAGTGCTCTTAGCCTAAATATTCACCAAAAGAGGTTCTGGTTAACCTCTTTGCTTTAATAACCCTCTTGCCAATCTGGGTAGGAGCAGCGAAGCAGCACTCCCAAATTCCACAGAGATGAATCACTGGGTAACCTGGGGGAACCTGGTCATGCTGGAGTGAAGGGGAATTGAAACAGATTGTCAAGGAGCAGCAAGGCACACAGTGGGAGGAGGGATGGAAGTGTGTCCTGACTGCAGCCTGCAACCTGAGAGGGAAAAAATCCCATCCAAAACCTTCAGTTCCAGACACTGTTTGTCAGAGGAATTTGAATTTCAGCTCTGCCTTGACTGAGGCTGCTCCCAAGTGAGGAGCTTTGCCAGGTGCTCTGGGGGCCCCGGCTGAAGTTCACCTGCTGGAGCTCTGGGAGCTGCACACCCAGACCATTCTATCCCACAGGATCGGTGAGGAGGAATTCGTAAGCAGGTGATCAGAATAAATGATTTACCAGGGCACTAAAAGATCAAGGCAGTTGTTTCTAAAAGATCTCAGAGCATCTAAGCCTAAAGTGTTACAGTGCTTTCAGATCTGCCCCCAGGCTGTCAGCCTGGCTCCAGCTTCTTGGAATAAGTAATTGCCCCACTCCCCATTAGCCAAAAAGTAGAAAACTATTCCAAAAGCTCCTTGCACACTCCCACAAGGACACAGGCATGTGATAAGTATCTGCTTCTCCAGAATACAGAGCCATAAGAAGTATAAAGTTTCTAATTCATATTTTAAATGAAATTCCCTTTTGTGGTTCCAGTAGTATGAAAAGAATAAGAAAAAGAATGGCTTTGAAAAATGCCTTCTCAGTATCAACTCCAAGTGTCACTCCAGGTTTCACTGCAATTCAGTAGAAGGTCATAAATCCCAGACCATGGAGGAGCAGCTGAGAGAGCTGGGAAAGGGGCTCAGCCTAGAGAAAAGGAGGCTCAGGAGGGACCTTCTGGCTCTGCACAACTCCCTGGAAGGAGGGGACAGCCCGGGGGGGTCAGGCTCTGCTCCCAGGGGACAGGGACAGGAGGAAAGGGAATGGCCTCGAGCTGTTCCAGAGGAGGTTCGGGTTGGATATTGAGAAAAATTTCTTTCTTGAAAGGGTGGTCAGAGACTGAGCAGTCTGATCAGGGCTGTGGAGGAATCACCATCCATGGAAGTGTCCAAAACACACATGGATGTGGCACCTGGGGACATGGGTTAGTGGTAGGCCTGCAGTGGCTGGACATGATGATCTCAGTGGGCTTTTCCAGCCTGGATGATTCTATGATTCAACCCATGGCTGTTTCTTTGGTAGTGCAGCTGTAACACCAAAACCCTCCTGTTTCCCCTACAGAAGGTGAACCTTTGGGCTGTGGGAGTGTAACCATGGCCATGCCACCACATCAACAGCTGTGTGGGTTGACTCTCCTTCAACCACTGTGAACACTTTCCAACACTGCAAGCCCCACCAAGCTGGAAATGGGATGCTCCTGAGAATGTTGTGAGCAAAGGGGAACAAACTCGGCACGTCAGGATTTGGAATGCCACTTCTAAAATTGAAGCCATTTACGGTCAGGGTGGAAATGGCTGATTCTGATCACAGAAAGGTTGGATTTCACTCATAAATCCATGTGGGCAGTCACTAGAGGGGGCCAAAAAACCACCTCAGAACAACAGGGGCTGGAAAACCAATGCTGAGGCCAAGGACTTGACTTTTACTCTCTGAGTAGTCCAGTTAGAGGAGTAAGACAGGCCCCAGAGCCTCTGCTTACAACGGGTGCCATTTACTCCGAGTGTAGTTCCACTGAAATGAATGGACTTCTTCAAGAGGAAGAGTTACCAGTCCCGTGAGTAAATGTGACACAATTTGGTCTTTAAATAGCACTACCCTTTTGATGACCTTCCACAACCATAAAATTAAGCCTAGAAAGACCTCAAGGGCAATATCAAACTGAATTTGTCAAAATGTGTCAGAAAGAACACAGTGTGTAGCCAACCTAAGTTGAAAATGTTTCCATACAGGAGAAAGTTGGAGGTCATGGAGGAAACACAAGGATGACAGAAGGCATTTGAAGCCCATGGTTATGTGGGCTTTATACCATGCAGGCTTCTCATTGCTCCCTCAGCCTCCGAGAAATGTCTTGGGTTTGTTTCAGGAGCACTGAAAAGCTCCAGCCTGGCACAGGATCTTGGCACACCCAGAGCATGCAGGTCAAAGCACACAAAGGTGGGGGAGTTAACAAGTGCCCCAGTGAAGAGTGGCCATGCCAGGAAAAGGGATGAGCTTTCAGAAAGCCACATTAGTGCTGATGGGAAGTGGCCACGAAGGCGCACTGCAGGATCCTGCCAGTATCCAATTACAGAGAGAGCATCTCCCTGTTAACTCTGCTGGGCACCACCTCAGCAGCCCTGGCAGCGCCTCCTCCTGCCCCTGCTCAGGGGATCAGCACTCAACTCCTGCTTTGGGATTCCTGAGTGCACAGCCACAGGCTCTGCTGAAGGAGCACGACCCTTGAAATCAGCTCTCTTGGCGAGATGATGCCAAACCAGCAATTTCCTCAAATAATTTTCTTTTCTGACCAATAGCATAAACTTTAAAGCAAACAGGATCATACAATAGAAGAGAATCACAGAATCTCGTGTGTGGGAAGGGATCACCCAGGGATCATCACAGGGATCACCCAGTCCAACCCTTGGCCCTGCACAGATACCCCAAAATCCCACCTGTGCCAAGGGTGTTGTCCAAATGCTCCTGGAGTTCTGGCACCGTGGGGCTGTACCTGGTGACCCCCAGCCCTTGACTGATCACACAGAGATGTCACCAGGCTCACTGCAGGGAAGCAGTGACTGTCTGGCTACACTCAAGTCCATGAGGGCTTTTGCCATCAACTTTTTTCATCCTTTTGTCCAGGGATTTCCCTAGAGAACTTCTAAGGGCCTTCTGAAAGGTGACCAATAAAATCAAGTCTCCTACAAGGAAACACAAGTTTCCTGATGGAGACTCCACAGACAATATTCAGTAATCCACATGGTGAAAAACTGCTCTCTATTTACAGAGAGCTCTGAAATTGCTTCTGTAAAGGCTTGTCTTGTGCTAGGCAGGAAAAGGCTCCGTGCTCTCCTGCTGGGCAGCTCTTGGGTCCAGCCCTTCCTTTGCATCTTACCCTCACTGCAAGGCTGTGCCATAAAAAAGTCTGATCTGGTATGAAAAGCAGTCAGTGATGAGAAAGGTAAGATTTGCTTTTCAATTCTTTTCTCCTCAACTGTCATTAAAAATGATTCACGATAAATCCAAAGTCTACACAACTACATGATTAGAACTGAGACCTACCATAAATTAAAAGGCTTTTCTTTCTGTTCTTCCCTGGCTGGGCTGTATCAGGTTACCAGAACAGAATAAATGCAGGAATCCACCAGCCCAGCCTGGTGACCAGAACTCAACTGCTACTAAAGCTAAGTGATATCTCAAGAAACACATGTTGGTTCCATGGCTTAAAACAATGAATCCTTGTAGAAAATCATAAAGTTTGAGGTAAAAAAAAAAAAAAAAAAAAAAAAAAAAAAAAAGAAGTTACCTTGTAAAATGACATTTCCCATAAGAAGCAGAATGTCAGGGCACTATACCACGTGCTGGGGTACTTCTCTAGGGCTGCTCTGCTGAGGAAATGAGAAAAAAGAGCTGAGCACTGCAAGCATTCCCAAGGTGTTGAAAGAGGATGGACAGAGAAGGCTTTTACTTGTTCTTTTCCCATAGAGAATAATGAATGAATTAAGAAAGTGGGGAGGAATAAAGGAGAAAGAAGAGGAGAGAAATTTAAGTGTCTTGCCTTTTTCTTAAAATCAAAAAACAGAGAAGTTTGAGTTAAAGCTTTGATTTAACTTTTTTGAGAAAGAAAAAAAGAGAAAAAAAGAAAGAAATCAAAAAAATCTGGGGCTTGAATGGAAACTTAAGATATGGAAAGCAAAACCATCTCATAAATATCCCTTCAGTAAGAAACAATAAATAATAATTATGTTATAATAAGGTTCTATTATGATACTACATCCCAGCCTTATGTTTATTCCAATGCCAACTGCATATCCACAACCATCAGGCATTAAAGATGTTGGCAAATGTATTTTGCCAAAAAGAAGGAACTTTATGTACTATCAAGGAACATTATGCCCCACCACCACTAAAACTCAGGATCTTACCAGGCCTTTTAAGGCAAGAGACACAAGGTCACAAGGCAAAAAGAATTAAGACAGTGCAGATAAGTCTCATCTTTCTGTTGTCTACACTGAAACTGAACACACACCTTAATTGTAGGAAGTTCTGAACCATTTGGCTCAAGTGTCCTCAGTCCTTTTCTTCTAACTGAACTGGAGAAGGGAAAAAAAAAAAAAAAAAAAACAACAAAAGAGCTGAACAAAATAAAACTACACAGGAAAGATAGTTTTGCTTTCCATGTCTACAGAGTAGTTGGGAGTTTTTCCTAAAAATCTCTCTGCATGAAATCTATGCCACAAGTCTGTCAAGGCTGGTGAGATCCACATCCCAGTTTTCCAGAGACAACATGTGATATCCAGTAGCAGTTAATGGATTTTCCCCACGAGGCTGTGTCTGGACTTGTCCCCCAGGTTTCCCTCTCGAGGCTGGTGCTCACTCCTGTCCTCTGGGTGCTCAGTGTTGCTGGTTCCCTCTGCATCAGCCTCCCTGGTGGAATGGCCATTGCCATAGAAACCACTACAGTAACATCACAATTTCCACCAAGATGCTTCAGCAATTTACTCTGGTGATTAAACTGCAGCCATTTATTGCACAGAATAAATAACAGGGCAATGGTGAATAATGGGGCTACGACTCCATCGATGGGTCCCGGTGACATCATAAACCACAAGAACCAAGCTCGAGTCATCGCAGCTCCCGAGATGGAATTATAAGCTCCATCATTCAAATTGAGCTCTTTAAAGACATTTGATCTAACTTACGGAGCCAAGAAAACGAAAGGAAGAGAGGCAGAGACAGACCGTGAGGCTCTCAGGCCAACCACGGACTGTCCTGGCCAAGAGTGGGGACAGACAGACTGCCAGGCAGCAGCACAGCCAGGTACACACTGAGAGTGGGGACAGACAGACTGCCAGGCAGCAGCACAGCCAGGTACACACTGAGAACGGGACAGACAGACTGCCAGACAGCAGCACAGCCAGGTACACACTGAGAGTGGGGACAGACAGACTGCCAGGCAGCAGCACAGCCAGGTACACACTGAGAGTGGGGACAGACAGACTGCCAGGCAGCAGCACAGCCAGGTACACACTGAGAGTGGGACAGACAGACTGCCAGGCAGCAGCACAGCCAGGTACACACTGAGAGTGGGACAGACAGACTGCCAGGCAGCAGCACAGCCAGGTACACACTGAGAACGGGACAGACAGACTGCCAGGCAGCAGCACAGCCAGGTACACACTGAGAGTGGGACAGACAGACTGCCAGGCAGCAGCACAGCCAGGTACACACTGAGAACGGGACAGACAGACTGCCAGGCAGCAGCACAGCCAGGTACACACTGAGAGTGGGACAGACAGACTGCCAGGCAGCAGCACAGCCAGGTACACACTGAGAGTGGGACAGACAGACTGCCAGGCAGCAGCACAGCCAGGTACACACTGAGAACGGGACAGACAGACTGCCAGGCAGCAGCACAGCCAGGTACACACTGAGAGTGGGACAGACAGACTGCCAGGCAGCAGCACAGCCAGGTACACACTGAGAACGGGACAGACAGACTGCCAGGCAGCAGCACAGCCAGGTACACACTGAGAACGGGACAGACAGACTGCCAGGCAGCAGCACAGCCAGGTACACACTGAGAGTGGGACAGACAGACTGCCAGGCAGCAGCACAGCCAGGTACACACTGAGAACGGGACAGACAGACTGCCAGGCAGCAGCACAGCCAGGTACACACTGAGAACGGGACAGACAGACTGCCAGGCAGCAGCACAGCCAGGTACACACTGAGAGTGGGGACAGACAGACTGCCAGGCAGCAGCACAGCCAGGTACACACTGAGAGTGGGGACAGACAGACTGCCAGGCAGCAGCACAGCCAGGGAGCTGTCTGGCTCTGGGATGGTGTTCAGCATCGATGCTGCCCGTGGGATCTCAGCCAGCCGGGCTCAGAACCTCCTGCCAGGAGCAGCTGTGTTCCCAACAAGGAGCCCTGGCAGCACTGCCACTGCAAACCAGGCAGGGAAGACTAAACAGGCATGAAGAACAGGCTTCATTTTCCCTGCTAGCTCCTTTTTGTTCTCGTGGAGTGTGATCACCTCTCTCCTGAGCTCTGAGCAGGCTCAGGTTTAGGAGCAGTCTCTCCTCCAAGCACTGAAGCAGCACAGTGGCTCTGCATCCCAATGGGATCAACCAAGTTTTTTTTTAGTGCAGACCAAGATAATTTAGTGCAGACCAACTTTTCTCTAGGAGCAGGTCCTGAGCAAGCTGTGAAGTGCTGACATAGATTGAAAGGAGCTGAGGCTCTAGCTTCAAGCCCACTGTGCTGGGACAGCCCACACCTGCAGCAAGGGCCGTGGAGCTTGAATAACATTGATCGCTTTGGACATTGTGGCCCATTAGATGTCATTTAAAATACTGAAGTATCAAGAACAGAAAGATCTATAAGATTAGTGATAGCAGATGGAACTTCTCACTCATAAAAGTTGTTTGTTTGATTCCAGTGCTTATTCAAAGTTGCATTTAGCAACTAGCAAATGTGAGGCTTTGTTTAATCCTGTTCTTCTGAGAGCTTCACGCAGCCAGCTCTTTGTTTCTTGATGCATTTGATAACATAGAAGATGCAGACAAGTCATTCCAGGCTCATTTTCTTCCTTGAGCTCTTCAGATTGCAAAAAATAATTCCCAGGTAGGAAATTGCAATAGAAATCCCAAACCAGTATTAGACTGGGATGACCCAAACAGGGAGCTCTGCCCAGCTAGAGCTCCCTCTCATCTCCATTTCTCAAAAAGAACTTCAGGATCAAGTCAGACTCATTCTTCCTCTAGTGATTTCTCTTTCAATATATATTCTTAATGGTAGCATTTTAGAAATCACTCATCACTGCCCTAAAATGTGATGCTATTTGAGGTCAGTGTTGTATTTTCCATTGGGGACAGTTTGACCAATGTTGAGTACTCTAAAATTTCCAGCCCTACACACATATATGGAGAGAGAGGAAGACAGACTGTAGGATGATACATGTATCTTAATGTACCATACTAGACAGAGACAAAACCCACATTTTTAATAGCTTTCTCTATTGATTTCAGAACTATTTATCATGTAACTGCAATAACACACATTTGCAGACTTTAAAAACTCAAGCGCTGCTTCAAGAACGCTGGGCTTGACTCCAACCTCACTGTAAAAGGGTAACATCTCCAAAGAAGATAATTACCCCCACGTCCATGGGATTGGAAATGGGAAATTTTACCTCACTGTGCTTCATTTTTAACCTTTTTCAGGCAGGAAGGCATGTGGAAATGCAGTTTAGAACTGTTCATGCCTTTTGCAAGTTGGTCAGAAAAGCATTTTGGAGCTGTTTGTGCTCATCTCAGATCTGAATTTCCTCCTCCTCCTGTACTGAACCTTCTCTATCGCTGCCATGCTCACTCCTTTCAGGGTTTGTCTCTCCTGCTCACCCTTCACCCTGTATTTTGTATTGTTACAAAAGGGACAATTCGGCTCAGATGAACTGAAGATTATCATGAGCAAACTCCCATTTTGCTGCAGAACCCACCTGAGGGTGGTAGAACTCCTCTCTGTCACTCTCTCCAGTAGCAGAAATGTCACACTCAGGTGCTCAAGCTGATCTGGAACACAAGCTGCTGGCTCTTATTCCCTGTAAGTTTATTTTCCAAAAGATAGGCCCTTTACTGATATTGCCTCAGAGAACAGACAGGGGTACATAAAAAAGTGCACAGCAGCAGGATGATGAACTGCTATGGTTAATTAGTAATTTACTAATTGCATATTCTAGCAACCAACCACGATCTACACTCTACCAAAGTAAACTATTACATACAGAAAAAAGAGAGAAGTGTAAAGAGAATGAATGGAGCAAAGTATTCCAGACTCCAAGATCCCTGGATTGGGCAAGATCCTACAAACACCATGAAAAGGGTAATTTTCCTAATGCTATAAATGAGAGAGTGATAATGACAAGATTTCCAGCAGGCATTTCCTCTTTATGTAAGGAAAAAATGGCCACATATATGAGGTGAGACTGTTTTCTTCTGCCATCACAGAGCACAGGCTCTGGGGCCACTTCTAAAGGGATCAAACTGATAGCAGAAAACAAAGCAAAAAAGCAGAACCACAACCCTGGAGTTCAGGACAGCAGTCTTTGGCCTTTTCAAGGATCTACTCTGAGGAACTTTGGCCTTTTCGAGGATCTACTCTGCATGGGATACAGAGCTGGAGAAAATAAAGGCCCAGAAATGCTGGTGGATTTACACCCTTTTGAAAGCACTGTGTGTTCTATTGCTGGGGTGCTTCCACAGAGAAGGATGCAGGATTTGGGAGATGTGAATCACCTTTCCCTGAGTTCACACAGAAACAAAAACCAAGAAAGACTCTGATTAGATTCTCCCAAGGTAGTCTCATCTCCTGGTGTGTGCATGTTGTGTTTCTGGAATGCCAAGGGAAGCTGGAGGAACTAAAACAATAAAAGCCCTTTAAAACACAGGGTCCATTGTCTCCCCTGGCCAAATTTGCTTTAATCAGGCACTGGCTCCATTTCACCTCTCGAACATGAGCTCCCAGATCTGCAAGGCACACTGAACCAGTGAGTAGGCACAGAAGGAGGGGAAATAACCAAAGCTAAACTTCACCTGGCCTGAGATTACTCTTTCCCTTTAGTCTCTTTGCCCAGGTGATGAAATGCTCCCACCCAGCCAGAAGCAAAAGAACAGAAGTAGAAAAATCAAATGCTACTGGGAGGAAAAGGGAGCAATGTAAACTGCCTGTTGTTTGTACATGCTCCCCACCCTTAACCCCCCCACCTTCTTTAATTTCAATTTGCAAAGACAGTGAAATGGAAAATGTGCCTCTAATTATTACCCCTCTGTTCTTCCTAAAAGCCTCTCTCTGAACTTTTAAGTCTCCTCAAGTTTCAGGTCCTCTTTTTCTCCCTCTCTCTTTCTCTCTTTCTCTCTCCCCCTTTTTTATTTAAACTAATCTAAAAAAGCTATAAAAAACCTCTGACACTATAAATTCCCTTGTAAACCCTGGTTTTATAGGTTTAATTGCCTCATTTTACTGCCTTGCATGCTTTGTTCCTTCAGTATTTTAGAGAGCTGCCCCAGTATTTAGTACAAGCAGGCAACTTGGGGAAAGAGAGACCAGCTCGGAGCCCCGGACTAGAATTTGGCTGTGGTCAGAGCTCTGGCATGGTCAGCACCCTACAGAGACTGAGTCTGGAAGTGGCTCCACTCAGGCTGTCGCGTGTGGGACGCTGACCCAGACAAAAACAGAGAAAAAACTCAGCACTGGGGAGTTCAAGTCCCCCTTGATGGGATAAAATCAGGCTCACAGGCCTGGAGGGAATGAGAAAACCCACACAAAGAATCTCTCACAGGGGAAGGAGTGCTGGGGAGGATTCTTCTTTTTCTGTTACAGGAATAGATTCTTCCCTGAGCATCAGCAAAGCACAGTGCAAGAATCCCAAAGATTCCCAAGCAAGCAGCAAGGGCTCTCTGTGGTAGGTGCTGTACAAACATAGAAAAACAAGTGAGTCCAGGGAGCTCCCCATACAAATAATTATCCTCTTCAAATAAAGGCAGGGGACTGAGTGTGAAAATTCTACCAAGATTCTTCCTGGATCCTTCATAATCTCTCAGTCACCCTTTTGATCCTAAAGCCTAAATGCCCAAGGAATCAGCAAAACCCACTTTTGCTTCAGACACACACATTTCCTAATTATGCCACTATCTGCTGAAAGGCTTCCACAGATCTTAACCAGACACTGTGGCTGTGCCTCACCCTGAGGGGTGCAAGAGGAGAAAAGACACACAGGGACTTCATATGGGGAGCTAAAAGGAACCTCTGTTTTTATTTCAGGGTTAAAACTGCCCAATGGACAGTGCCCACAATCATAGGGCAAGATTTTTTCTCATTAAAGAACATACACAACGTGTTTCTGTGCAGGTATTGCCTCCACAGCCATCCTCACCAATGGCATGGAAGTTTCACTCCCTGTCTTGAGCCTTGGATCCAAGACCCTGATGTCCAGCAAAATGGAACAGCACAGGCTCTGCAGACCTTTCACCAAAAGGCTGGGGTGCTTTTATCCTCACTGTTTCCAGAATCCATTTTCTGGCTCCCAGAGAACATGAAATGACACCCTTGGTTCCATCTGAGTCTAGAGATTTTTTTGCCTGTCACATCCAGATGATGTGTTAGGAAGAAGAGACTCTGCAGGATTTATTCCTGAACTCCTTCTTTTACCAGTTCTAATTCAAGCATGGGAAATAAAAAATACTAGAAAGAAGGGGGAAATCAGTGAAAGCCTAAAAGCTTTCAAACTGTTTGGTTTTGGCTTAACTGAGGAAATGATAAAGGCATCCAAATGTGGGTTTTGTTGGCAAATTAAGGGTTTTATTTTTTACTCTGTTTTCCTAAAGAGGCAAGGCTCCCGAATCCTGATGTGTGTGCAGCTTGCACTACATTCTGGTTTATGGCAACTTCAGAAAATGTTGAGCATTCTTCACCAAATATGTCAGAGAGAAAGAAGGCTCAAGATTATTAAGTGTCTGCAAGTTTCATAAATACAAGTCAGCCAGTAAGGGAGCAAGAAACAAATTTGTTTCCCCATCCTTAATCTAAACCATACATTAGATTTCTTTCTGCTGTTCACCAAGTTGCCATTCTCTGAAATGCTTCCCCCAGCTCAGGGAAAGGGACATACACTTTATGTGAAGAACTGAATCTGCTTTTTGTACTAACCAAGGTAAAAGAGTAACAACCTCTTTATTTTTCCAGACCACTTATGATTTTATAGACCTGTATTGTATCTCTCCTCAGCTACCTCACAGATCCCTGCTCTATTTAACTGCCCTCCATAAACATGATGGTTTTCCCTCTTTTGCTTCTGCATTTCTTTTCTTAGCTGTGTCCTGTGAAGAAGAAAGAAGAAACATTCCCTATTTGTGAAAAGGGAATTTAAAAGTATGTGTTCACACACAGGTTACTCCCTGTGAACAAGCAGATCCTGAAAAAATACCCTGCTTGTTTTAGCCATTAAACTCTTGGCAGCAGGGCAGGCAAGAGGGATGGCGATGGAAGGAGAGAGGCACACAGAGGATCAAAATCTGCAAGAAAAGGAGGTTTAAAACAAATGAACTGAAGAAAGAACTTGTTGTTGGTGAAGTTGATCCTTCATGCTGCTCTGCTATCTTGTAAAAGGAGTTTTATTTGCCTTTTTGTGGGAGTCCTGGGAGGAAACGATTAAAGCCCCAGGCTTTAGGCACTTTGTGGGGATGTGGATGCAGGCACAGGGGTGGGTGCGTGTGTTAGGGCGTGCACAGCTGGGTTTTCTCCCTCCCTTTTACAAGGGCCGGTCAGGTCACAAGGTTAAAGCCAGGGGGGACTTATTTTGTGTCGTAAGAATTTTTACAAAGTGTAAAGGATCAAAGTAATTAGCTGAGGGTGAGAGCCCAGGACTGTCAGAGAAGCAATGCAGCCCCTGCCCGGGAGTCCTGATGGCAGCCGGCCGGCCTCAAGCTCCAGATCCTGGGAATAACCTTACCCAACAGGTCTGCACAGCACGGGGGGTGCTGCTCCATACGAAACTTGTAAGGAAGAAGAAAGGCAAAATTTTGGATGGAGCAACTGGAAAATGTTCCAGTAATGTGGCTGAATGAAACCCAGGAGCTTTTAGGTGTGAACATTTTAAAGCCGGCTGTCTGTGCTGCTGTGAGAGCTGCCAAACCTCACTGGCACTTTTTGGAGAGCAGGTCATTGCTTCCTGCTCCCAGCTGGCCAGCAAAGATCATCCCAAAGTGAGTCAGGACTCTCAGTCCCTCCGTTTGGTCCTTCAAAGCAAACAGGCAAGAAGGGAAGAGGCACACGGAGTGATAAAGCATCAGCATCAAAACAGTGGATCCTAGGGGTGGATCAAAGCTACCGCAAGATCTTCCTCCTGGAAATCTCTATTCCCTGTCCTTGGCATGCTCCTGATGCAATTCAAGTCCATCCAGCAGCACTCGCACTAAAACAAGCCAGGCCACAGCACATCTGTAGTGTCTGGGCAAGGAAAGCCCCTATTGCACCACTGGCCTGGGCTTCCAAAGTGGACAGCCCTAGAAGCATCCCAGTCACTCCCTTCCAGATGTTCACAGGAAGGAGCTTTGCCTCTAAGCCCACATTGCTCATCTTGGGAAAGAACCTTTGATGACATTGATCTCCTGTGTCCCTTTGTCCCTTGAAATAACTCAGGGTTTTATTCCTGGAATGACAGGGGAACACGAGTCCAGCATCCACTGCACAGCATGAAATTCAATTGCTCCTGACATTGCACAGTCCATCCAAGTGCTCCAGGATCCCTTTTTTTCCTGTTGTTTAGACAAATATTCAATACTGGGAAACATATGCTTTTTTAGGAGAAGTTTTTAGGAGAAGGATTGGGATGAGATCTCTAGCCAAAGAAACTGCCCTACTTATGCATGACTGCCACAGCTCCAGGGGTGGCTCACATGTGTAAAATGCCACACTACACAGCACATGAACACGGAGTGCAGGCCTGGAGAGCCTCCAAGGCCCTGGAGTCACCCATGGTTTGGACTGGCACTGGTAACTGAGAAGAATTAGTTATGTTTTAAACACAGACCAAACTCTTCCAGATGGCCACAGAAGGACTTGCTGGGCACTGGCCAAGGCCACCAGATCCCTCACCTCTCCCAGACTCCTTCAGCAAGAAGCTAATTAGATGCCACTTTAAGAAATCAAGGGGATAGGAAGGAATTACAGAGACAGACTAGAAATCCCAGTTATCCCTGTATCACAGCTGGAAATGAACTGTGCATCCTCC
Organism: Vidua macroura; assembly: GCF_024509145.1. Lineage (NCBI taxonomy): Eukaryota > Metazoa > Chordata > Aves > Passeriformes > Viduidae > Vidua > Vidua macroura. The sequence continues at coordinate 9,521,515 of NC_071588.1, read as the reverse complement.
TTTTCTGGAGCACTGGGATGACAGAAGGAGGTGGCACATCTACACCCTACCTGCAGCTGCTATGTGGAAGGAGGATATTGACTTACACAAAAGCTTCTTTTTAAAACTACTGCATTAGTTTTATTAAATGTTTGTAATCCATGTTTCACCTTTCCTCCCCAAATTACACTCATCTTTGTGAAATAATAAAAATTAGCTGCCTAACCACAGCTTTGGCTGCGAGCCGCCTCCAGCCCCGGCGAGGATGAGTTAGTGCTCGTGGTGTTATTGATCTCCAGGCACAGATTGCCTGGCTCATGAGCCTCATGTCTCCTACCCCACACTGAGACCTGCCTCTCCTTGGCATCCCCCTGATCTGAGCCTACTTGAGATGCAAAATGCAGAGCTGGCAGGTGTGGCTGCACCATGGCCCACAGCCATTTATCACACACTTCTCAATAAGCTAATAGCCCTAATGTGTGAAAATTGATTTCTGGGGTGAATGCAAAAGTCCCAGTGATTTACACTCTATTTCCAATTGATGAGGCTCAATTGATTTCAATGAGTACTAAAATATTTACCATAGTGGGAGGCAGAGGTGGGGGGTGTGGGGAAGGCTGGGAACAGGGTCATCACTCATGGAAAGCATCCCAGCAGTGCTGGTGAGCAGCACCATCAGCCTCTGGAGAAGCCCAGCAGAACATGAAGCATTTGGTGGAGCAGGAAAACTACTTGGTCAGCCAGAAGGAAAGCAATGACAAAAGAGAAGGAAAAACTGATGTGTAATAAACACAGCATTGCAGCAGTGGAGTGAGCTAAGACTCATAAAATTCCCCTGATTTCTTGGAGGAATAACTCTGGGAAAGCACCTTTGATGCTGTGTCCTGCCAAGGGCAGTTTGAACTCAGCTGCCTTTGCTCTCTGACTCTCAGGGGCTCCATGGGCTGCAGGATAGCACAACTACACTCAAGGTTAACAAGAAAAGGTCCAGTGACCTTCCCACAGCCACTATCTGCCCTGGCAGCACAACCTCTCCAGCCACAGCTGCCCGTAACACACATTTGTGCTCCACAGTTTGATGGCTGGGACAGCCCAGGCTGAGTGGGACAATTCCAACACTGACCCCAAGTGCCAGTGTCCTCCCCGGTCACCCTGGCAAAGCAAACCAGGATTTCCAGGAGAAGGTAGACAAGGGCATGGGGGAAGAATGGAAGTTGAAGCACTCTCACGATCTACAGTATTTTCCTGAGCCCCCTCAGCATCTCCTTCCACCTGAACTTGATGCAACAAACTCAGCGCTCAGGTCCCACTGACCTCTCCTAAGCCATCCTCCCCTTCCCCTATTTATTAATCCTCCCTTCTCCTCCCCTTCCCTCACCTCCATTGGGTAAAGTTCTCATTTACCAGATCAAAGGTTAGCACTTGTCAGACCAAAAGCTTTGAACTACATCTCAGCAATGAATAATTTCCAAGTTCAGAGCTGCCCCCATCTCTCTCTTTGTCACTCAAAAGCAGTTCAGGGTAGCGGCTTGCAAGCATTTCACACAGAATGCCAAACCCCAGTCTTTTAGCAGTGGGCTCAAGAAACAACGTTCAGCTGCAGGCTAGGTGTGAAACTACCAACAGTCACAGGGTGGTAGCTCCTCTGTGAGGTAAGAGAGCTTTCACTCATCACACGCTTCCCCCAAACCTCACCATGGCAAAGTGGAGGTGCTGCCCCATCACAGCTCTCATAGTTCTGTCTGTGCCTGGAAACCCAACAGCATTTCAGTCCATTTCTCCAGGTCTGGGCCAGCACCTCAGGTTTATCTGGCATGTTCTGTTTTCTTAGCAAGTGGTGGTGAATTTCCCATATAGGTCTCACTCTTCTAAACTCCTGAAGGTTGCTGCCATAAGCAGAATTTTTCTATTTCTTATCTCTCTACTCATACTGCTGTGCAATCATGATGACAAAATGCCCCAGGGACAATGAAACAGCAATAAATAAAGAAACAAAATTCAGCTAAAATAAAAAACTCGTACTTTTCCTAAGTTCCCAATGGGACAATAGCAGAAGATGAGGAGCACAATACACTCAAACTTCATGTACAGAGGGCCCTGAGCCCACCTGCAGGTGCAGTGCCAGGAGCTCCAGACAATTTTGTTCAACCCTCCAAATGAGAATCTCCTTTTGTTAAACCATCAAAGGGAAAAGCCAGATGATGCACCTGAGGACAACGTTCAGCTGATGCAAAGCATGGGAAGCCAGTGGAGGTGGATCAGTTACAGCAGGCAACTCACTGCAACTTTAAACTCCTTTTCAAACACACTGAGCAACCCTCAATCTGCCAGCTGCAAAGGAATTCACTGACCACTATTTACATGATTCATGTCTGTTACTCTGTTCTTCCTGGAAACTGCAAATGAAAAGCCCAGCTTTGCTCTTCAGCAGTTTTGGTTTCCTGCCTCAAAGCACTGCCCAACTTGACAGCTAAGGAATGCTCAGTGTGTCCAATGCACACAGGTCTTTGTGCTCACCAACACCCAGACCTCCATTCATCAACAGACCAAGTGCAAACAGATTCTCCCATGGCTGTTTTCTTCTCATCTTGGCACACTAAGGCAGATCCTTCAGCAAAAAGAAGTTATTTGTCCAAGCAAAAATGCTTCTTGCTGCTGGAAAAGGTGTCCTACTGGCAGGTTTGCTCTGCTCATTTCACTCGAAATGGCAGAGAAGGAGAAAAGGAGAGATATTAATCACAAAATCACATAATAATGAGGTTGGAAAAGACCTCTAAGTTCACCAAGTCCAACCTATGCCCTAACACTTCAACTAGACTATAGCACCAAGTGCCATGTCCAGTTTTTTTAAAACACATCAGAGATAGTGATTCTAATGCTGTCACCAAGTCTTTTTGGTAGTGATGAGCTCAGTGCAACAGCTCATCCCACTCATCCTCTGATTTTCCAGTTCCCTGTTTTAGATAATTCCTTACTCTTCTTAGTTTACACAGTTCAGATCAATCCTTCCAGAGAGACTAGGATATGTGAAAAAAAACAAAAAACAAGTCCACAGAACAACCATATGCCAAGTGAGCAAACCCAAAGCAATTCTGCTTCCACAAGTCCTTTTCCTCTGCCACTGTCCTACTCCATCAGCCTCTGCTTTTTCTCACCTCGCCAAGAAGCTCCAAAGGTGTTGCACTTGGAAAACCTTGGTGCAGAAAGCTCTCACAGCATAAAGCAGCACTAACTGTTATTCACCTTCACAAGAAGATGAGGCAGGGTTTAACCAGCAAATGTCCCCATTTGAGCTCTCCAGGTGAAAAATGATATGCAAGTGCAAAGTGTTACTTAAAAATATTGGAAATGCATTTTATAAATAATAAAAGAGGAGAAACTTCCATTTTAGCCTGTGTCTGTTCCTCTGGCCATCCCCATTCCCCTCTCTCCTGCTCACTCTGCAGAGCTGTATAGAAAATCAGAATCCAATCTCAGCAAATCCTATTGACTGTCTCCTGTCACTCACCTGATTAAAGGTTCCACTTACATCCAAATGCTTCAAGCTCACTCTGAGCCATTCATAAAACTCCTATTGAAGGATTAGCTTTCACAAACTTTGCCTTAATGATTATGCATTCTATTGATCAGCAGGGGAAACTATAAAAATTGACACCAGAATAAACTTTGAAGGACTGCTCTCGCTCAGCAGAACTCGGATCAATTGGAATCGACCAGGATGATAGGGAAGGGGGGAAAACAACCTCCCTCCATTAGCTGGGTGTAATCCTGATTAGCTAAATGGTGAAGTTTTTTTTTCTATCTGTCTCTATTTGACTGCTGAAATCCAACAGCATCTCAGTGTGGTGCAGATTATCAAACCTTGAGGATAACAACAAATGCATTGGTGTGTGTTCATTCCACCTTTGCTCCACAGATAAGCCCTCCTTCACCACTGCTTTGATGTTCAGATTTCCTTATCCCTGCTCCCCCATTTAAAATGATCCAACACACAACACACCACAAAGATTATTTTGTTCATGGAGGGAATAGGTATTAGTCACTGATAACAAAAGGAAACAGAGTGTTAATGTGACATTCCTAAGGTCAGTCAGGAATTCTTTGGGTTTCACCCTCGGAATTATTTTCCAAACCTTTTTGGGACAATACATGCTATATACATGCAGGTATCCTGCTTTGGTGAGTCTGCCTGAAGTAGGAAGCAACTCAAGAGAAATGAAACCAAAACTTGATTGCTTTTCTAAATATTCCACTGGGATTAACAGAAAAAAAATAATCTCGTGCCCATAAAATCTGCCCCTCACATCCTTAGACCATCATGGTTCCAGAACAATGATTCCCTGCGTTCACTCTGCTGAGCAGTGTTTTCCAACTTCCAGCTGGGATGCACAGATATGGATACAAACACCTCTCAAAAGGCAACTGCAAGTTACCTGAGGATACCCAGTTCCAGTTCCTCGTGTTCTTTGTATTTTACTGCCTAATCCCAGTCACTGAGGTGTCATTTCAACCCAGCCCTCCTCAGTTCCTCCCACCTGAGTGTTCGGCATTGCCAGACACCAGCAGGAGCTTCCTGAGAGGGTTTACAAGCAGAGCTGGTTCCAGACCTTAGCTAACATCTCCCATGAGTAGCTGCCTATTCCAAGGAGTATGGACAACATCCAGCCCAGGAAAGCAGATGTTTTCAGTTTTAACTGACCTTACCTAGAGCCCAGCCTTACAACCACTAAGTCCAGCTCAAGTTCACATTGTGCTGAGATATTTTCCCAGACTCAGTTCCAGGTGCTCACTGAAATCCAGCTTTCCTTTTTACTGTGAGATTACTCACAGGATGAGTGATCCATTTTCTGTTTGACAACCATGTACCCTTTCTTAAATGGAATCCCAGAAAGCTGGGACCATCTTAGAAGGGGTAATTGAAAAAGAGAACTGACAATAATGGCCAATTTGAAGAAGATTCTTTCAATAAAATCAGATGGCCAAGACATACTTTTCCATTAAAACATTTCTAGGGTTACAGAAACTTGTAACTATGAGCAGCATACATCTCGGATAATTTAGGCAGTCAGGAAATGAGGTCTAGCCTAGATAATCCTCCAGGCTCTGGGCTGAGCCAATGGCACAGGCACGTCCCAAGGTAATACATCCCATCTGTCCCAGAGAACTTTTGGGGATGAAATGGCTCACTCTGTCAAGGCTAAACACCACCTCAGAGTGCCAGGTATGGCCACCTGCATGGACCCAGAGAGGAGCAAAAGTGTGGCCAAGGCAAGCAGCCAAAGTCCCTGTGATGAGGTCAGACAATACTCCAAAGTGATTCTTGGATATACTCAAGGACACAGGAACAGAAACCCAAGATGATGTACTCAGTAAAATTGTGGTCTGCTCCGAAGATAAAGTCAGAAGTAAAGCTCGTCCTTAAAAGAAAACCCTGAGTGTATTAACTTTGTCAGAAGCCACGCCCAGACATACTCAAATTAGCAGTTAATTGCTCCAAAGCCATGGTAATTAACTGGCACTACTTTTCTGGAAGTTACAAAGAAATGGATTCAAAGGGCCTGGCCTCCTTTGCAGAAGAATTCGGACTACACAGCACATCCCACTGACCTCACATTTTTTTAATCTATGAGAAGAGGGTTATTTCCATGATTGGAAGAGAATGGCCAAGTAAGAAAAGATATCCTCTAATAAATGCAATTTCAATAAAGACATAAAAAGGAACTAAGAGCAAGAGCTACCATAAATAACAGTATTAACTGCATTGAGTTGTTAGTAAAGATCCAGTCAATGTTTTTTAATACACTCTCTGAATGTTATTTACTTAAAACTGCTGTCCAGCCTCTGTTCTACTCCCAGAGTTTTCTAACAGTTTCTGATTTTTGAGTGGATGACATTCTCATTTAGATTGGAGGCCTCAAAGAATATATGGGAAATCATTAAGTTTTGCAGCAGACCAAAGAAAGAAATCTATGTTTGAACTTCAAAAAGTAGTAATAAATGATACACCTACCAGAAGTGATCCGTAATGGATGTGAGCTGGGTAAAAATTACCTAAGTGCTGATCTAGGGAAAACAGAAACAATACTTGAAGTGTTTACTCCACACAGCAAAGCAGAGAGAAAGAGATATACAGGGATAATAAACTGATTTGGCAAAATTCATTCCAAATCTATACATGATCAATAAGTGCTTGTGGAAATTGTTGAAATATGAGGTAGCTGGCATTCAGCAAAAAGACATTAATAGACATCTAAGTGGCTAAAATCATTTATTAACAAGGTTGTTTCAGAATCTCATGACATGACTAAGGCTGCTGCGTTGGAAGCTCTGCTCCATGCTGGCACAAAGTATCCATCAGACTTTACAGGAATTTCCAGAAGTGCCTTTTGTCTGAGCTTTACACACCCTGGGGCTGGCACAAAGGTGCTGACAGAGCACAGAGTCCCTTGGTTTGTCAGGAAGAGGAGGTAGGAAGGGCTCCAAGGGATGAGTTTCACACAAGGCCAACAGGACAACAGAGATGCAAAAGCCCTAAAACCAGTTGTTCTGCTTCCTGCTCTTTTGGGAACCTTGAGACTTCTCTAAACAAAAAAATTCTGTTTCCAGCTGTTCCTTGGCTATCCTCTGCTCACCTCAAACCACTGGAAAAGGACCCATTCAGTAAAGAGCTGGGAATGCTGAACCAAGTGGCAGCCTGACCACAACACCCCTGGATCATTTGGGCCACGAATGGAAGTTATTGGGGAGTGATTACAAGGAGAGACTTCATGTGAGCTTTTGGGACATCAGTGGATAACAGGGTGAATATTTATCTTTCTAAAGAGCAACAAGGAAAAAAAAAATACATTCCCTTTGCAGTTGCCAGTGATAATGGATGCTGTGTGAGCTAAAAACCCAGCAGTTAAAAGCTACATTTATTATCACTCTATCTCACACCAGCAAATTTATGATCCCTTCCAGACCTAAAACATCAAAGCAGAGCAGGAGTCAGAGCCTTTTCAGACTGTTAGGGTTTTTTTTTTCCCTTCTTCTTCTTTTCACATAGATTGCTTTATTTATTTTTTAAAAGGAGGTGGGCATTAAAACCAAAATCTGACCTTTGATCCCCTGAGGCAACTCATTACTTACAAGGGCAAATAGGGAGCTGAAAGTTTTTCCTGCATGAAACCGTAAATAATTCTTCCATACGCCCACAAATCACTCTAGGTTGGTAGAGTAAATAGTAATTGGTGGGTTTCTCCCTAGAGGCAGGTCTGAATGGGGGTTATAGATTAGAGTTAGGGATTTTTTGTTTAAAAAAAAAATTTAGAAACCGTGTTTCCCTCAGCTCAGTTCTCCAGATGCTCAGGTAATACACGAAGTTTTGGAGGGGTGGGTATGGGCAGGGGTGTGGGGAGGGGAAGGGTTTGCTGGTTTTCTTCTGTTCAGTAATTTTTCATGCCGGAGTTTAAGAGATTCACAACTTTAGGGCAAAGGGGAGTATTAAAAAAAATTAAACGCCAGGTATGTACAACAGCCTTTTTTGTGTATTGTCAACAAGAAAAAGAACCTTTAAAGAAAGAACCTTCTTCCCAGCTCCTCCTGCAGCTCCACTGATTACTGGGAAGGAGAAGCAGACTTGTCTCCCTGCTTTTTTAATGTGTTACTACATCACACATTATCGGCTTTCTCCTTTAGATAAATTTTACCCAAAACACCTGAACTCTCCCTCACTTCAAATGTCTTTTCAGCCATCCCTGTTTCAACTGTTACCAAAATGGTTTTATTCAGTAAGAGTCATACAGGAATATCTACATAAAAGGAAACTTTCCATGCTTGGTACTGCAAAGCAGTTGTTACAGCAGCCCAGGGAATGGAGTGAGAAGCACTTTGTTATTATCAACACCAGTGAAAATGTTCCCATTCTGGAGCCACCAGACCTGGCTGTCATCAAACCAGGACTGCCCAGGAGTGTCACAGTGCAGGGATTTTCTCTGCTGGGAAGTTCTGTAAGAGCTTGCTGAGAGCATGCCAAGGAAAAGCCATCAAACGCAGATTAATCCTGTGTAAAACACAATAATCGCAGAAAAAGGGACGTGGGACTGTTACATTTTGATGAGAGAGGTCAGAGCCTTGAGGATAGAGAGAAAACCAGTAGGAAACTGGGAATTTATAAACACAACTGATATGTTTCTACCTGCATGAACTGACTGCAGCCACAATTATTTGCAAGGAGAAAACTGGTCCCAAGCCTGGTTCTATTTCCAACAAAAACAACAGGTCATAAATCTGTATTTAATAATTGAAACAAACGGCCTGACTCCCAGCCTGGCTGAGCACAACACAGGGAAGAAACTTAAAATACTGATTCAGACATGGGATTTTTCTACCTGGCCTCTACTTCTTTGAGACCTTCAAAGTCCAGTGCTAAAGCCACAGGAGTTTCATCTTAGACAAGATTATGTTGGAGATTTCTGATGTTTGCCTTTGAGGCTCCTCAGTGCTGGGATCCGAGGGAACACCAAGGGAACACTGAGGGCCCAGCAGACACCGCAGCGGGGCAGGAGCTGCACTGAGCCCTTCACAGAAACCTTCCTTTTACACCCCCGACATCAGACCCAGCTGGGAAAGGAAATGGCAGGAACTCACCCTACTGAAGCTCGGAGTAACAACATTTGTTGTTGCTCCTGCTTCCCACAGAGGATCCACGTCCCCGTGGTGGGGATGGCAAAGCCAGGCAGGAGTCACAGGGTCACTAAGGGTAGGAAAGCCCTCGAAGAACATCAACAGTTCCCCAGTGCAGCAAGGCCACCACTGACCCCACATCCACATGGCTGTTAAATGTCTCCAGGGATGGGATTCCACCACCTCCCTGGGCACACCCAGCCAATGTTTAACCCTTTCCATGCAGAAATTCCTCCTGGTGTCCAGCCTGAGCCTCCCCTGGCACACCTGAGGCCGTTCCCTCTCCTTCTGTCCTTGTTCCCTGACCCCCCCTGCCTGTCCCCTCCTGCCAGGGAGTTGTCCAGGGCCAGAAGGTCCCTCCTGAGCCTCCTTTTCTCCAGGCTGAGCCCCTTTCCAGCTCCTTCAGCTGTTCCTGGTGCTCCAGACCTTTCCCTGGACCTGGGTGGCTGCAGTTCACACACAGAATTAGTCAGGTAAAACAAGCCAAGAATAGGTTTTAATGAGCTGGGTTGAAAAACACCATCCATTCCAAGTATGCTTCACAAGGAGCTCAGTCACCTCTCCTGAAATAATGGCTATGCAGGCCTTTATTTTTTAACTATTTAACAATAAAGTGATTTATTTTCAATCTCCCAGTTGAATCAGGAAATTGTTGCTATTCCCAGACAGGGAACAGAGACAAAGGAAGATTAAACACCCAAATATCACACTAGAAGCCTTTGGCAGAGTAGGAAACTGAACTCACCCCTCCTTTCTGAAACGTAGCTCAGCTTCTTAACCATCAGCCCATCATTCCAGCCTCACGTGACGGGAGACAAACCCTTCTGCAGGGCTCCAAAGCACAAAGGCAGCAGCCAGTAAAAGATTCCTGCTGGCCCAGGCTCAGATCCTGTCTGGACTGAGGGAGCAGGTTTCTGGTTTCAAAAGGAGCAGAGTTGAAGTTGCTTTCCTTCAGTTGCAACCTTTTTAACAAAACAGATATTTTTCTCCAGCAAGTAAAGCCATAAATCAGGACATCTCCTGAGGTTCTTTTTTTCTTTTTTTCCCTTTTTTTTCCTAGTTAGTGTGCCCTGCCTCCCCTTTCCATCCCTCCAGACTTACTTCATAAACATTAGCTTTCAAGCATCTCTTCCCCCAGAGGACATATCATAAACATCATGTTAAATATTTAGAACAGGAAACCACCTCACTTTTCTAGCTACATAAAAGCTATCTTGGGAGGGTGCATTTTCTGTTCTTATGGCTTTTATTTATTTATTTCCTGCTGAAGATCAGTCCAATAATCACTACATTTACCAGGGATGTTTGACAACAGTGTTAAGAAGTTCCCCTGTACTTGGGCAAAGCAAAATACTACTGGATACTTCAGGGAAATGCATTTCCAAAGCATCCTGATCCTTGAGGGACTTTCCCAGGACTTGGAGAGTCACTGGTGCAACCACAGAGCTGGGAAGAGGGACTCAGCTACACCAAACCTTGCAGCACTCCCATCACCCACTTTAACTTCCAGCTTGTTTTCCTTAACTCCTCCAAGTGTCCCCAGAAACCACTAAGTTAACACACAGCAAAGATATTTAATAACAGCCAAGCATTAAACACCACCGAGCACCATAAACACTGGCAGCTCTAGGCTTGTTTCAAAGCCAGGGGAGTCAAAGGTACATGACACAAAAGCCTTTTTGACAACTCTCCTGTGAAATGCCTCGTGCCCTCGCCCTGACTGGATTTATTTATTCAGATCCAAGGGAAAGGGCCCAGCCCAGTTTCAGGCTGTCCCATCTGCACTGTCCCTGACATTCCTCACACACACACATGGCAGCACCTCGGGACTTTGGGCAACTCCAACACTCTCTGAAATACAACAATCCTCAGGACAAGGAGGAATGGCTTCAAATGGAAAAAGGGGAAATTCAGGTTAGATACATGGAAAAAAATGTTCCTTGTGAGGGTGGGGAGGCCCTGGCACAGGTTCCCAGAGAAGCTGTGGCTGTCCCATTCCTGGAAGCATCCAAGTCCAGGTTTGACTGTGGCCTGCCTTCCACACCAGCAAGGAATTTGCACAGCCTCCCTTCAAAAACTCCCACTTGTATAGTGACCCCTCCAGCCCAGAAATCCATGCCCAGAAAAACCTCCCCTTTCCACAGCAAGTCACCATTCTCAGCTGTTCTTGCAGCCTCTTACTCTGTCCACACTGCTCATCTAAACTAAATCTCCTGAACTCAAAACTCTTCCCCAGAAGCTGGGCTCTGTAGATCTTTAACATTAATTTACTTTCTCCTAAGCTTCCAGTTTTTGGTAACAGGCTGCCCAAAATGGGATACAATTGTCCAAGCAGAATCTAAAGCACCAAAGCCATGGAGGAAAGAAAATAATCAGCACTGCAGCACCAAAATACTTTTTTCTTTCACAGCACATTGCAAGGTCACGGTAATTCATTCTCCACCCTCCCTTCATTCTGCCTGGCTGAAACTCAGTCCAGCTTCAGGGGAAGGCAGTGCAACGGTCTGGCAAACCATAATGTCCTGCTTCAGTCCTATTTTGAAGATTTAAAAGGTGCAAAGGGCTTGATGTTGCCTTTTCAAACATGGACAAATCTCACCCATTGTACATAGGTGAATCAAATTTTCAATGATGCAAACTGGAAATGCTTGCCAAGTATGCATGCAAGAGAAAGAAAAACAAAGATCATAAAGATTTATAGATTGCTTTAAAATGCATTCAACCTAAACCATGAGCTGCTCTGAAAAGCACTACCAACCTGGCTGAGAAGTTGCACTTACATGAAGGACTCACTCTGCTGGAACGAGTGCTTTTGTGAAGATCGACAGAATTAACGAGCTAAAAACTTCAGGGTATTAGTTCAGTACCTCACAACAACAATAAAATTAAAAGTTTTATGCCTTTGATTTATATGTTTAAAATTAAGGGGGATATTTCAGGCTCTAAGGGCATGTGGGAACACAGTGCTCCAGCTCTTTATGCTCATGCCTGACACTTCTCACAGAATTAAACTGCCTGGTTTCTGTGAGGTTCCACCTCTGTCACTTCAAAACCAAAAATCCAGCAGAGCAAAACTTCAGTTGTGCAAGGCTCTAGATCTACTTTAACCAAACTGCAAGCTGGAACAGAACTAAAATCCTTCTTTCCAGGAACAAATCCCCTTGCCACAGCCCTACTGCTTCCAGCTTTTAGTTAGGCTAAAAATGAGGAGAAACTGCACTTTCTGCAGCATTACAGGCACGTCCACTTGCACCGAAGTGGGATCATGAATAGAAGTGTGTGAAAATACAACAAGCAGACATCAAAAAACAACAACAGATCATATTTTGTGATCAGTTTGTCTCGCACAGGAGGGCTGAGGCTGGTTCTAATTTGAATCGAACCAGTTGGCCAGGCCCTACCTTGTATATTATCTTTGGAATGTGAGTCATTTTGTTGGCTTAGTTATTTCTTCTTCTGTAACATGGCACTCCTGACTGCAGTGGTATGTGGGAGCTATTTTTATTGGGTAGTAGTGAAAGGAAGTGATGGATAGAGCTGGATGGGAACATTTCACCATTTTTTCATTAGAATTTCCTAGCTGCTCCAATGTGAAGTTATTTACTCTGAAGGAGCTGGTTCCAGATAATCTTTGAATTTGAAAATAATATCATTAAAAATTTTTCAAAATAGCCCATTTTGGTGTTTTGAAATAGAAATGTTCAATTGCTTCTGCCAAAATAATTTAATTTTGACATTAAAAGAGGAAAATGAAGCTTAAATGTTATTGGAGCCAAGCCTGATGAAGGAGCCCTCCCAAGCATGCAAAGCCAACTCTGTTCCTTGCACAAGTATGCACTTGATTTTTTTCTTCCTTTAAATTCTAACCTCTCTAAAGTTTTCAAGTCTTTGGCTTTTCGTCTCAATTCAGAACAGTAGCTCCTTTTCCACAGCCTCTTCAAGAATTTCAGGAACATCAAAACCTTCCACTTTTTGGTTTTTTGTGGGTTTTTGTTTTGTTTTGTTGTTTTGTTGGGGTTTTTTTTCCTTTTTTTGGCAGAACAGGCAGCACACTGTATGAGCAAGGGCTTGGAAAGGCAGAATCCTTGGAACACCTCCTGATCAAGGTCCTCCTGGTACTGCAGCCTGCAGTCCCTACGTGATGTGGTCAAAAGGAGATGGTAAACCACATGCTGGAAACCTCCCAGTCCCAGGTGCCCACAAAAGCCAAAAATTAAAAGTGTGTATCCTCAATGGATGACCAGCCACTCCTGAGGCCCTGCCTTTCCCTCTGGGGTTTTCCTAACAGCTTTCACAGGCATGGCCAGCTACAACTTAAGCAAAGCTGGCCAGTGATCTAGGAAACTCTTCAATTATAGATGAGCACCAATAAACAGCCAGTGATTTGCTGGAAATTATGAAGTATAAATAATTGAGAAGCAGGGAGTTGGCCCAGAGGTCCCTTCTCTCTTGCTGATTCGTCTTTAATGCATTTCCTTGATGCAGCTCCCTGCTGTGTTCCTAAGGCCGTGGGAGCAGGATAATGGCCCTGGCAGAATATGCTGACCTGCTTGTGCAGAGTTAGAGATATGTGAACATCCACCAGCCTCAAAGGTGCAACTGAGGAAAGGGGGTTTTTACCCACCCCACTTCCAGTATGGAAGTCAGGGATTTTACCTGAGGACGTAGGGATTCTCCAGACACAGTGGACCATGGTCTGGCAGCAGCTTCTGTGGAAGAACTTCACTCTGTATTTCCTGCTGCTTCTTCCTGGTGCCACTAGAGAAGAGATTCCACCAGTACAGTGCAGGAGCTGCCTGAGGATGCTCTGAGATGTGCTGGGAAATGAGACAGTTAACCTGACATCCTGATTTTCCAGCCTGGAGAGCTCTGGTCTGCAGTGGCTTTCTAAACAGCTGAGTCCCAAATGAGTCTCAGCTCTCGGAGTGGGCATGAAATCAACCCCAAACATCAGCCCTGAAGCTCAGCAAGACCCAAAGATGACAGCACTGCAGTGAAATTCCTCCCTAGGTGAACATGGCTTCACCCAGAGCTTCGCCCTTAAGGCAAAGGGAAAAATCCTTTGGGAAAATGGCCCATGAGAGAGGATGTAATAGAGGGGATAATTCCCTTCTGTGCTGTGGGCCAGAGATAATGAAAAAAGCCAAGGAGATGTGCAGCAAGGCCCACAAAGGACACCTCCCCATGCTAATCACAGCTGACTCTAAGGGAATTTCACTGTTAAAATCCATCAGTTAACAGCTGTCTCACATCTTAATGCTGATGCACTTTTAGTCTGTTTAATAAAACTGTGGATGCTGCCACAAACCATATAAAATCTTTCACACTACAAAAATTGAAGTCTCACTGAAGACTGGTAGCAGTGGCTCCCACTCAGTAACCAGCACTAGGCCATAAGCACGTTTTATCTTCATGAGCTTTAAATGTGCCAATGTTAACTTCAATGAAAATCTTTTGGCTATTGCACTGAAAATGAAATGCCTGATCTATCTGAGGTGTAAAAGATGGGAACCAGGAAAGAAAGATGCTGGCAGATAGAAAAGAAGGTGCTTCATCAGGAGACTTTCAAAGCTGCTAAGGACACTGGCAATTAAAGCATGGGATGAGTCAGGTCTAACTCAGATGTCTGAGCCAAGGTTCAGAGCTAATTCTCTTCTATTTTCCTCATAGCCTTGGTAAATGAGCAATTTACCTTCTTGTAAAATAAATACTTAAGACTAGCACATGAAGTGCCCTCTAGACATGTCAGGTTGTCCCCACTGACTCAAAAGAAATACCATAAAAATGCTCAGTCTGACTTTGAATTTTATCAAGTAAAGGAGAACAGCAAACAGCTTATCTAAATACACTTAAGACACTTTTCCAATTTTAACATGACAGACAGGTGAATGCTGTGCTGATCCTTGGCTGTCTATAAAACTCACATCCACTGGGGAAAGAGAGAAAGAGAGAGAGAGAAAGAATGAGAGAGAAAGAGCGAGAGAGAAAGAGCGAGAGAGAAAGAGAGAGAGAGAAAGAGAGAGAGAAAGAGAGAGAGAAAGAGAAAGAGAGAGAGAAAGAGAAAGAGGAAAAAAAAAAACCTCATATAAAACAAAAAGAGAACCAAAAGGCGAGTGGGAGAGAGTCTGGGGATGGTGACTGCTTGTGACACTGAGGTCCACCTGACAGCAACCTTTTTTTACCAAGGAAAGCTCACCAAAAAAAGGGAATTTCAAGACACACACAAGAGAGGTTGGCACATAAGGAAACAGGACTTCAGAGAAGGTATTTGCATTCATTTGTGGCATAACATTTTTATAAGAAAAGGATGCCAGTAATTTTAAAACACTCATCACCTCCTCACCCCATCTGCACTGCGCGCCCCACACCTTACTGAGCCAAGCCAGCGAGCGGAATTTAGCTCTTTACCAGCATTTCTGAATCCATCCTGCCCCCACAAAGGCAGAAGTGGTCCCTGGCTCCCTCCTGCTCCACAGCACGGAGGAGCCTGGCAAGCACAGAACGCTCCCGGTGTGAGGAGGTGGCTGCGGAGCAGGCGGGAGCTGGCAGTGTCTCCAAGGCCAGCATCAGGGCAGGATGGGCTGATGAAGTCTGAGTAGATGCCACAGCTCGTAGCTTTTAAGATCTCAGTAAACAGTGTAAAGGGACATGGAACCAGGGCTCAGTATGCAGATTTTGCTCCATTATGTTTCTGAGCTGTTTTTTCTCTTTTCACTCCCAGCTATGGAAGACGCCAAGGCTGTTAAATATCAAGCGTGTATAATGGGAATCCCATAAGCTGGGGGAATGGCCAGGATTCAAGGATATGTCCAGAGTAGAAAAAAAAACATATCAGTAAGAAAGGAAAAATAAGAAAGAGAGAAATAAGCATAGAGACGTGGGTGGAGAGGAAAGGGAAGAGGGGGAGAGATCAGGCCCATGACTTCTCATCGGCCATTCTGGTTTTTTAGGTCACAGCTTAATGGCACTGCAACAACTTTTATTATTGTTGCTACTGTTATCATTGTTGTTATTAATTATAGCCCTTACCCCTGGTCCCAAGAATCTTTAAACAACAGGTCACTTAATGGCAGAGGTTGCATGTGAGCACAAACAATTCAGGGCACAACACGCTCCCAACCTCAGCACCTCACTGTTCTCAGCCCCTCCTACAACCCTTCCACCACAGCAATCTCACCCTAAACACTGCAAGTATTCAAGGCCAAGCTGGACAGGGCTTGGAGCAGCCTGGTCCAGTGGAAGGTGTCTGAATTAGATGAGCCTTAGGGTTCCTTCCAACCCAAGCCTTTCTGATTCTCTGATAACAAAACGCTTCCAGAAGCTGCACCTCGCACTCGCACACGTTTTATAATCCTACAACACAACTGGCACCACTGTGGATGGATAAATCAACCAGACAAACCAAAAGAAAAGGCTCTTCCCTTCTCATTCCAGCTTTGTGTGGCAAAAATTATGCAACAGGATGAGGGCAGGGGAAAGAAAATCCAATTTTATGTCCTCAGCCACTTATCTAGGCGGTATCAGCAAATGCAGCTTTGCTCAAGATTATCAATAATCAGAAGGAGGTCCCTCCCTCTACAACATTTCAGATCCTGCTGGTTTGCTCCCTTTACACAGGTAAATCTGAGGCTGAGCTCAACACAGCTCTTATTAACCCAGCCACTGTTTCCCTCCTATCAGTCAGTGTGAAATCCCACTGGCTGAGGCCTGAGGGGCAGCACCAAGTCATGGTTCTGGAAGTGGTTTAAATCTTGCACAACAATAGAAAGATGAGAAGAAACCACTAAAAAAAACTGCATCACCCCTTACAGCCTCAAATTCATAATGAAGTTTTAGGAGGTAAAAAACCACCTTAATGGGAACACAAGGTGCAGATAAATAAACTGAAAAAGGACAGACAACTGTATCTAGCAAGTCAACAAGAATCATTCCCTCTTCAAAAATAATTTCTTTCCTTACCTTCTAGAAACTACACCCCCCTGCGTCAGGCAAAAGTCTGCAAGAAGAAAGAGGGTATTCCCCCTCTTCTTTTTCATAAAATAATCCATTTTGTTTCTTCAGACAAGCAGTTATTCATGTTGAACCTGTCCATCCCTCCCACTGGGAGCTCCAGATGGATTTACCAGCTAATCCAGTTAGTAGCTCCTGCCAGCCATGGCATTCCAACATCCCCTGATACAATGCTGGGGAAAATTGCCTATGTCCGTGTGTCTTTGTGCATCTGTGTGTGTTCAGGCCAGGAAGGGAGAGAGTGACCAAGAAATTACATTAACCCAAAAGCCCCTTTCTACTCTCCCAGCTGAGCTGAACTGCCAAGCTGAGTGGGGAAGCTCTGTCAGAAGCAGCTAAATAAAGGAAAATGATACTAACAGCAAAGCAGCATCAACCCAGCACCTCTTCTCTGTGCCCCTAAAATTTCTGGTACTGATGTGATGACAAATGTCTGCTATCATCAGTATTCTCACCAGACAGGAAATATGAGCAGCCACTGCAGAGGTTCATAGACTTTGACCACCAAGTCTGGTTCTGGTGCTATTCAGTGACAGCCCTGTCCCTTCAGTCCCCTCCCCACAAGCAGTTCCCTTTCCTTCCCTTCAGCTCAGGCAGTTGGTTGCATTAAAAAAAAATTAAAAAATAATATGGGCAAAGATCAGAACTGCTGTTGCCACAACAGTTCAAAGGGAATAAAGTTACAACCAAGGGAAAACCAGCAGGCTGATGCTGCCTGTGCAATGTTGTTGTACCAGTGCTTTGACCCACAAGTGCAACTGAATCTAAAGCTGCTGCTTTAATAGTGACAGTGCAACGCTGGGGCCATACCTCCAAAAAAAATCACTTCTCTAGGAAGACTATTTGGATAGCTCTGCCTCCAGATTCTTCCACCTTGACAACACAACAAGATTGATGGAGAGGCTGAGGGAGCAAAGGAGGTTTTGGAAGATCACCTAAAGGAGCCCAGGTACAGACATGGAGAGTCTCCATGTGCACATCAGTGAGAAAAGCACCTGGAAGTGTCTCCTTGGTGAGTGTAGAGATGTGCTGGGGTGCTTGTGTGCTGTTGCTTCCCAAATGGCTCCAGATGACTGGATGAAGCCATGAGCTGCTCAGCCCCTGCCACTCCAGGTCACTCCTCCTCGGAGAGCCGCTGCAGCCGGAGCGGGAAGGTACCACAGCGAGAAGCACTAAGTGGGAAATGAGCAAGTGTCACGGAACAAAATCAATAGCCTGGAGCCAAAGCTGTTTCTCTGCCTTTCCTGTGTCTGATTTGTGTGTGCGTGTGACTCCAGGGCTTCTTTACCTCCTCCACCCCTTCTTCCCCCGCCGCTGCGAAGGCTGCGGAGCGCGATAATGAGCGCTGGTGTCCGAGCCACCAGACAGGCCCATCACTGCAATCAGCGCAAGCCGAGAGATCGGGGCCCGCGGGCTCATCAGGCTGTCCCGGCGCTGGCCAGCCCCCTGCACATGAAGATGCCAATCTCGCCTCTCCTCCAGCCCTCCTCCTCCTCTTTGGCAGCCCGGTATCCTCACCCTCCTCCCCCTGCCACCCTCCCTCTTCCCTCCACCCCTGCTCAGCACCAGAGGAACGCCAGCCTGGGCCACATCCCAGCCCTTCTCCCTTAACGATTCTGATAGGAAATGCCCAGCAGGCTGAAGCTTTCCTAGAAAAGCAAGGGCAGGTCGGAAGGCATATGGTTGCTGTCCTCTAAGCTCCGGGTGACAAGGTCTGTGATGCTGCATCCTTCCCAGGCGGAAAGGGGAAAAAAAGAGAGAGAGAAAGAGAGAAAAATCGCCTGCCTGGGCTTTGGGAAATCACAAGCTACTCCCTGCGGGGAGTGAACCTCTCCGACCCTGTGCTGCACTGCTGGGCACGGATCACACCACGCTGGCGTGGCAGAGGCTGGCCTTGTCTTAAAATGAGAACTGAAAAATGGAGAGTTGGGAATAGCTCGGTGGTTTTTAACACACTCCAGGTCCATAACAAATTTCTGCCTGATTCTCCTCCCTGACCCAGAATCACAGGGTTTTAGGCACATTTGCTATTAAAGCTGAAGAGCAAAGAGAGGACAGAAAACTATGTTAGTATTTTTCCAACCTCTACTGCTGCCATTGGCAAATGTTTTGCTCAGTTCTACTCACAAGGTTACTTAAAGCCTGCTGGAACCAGGAGTTCCCCCTGGTTCACTCAGTGAGCTGTGCTGGATGCCCAGGCTGCTCTTCCTGGCAAGGGCAGTATGGTCCCTGGAGAACAAGACTGCCCCACCCAGGAGGGTGAAGACTCCTCTTGAAGACTCACTCTGGACAGCCAAATCCAATGGCTGGAAAGCAGCAGGATAATATTTCCTCCAATTGCTTTATAGAGTCCATTCCACATCCCCAGCCCTGGCCATCTCTGCTATTGGTATGAAGGGAAATCTGCAATTCCAGGTTGTGTTTTGCCCTGAGGTACAGGATCAGTTTAGACTGTTACAGTGCAGGACTTTTACAGGGTTGTCTTTCAACAGCAGCATGTTCCCATAAAACACAGAATGGAACAAATATTTCCTCCTTAAATGCGCATAAGAGCTCTTCTTTCATACAAATGACTTCCCTCAACATATGAATTCTCTGATCTCTCTTACTACACCAATGTAAGGTTTCTTTCCAAACCTCACCTTTAATAATCAATATTTCCTTTCCACTTGCTCAGCTTTCAAGGTCATACATTGAACAGATTAATCACACTTTCAGAACTCTCTTCCTCTTAGGCTGATACTAGCACTGGCATTATGTGGAATTTGAAGCAAAAACATTCTGAACAGGGCTTGGGTTTGTCTTCCCGATGGAATGTTAGGCCAAGAAAAAGAAACTGTTGTTTGTCCAAAGTAAAAGGGCAAATAAAATAATTTCTAGGCTCTTAAAGAAGCTATTACATACAGTGAATTAGATGAAAAATTACTTGATGACAGTGGCCTTTTAAAATGCTACTGAGAGCAGAAGCAATGAGCAGTTAGCCAAGGGCTATCTATATCCTGCTACTCCTCCATGTGCTCGTAGCTCCTGCTTTAGACAAGTCCATTCTCAATCATGACACTGTATTCATAACACAGAACAATTACCTGTAATCCTACATGCCATCATCTCCACTGATTCCACACGGGAGCTTTTAAAAATATTCCCCTAAATGGGATCCTAGCATGCCCTAACACTGCATTGGAATGCAGGGTGAGCTGTAAGCAAAGTGAAACAGAAGGAAAGTTTGGAAATTTTTTTGGTCATCTTTAAAGGGAAAAAAAATGTTTCTGTTTTTGTGATGATTCGTGTCCTAGAAGCCGAGAAATGGAAAGAAACACCACCATCCTGGGAAAGCTGTGGCCACAGCACTGCGCAAAATTATCTGCTACTGATGGGCTTGAGCCAGAACCTTCACACCTGAACTGGGAATGGTTGGTTTGGACAGCACTGGTCCTAATGGGAAAACCCAGGAGCTTGCCAACCAAAATACCCCTGGTCTGTTCAGCCTCGGTTGAAGGTGGACTTCAGATTGGAATCCTCCAGCTCTGACACGAAACTGAAAGGGGTTTCTACCTGAAAATTATCTCAATGGAGCTCACCCCACTGGAAATCTTCAGTGAGATTTCCCTTGTGAGATCTGACATTTTAACAGGCTGACATCTCTCGAGACCTCACTGGCTTTAAGCCTGGAGTTTGAACTTCCAGCCTCACCACTGACTGCTCGGCTGTTAACCACTGCTTTACCTTCACCCACCCTTCCACCCAAGGATCCCAGAGCAACCCAGCAATCCCAGAGACAATCATTCCAATCATCTTCAGTCCTGGAGGCAAGTAGAACTTACTGCCCTGCTGTGGCAGAGAGATACATTACTCAGGGAGTTGACATGAGCTGGTGAAGGTCAGGCAGTAATGAAGTGGCCGCGGTTTGGAGCAGAACCCGGAAGTCCAATAGCCCAGATCCCCATTTAATCTACTCAACTTGGCTCTAACCAGCTTTTGTTTCAGAAGGAAAAGCAGAAGAGTAACGACTGTGACTTCCAATAAGTCCAAACACAAGTGGGGGTTGGAAAGAAGCATGTGAGGCTGCCTGACTATTCCAAAGTGGGGAGCACTTCTGTGCTCATTTCTCTTGCTGTGTCACTAAGAATTACAACCTGCCTAAATGACTAAGCACATTGAGAACATAGAACAATAATTAGAGTGTCAGAATTCCCTTCGAGAGCTGAGTGAGATCTTGTTTCCTGGAGCAGCTCAGGGAGAAGAGATTGCAACTACAGTTTGCCCATTCTTTGCTAAGCAAAAAATTTGGGATGTATTTTCAGTTGCAGCTGAAGGGGCAGACAGGAGCCACCTGCACAGTGCTCCTGACAGTCATGAGGTGTTTGTGACACCACAGCATGGGCGAGTGACGATAGGTTCTGACATCGCTCCAGAATGGAAACCTCAATTTGTGTCCAGGGCTCTTGGAAAGATGCACAAAACTCAACATCTCAAATACCTGAATGTTTTTGACCAATGCAGGTCACCACACCTTCCCTCAGCCTGTCAAGCTTGTGGCTCATTTCATGCCCAGAGTCTCCTATTCTGATGATTTCTCCCTTTCATGCTCTGCTGGAGAGTGAGGCCAAGGAATTTCAGCTCCCCTTATCCTCAGTGGGAAGCAAGCCCTGTCTCCCTCCCTCCCTCCCCACATACTCCCTGGAGAAGTGGTCCCTGAAAGGCCACCAAGAGAAGCCTTCCAGCCATGTGCAGTGTCTTAGCTCTGCGTGTTTCCTGTGCCAGGAACGGGTTAAAGCCATCAGGGCAACAACAAAAGCAAAGATCCTGAACATCATTTCATGCAAATGACCTTTCAGTGGCTTCCTGTGCTTCACTGTGCTCTTGTCTGCCAGGGCCCTGGGGCCTTCAAATCCTGGGGCTAGATTTTAACTCATCTTCCCTTATCTGCTTGACTGACTGTCAGCCTCGCACATCTCCCTGCTTGTGATGAAGGCTTTAATTAGTGCTTGTCTGTTTACCCTTTTCCTATTGCCACCTCTCTTTTCCTTCCCCTCTTGCTATTCCTCTCCTTTCTCTCTCCCTCTCCCATCACCCTGGGGCTTGTTTGCTTAGCTGGGCATCTCTTGTTTACTCAGTAGGGAGGTTATAATATATGTAAATAAAGTAAGTCCAAAAATCTATAAAAATATATCACATACACGATACAAAAATACCAACACAGAAACATATTTTTGCATTCATAGACATTGCTAAAGCTGACCTTGCTTTTCTTCAACAAACTAAACCCCTTTGTTTTCTTCTGAATTCAGTGGCAATAAGGAAACAGAGCTGCTTTTTTGCTTCTCCTTTCTTCAGTCTTTATTCCACAAAGCACATGGGCAGCATTTAGGGATCATCTAGCACCTGCTGATTTGGTGTTTTGAAGCAAACACCACTAAGGTTCAGTCACCTGCCTCACCAGACCTTCTACCCCGAGAAGGGATTAAAAATGCAGAATTTGTTCAGCTTTCATGAGAAGTAGGAATAAGGGAAGAACCATCTCTTACATCCACTGAAAATAGGATGCAGTGTGCATTCCTACTGGGAAATCTTCACTGCAAGGTTTTCCCTGGCACATCCCTCCCTAATAAAAGCTGCTTCATACCCATAATATGGCTCATAAAATTAATTTTGTAGCTGGATGTTCAGTGAAAGCTCTGCAGGGCTCTCAGGACTGAACTGTGACAGTGTGTAGGTGTGATGATCCAAGAGGAGCTATGAGTATCCTCTCAAACACATGGAGCAGGCGAGTCCTGTGCTACACCAGTGCTTGCCAAAGGAGTTTCCAGACTTATCAAACACCACAGGAAACAGCAAAGTTCAGGGGCTGCCAAAGAGCAAAGGACAGGAGGGAACACTTCTCCCAATAGCAAGTAAAAAGCCGTTGGTTTTAACGGGAGTTATGCACTCAGATCAGGAGAGCCAGGGAAAAGGAGCAGAGGACTGATAAAGGAAAGCAGAAAAGGAAGCATGAGGAAAAGCAGGAAGAGAAAAAAACAGAACAAAAAAGTTTCTCCCTCTGGCAGGGAATTATCAGAATAAGATCATTCATTTGAGAATAATGCACACACTGCAGTGATGTCTGAGGGAAGGGAGAGGGGAGACACAGGCACAGGAAGATGTCCACATAAAAAGAGGAAGGAATGTGGAAATGCAGGGATACACGGAGACAGGGCTGGGGGATGTCTGGCAGACAGTCACAGGCCTGGCCAAACATGTCCCTACCTGTCCAGCAACCAGGTCCTGTGCCAGATGCCAGGATGGGACAGGCTGGTGGGGCTAGTGGTCCTCAGGCTGGGAGTGCTCGCTCCACTCGCTGCCAGCTCCCTCCAGCACTGCTGCCTCTCCTTTCTGGGACTTACTGGGGATTGGGATTTCCAAAACAGCTTCAGAGATTCATGAAAAAAAGAGTAAGAAGTCAAGGGAAAGAACAAAAGAGCTGGTAATGTCTTCTGTAACAGTTGTAGATATTTCTGGGTTAGTTCTCAGAGATGTGACATTTTTACACCTACATTTGCAGGTGGATCTGCTCCCAGCTACAAACAGTTCATGAGCCAGAGACCCAAGGTCATTTTGAACTGGGTTCAGAGCCATTTCAGGGCAAATTTGCAAAGGAAAATGTAAATTTCAGAGAGTGTGCACTCGTTAAGAGGGTGTGTGCAGGCACAGCATTCCCTGCCCTTCAGGTGATCAGGATCACCAGCTGCCTGTTGGGGCCTGAGCTCCAAGATCTCAGTTTGTCCTGATCGTATCTTCCAAGCCTGCACGTTGCAGGGTTGCGTCACTGCGGGGCCATAAACCCCAGTGACACAGCAGGAGAAACACCACACCTCGAGCCCAGCAAGAACGGGGGCAGGAGCATGAGCAGTGTCCTTTGCCTTCCAAGGTAAAAGGGATGGGGTCTCCTCATCACAAACCCCACGTGGGGCAGGACCAACATCTTGCGACCACAAAGGAGAAAACAGCACAAGTCGGTCCTTCTGCAGATGCTCCTTCTTGAGCAGGGGGCTTAGGGCACACCTGACCCTAAACAAGAGCCCAGCAGGAATGAAGCACCAGGATCTATCTCACAAACAGATCTGGGTGGCCTGAGAACAGAGCAGAGAGCAAAGGGAGCAAAGCTGCTCCCCTGGCAGCACAGGAAGCTCTGTGGGATGTTGGAGTGATCAGCAGGTCCACACGGGGGTTCTTGTGACACACTAATTATTGCCTGGGCACAATCTCTCGATGCGGGTCAGGGTCACCAGGAACTGCACTGGCAGTCAATAAAGACTGACTCCAAGAGCTGCCCTTATATCTTTTGCTTTCCAAAAAAAATAAAAGTAAATAGGCAATTGCAGATAAAACACAGCATCAAACAAAAGCAGCAAACCCAGACTGATACAGGTAATTAAAAATAGAATTAACAGATGTGGGCATCTACATCATAAAACAAGGCAGCAGTCCTAAAACCCACCATCCTGTCTCCTTGACAGATAATATAATTGTTCTGCCTTTTATTGGGCATCTGCCAATACCTACTACCTCTGAAGCAAATATCAATGGCTTTCTGACCACAAAGCCATTTTTAGTTACCAGGTACTGAAATATAGCCCAGAAGTCAGTAATTTCCAAGACAAGACACAGCACTCAACTGCACAGCTCAGTACAATCCTGCCTGGCCCAATCCTGCCTTCTCTTGCCTGCAAAAAGTTTGCCAAAAATGGAAAAAAAAAAAAGAAAACCCAAGAAACCCAAACAAAAACTTTCAGAAATCACAATTTTGATTATTACTTGAAGAGCTAGAAAAAACTGTCTCTAGTAAACCACTAGTAAACCTCATAGAGGGTGCCTGTTTAAGTCACACCTTGGACCTTTTATTTCTCCATAGCTCTTGGATGTGATCCATGCAATCCATCCATACTCCCACTTCTTGGCACCAAAGTACCTCACCTTTATTACCTGAAAAGGTTGCAGCAGGAACTGCTGCAAGCATTTACTGCAAAAGAAGAAAGATGGAGCAAAGGAATATTGAGCTGCTCTGGAATTTTCCTCTTCCCTTTGACTGCCTCCCTTCCTTCCCCTGTGATTCAAAATACACCTTTAACTCTGTGATGTACCTCCTGCTCCTGAGAACCTCAAGGAATTCTGGGACATGTTTCATCCTTCCTATGCATTCCTAATAAGTATTCCACACAAAATGGGAGCATTTCCCTCCCACAAAGTTGTTTCCTTCCACAGAGGGTGGACGGGGCTGTATCCCAGGTAATGTGACCCTCACACTACAACCCAAGTGTTTTATATGTATTTTATCTAGGTTTTCTTCTTGTTCTAAAATACATGGAAAGATAAAATTGTGTCTCCACAGTTAAAATGCTTCCAAAGCAGACCTTGGTTAAACTGGTCTGGAAGCAGTTTCCATAGGAATCTTCATCATCAAAGAAATAAACTCCTTAACTGCACTGAACCAGAACCTGAAACTGAAAACTGAGAATTACCCAAATCCAGCAACCCTGAGGGAATGACAGCTTGTCCAGTAGAGCTCAGAGGTTTCATTTTGATATCAACAGTTATGTTTTTACTGGATTTCATATTGGCATAATAATAAATATAATACAAACAAATGGAACATTCCCATCTTAGAATTAGAAATTTACCATTCCATAAAAAATCTGAAATAGAATTATCATCAGTATGTTTCAACACTGGCAACATTTACCATTCTGCTACTTGTAAAAATTAAGGATTTAGACTTTTCCTGCTGAAATCTCTCACTGAGACTGTTCCCTGGAGTGTTGGATTTCCACAGAACTCCACATTTTGTCAACAACTTGTTTCACTGGCTTTTTCTTTTTCAATGGTTTTTACTTGGGAAAATATTTTTTTCACCCACCTCCTCATCTGCCATCCCCTCCCTCAGGTGGGAGCTGTTCCAAAGGGAGCCTGCAGTCAAGACACCGAGTTTCTTTTGTTTGCACTCCCGTGCCAGCCTTGCTGATGCCATGGCCTGGGCTTTGGGAATGGAGGTTGGGACCACAGCCAGCTGGCACTGCCTCAGCAGCATTTTCCTTCCTGGAGCCTGGCATACACCACACCAAAAAGACACTCTTCTCTCTTTGG
Source organism: Vidua macroura (assembly GCF_024509145.1). Taxonomy (NCBI): domain Eukaryota; kingdom Metazoa; phylum Chordata; class Aves; order Passeriformes; family Viduidae; genus Vidua; species Vidua macroura. The sequence continues at coordinate 9,495,742 of NC_071588.1, read as the reverse complement.
AAGGTTGCAACACTTTGTGGGAAAATCAAATTACTTGACGACATCCCTTTCAAGTTCACAATGGCTCACACTGGGAACTCAATTCAATATTTTCTTCCTGCCACATGCAATCAAGGATCACAAACTGACTGCTTTGTTTCTGGCTTCTGAGTTTGGTTGGGGATGAAGGGAAGGTTAATTTTTTTATTATTACCTTTTTTTTTTTTATGTTGGGAAAAAACAGGAGAGGAACAATCCTGGGGACAACAGGAGAGTCTCTCCACATGGACTGACATTCACTGCTATGTAAAAGTCCATGCAATATTTCCTGTTGGGAAGTAGTAGCGAGGACTAAAGGGAATGTAAATTCCTTTGGGAAGAAGAATAGTTCCAGCAGCACAGAATCCATCCTGCCTCTGTAAATGGGTTTTCAAGCCAACATTGAATCTGTCCTAGCACGTTACTGCCTGTCCAAATCAATCACAGAATGGTTTGGGTTGGAAGGGACCTTAAAGCCCATCTCATCCCATCCCCTGCCATGGGCAGGACCCCTTCCACTATCCCAAGTGGCTCCAAGCCTCTCCAGCCTGCCCTTGGACACTTCCAGGGATCCAGGGCCAGCTACAGCTTCTCTGGCCAGGGCCTCACCCCTTTCACAGGGAATAATTTCTTCTTAATATCTGACCTAAATTTCCCCTTTTTCATTTTGAACCCATTCTCCTTTGTCCTGTCACTACAGTTCCTGATGAACAGTCCCTCTCAGACCTCCCTGTAGCCCCTTCAGATCCTGGAAGGTGCTGTGGGATCTCCACACAACCTTCTCCAAGCTGAACAGCACCAGCTGTTTCAGCCTGGTGACAATGTTTTATCAGACAAACTTCTCTAGATAGTAGCAAGTAAAAAAGATCTGTTTTACACCAGCCTCTAACAAGTATTAGGGAATTAATTTTATATTTGAATCATCAAAGGTAGAATTCAAGAAGTGACAGAGATTAAACTTTCTGTGACTGCACAGAGTCTCAGCTGCTTTCCGAATTAAGATTTCCAGTCTGGCACTAGCAGCTGAGAAACAGATCTTAAATGGGAGGGAAGAATGTAGAAAAGGCTACAATGATTAAATTCAAATGCCTGGTCTAGTGGAAGGTGTCCCAGCAACTGGAGAACAACCCTCATGTAGTCAAAGATGAGGATGCTTCTGTGCAGGAGCTGCACTGCACTGGTGGGAATTTGTTTGGTGTTGGACTCTTCCAGGGTTATTTTCCTGTTGCCCCCACGTGTTGTCCCAGCATTGCAGTGCTCTGCTGCAGGCAGAGGAGCGGGAGGGGGAGGGAAAGCTGTGAGTGGATCGGTGGAAGCAGTCCCAGGAGCTGCCGTGGCTGGGTGTGATGCTCTGAGTGCAGCTGACACTGCGGGCGCAGGAGGCCGGGCTGCTCTCGCCCAGCTCTGTCACCCCCTAGAGCAGCGAGTGCCCTATATCTGCACAGAGCCAGGAGCCAGGGCTCCCGGAGCACCGTGCCAGCCTGAGCCAGGAGGAGCAGCAGCACAGAAGTCTGACAATGAAAGCAGCTCAGAGAGGGCATTGCACAAATCCAACACATGCAGCCATTTCCTGAGCACATGGAACTGCTCTGCCAACCTGAAAAAGCCAAAAGGGTGAAAGCAGATGGGAGAAACGTGGGATCTCCACCTATCACCACCAGCCTGCCAGTGTGTGTGCAGGGGTGTGCTTAAAAGCTGTGGCTGTGACTGAAATCACTGCTGTCTGCTGGCTCCAGTGAGATCTCTGCTGCCTCTCATTCCCAGGGGATAACCGGCCCGTGTGGAACAAAACTATACCTTGCAATCCTGACCCCCTGCCTCGAGTGAAGGTCAAATGGAGAGTGGAACAAGGACTGGCTGCCCTCCCCAGAGCAATGCTATGACAAAAAGAAAAAGACTAATAAAGACAAAAAGAAAAAATGCCCAAGGAAAAAACAGGAAGAGATCCCAGGTAGGAAGGCACAACTGTGAACAGAGGGCTGGAACTGTCAGATGTGCCTAAACCTACAGTAACTAGCTTTTAATTCCCACTAAAAGGAGTTCTGCAAATCCCAAGTGATTCTCTAAGCCTCAAATTTACTGGAGAAATATTTAATTGACTAGCAGCTACTGGAATAAGAGAGTCAGAAAACACAAACTGTGTTTAGGAACTACATCAATAATAAAATCTATATAAATGTTTTTCACTTCATCCTGTCAGGATGTAGCCAGTGACTGTATTTAGGAATAAGTAAATAATTTCCTTGGTAATTTTGCTGTAACTGAATAAAATTCAATGAAAATAATTCCAGGTTAACTGAATTGCCTTAAATAAAGAGGCTGTGAAACACAGAAATACAGCCAGACCAGGGTAGATGCTCAGCACTTGGCAGCTTCTGAACTCACCTACTCCTGTTAAAGATGATGCCTTGTTCATTTTAAGCTATGTTCCTTTAAAGCTTCAATTAAATAAGCAGCTGTCAGATTTAATCCTCTTGGCCCTTCTATTAAGTTGTATGTGGATATATTTGTCTTTTAACCCCATACAATAATACAATTCTCATAACTCGTAGTCTAGAGTTTTCTCTAAGGAACTACAGTAGATGTTAAATATCCCAAAGGATAGATATCTTACACAGAAAATTCCTGATCTGACTGTGACATAAAATAATCAAGATTCAAGTGCTGATATTGGGAACAGCTACTTCAACATTCATCTCTTATAACACTGCAACATTCTGCAATTAGATTTTGCTGCCTCCATGTTTGTTGTCTAGAATAATGCTGGAAGTTAGCAATGAAAAAAGGAAGAAAGAAAACTGAATTTATACCAATTTAGAGCAAATACAGAGAAAGGTTCTGAGTATTAATGTGGTGCAAGACACTTTAATTACCTGCTTCAAGTGTGTCAATGCAGACTAATCCACCTGAATCCACACTCCAGTGACACAGGTGGTCTAATGCCATGCTCATCTCCAAATACCTGAAGTTCTTAATTAACACTGTTATCTGGGAGAGCTGCCTGTCCAAACTCCAAGGAAATGTCCTTATTGTCCTCATTTTCGATCAAACAGAGCACCCCAAGAGCCCAGTCCTCCAGTCATTTCTACCTTCAACCTTCAGTGCAAGGCCATCTCCTCCCTAGAGCAGTGTCTGCAACAAGCCAATGTCCCTCTGACTCCATGGGGGCTGCACTTCTCTGTGCCTAAAACTGGCCAGATCAAGGCTCCTGGGCCATTTACATTTAGCTGGGCTTGTGCAGACTGACTGTGCTGCCTTTTCTGAGAGGGTCTGGACTCCACCCCACAACCCTAACCCCAAGAACAGGGAGGTGCAGGACTAAATTCATCCCAAGACTGAGGCATTTGCTCAGCACTAGAAGTCTAGGTCAAACACAGAGCAGAGCTGCCTGCTGCCTCATTTAAATATTCAGTGAACACTGCAAAGATTAACATTTCCTCTCTTGAATATCTAAATATTTGCCCACAATCCCCCTGCTAATGAGCAAAGACAAGTGCTGGTAAGTGGCAAGCAGCATCAAGCCTGGAGTCAATCAAACGCTCCAACGGGCCCTTCAGCACCACCACAAGGCCCAGCGAGTGACATTCGGAGCTGGTGGCTTGCAAATGGCCCTTCTCTCCTGCTAACTCTCCCCCCACCACGCATCCACACACATTCCTCCCTCTCCTTCCCTCTCCGCCCCCTTTTCCGCTCCATGACCCACTCGGGGGCATAAAAAACTGGTACTGAGAAACCTGCCAACTGCTTTAGACTTTGGAACACGAGCTGGGCTCTTGTCAGCTCTAAGCCTGCCACACAATGGAAAACATTACACATTTCTCTCGCTAACGACCGCGCTGCTCATTTACATGTCTTAGGCAAACACCAACAAGGTCGCAGCCAGAAAAGTGCGGTCAGGAGCTACTGCTCCTGGCAAGAGGTTGGTGCCTGGAAAAGGGCTTCACGGGAAGCTCTTTAAACACCTTGGAACATGTGCTAAGCTGCTGAAGTATGAGGTGTGGTGACAGCAAGGTGTTGAAACAGGGCTTTTAAAAGCTGCCAGTCATAATTAACAGGTCTCCGCAGAGCGCTGGCAACAGAGCAAAGCCAACACCCAGAGCATCTTCTTGGAGAGTGGGTGGGGAGAGCGGAAGAGAAGAGGGAGCAGGTGTGGGGAAGACAAAGGAGGAGTATGGAGTCATCCACAGGGGGTTTTCCCTCTTGGCCTCAAGCTCAGAAATTGCCTCCCCTGCTTCTCAAAGAGGTGATGAGGTTGTGGCTCTTCAGGAGCTCCTCTGCCACATGCCTGGACACCTGCAAGGTGAGCTGTCCCTCTCTGGCAGTTTCTGACTGTCCTTGTCCTTGCTCCTGTGGGGATCAAGTATTCCTACCACTACTGGGGTTTGGGAAGCAGCCACCACAAACAAGGCACTGCAGAGCAGGGAGGGAGAACCCACCACCAGCCACTTGCTGGAGATCCAGAGCAAGAGCCACGTTCAGATTTCCTCTTCTCCTGTTACTCCTGGGCCCCCTGCAAAGAGGCACAATCCCAATTTTGCAATAATATCACCTTGTCTGAATGTTGTACTTACAAATTTTTTGACAAATTTTTATTTGTAATTTTTCTAGTTGCATGCTTATCCTAACATTAGTCCAAACTTAAAAAACAACCCCAAACTTATGACTTTTCTTGTCTAGCTACTTTTTAGAAGACCCAAATCACCACCACAGACAAGATCTTGAGCAAAACAGCACCAGCCCTGATCTTTTCCCCAAAATGAAGTTCTTTTTTTGATAGTATCCGGCACTATAAAGTAGCTGGATGGGAAAGTTTGTGTGAATTAGAAGAAAACAGCCCTATCAAAATATAATTCAATCTTTTAAGAGTCTAAAGCGCATCAAAGTCTTAAATATTTATTTGAAATTATGCACCCTAGTTATTCCATATTCTATATCTGTGCAGCAGAGAGGCTGTAATTGTAATGGATTTAATAAAAGCTATCATATTCCATAATTCAGAAGGAAAGATTATGCAGAGCCCTGCGATGTAACTAAGAATAGCTAAGTTTCTTCTTGTTGGTGATTGTTCTAAGAACTAAAAGAAAAAAATTATACATTTCTCTCCTGTTCCTTTTTCTGGCTTAAGGACTCAAGATCCACCATGTCCCACCGAGGTGCAAAATACTCTGTTCCCCTCTTTTATGAGCTTCATTATTTCATTAACCCATAACAAGCACAGCATTCCTCAATATCTTGCAGTTTTTATCCGCAGGTTTCCAGGAGCAAAGTGAATCCCTATGCAAACCCAACTCCCCCTAAAAATCCCACCTTCTGTGTGATGCTGATGTCACAACTTTGGGGCCCACAGTCCAGTCTTGGACAGGCCTGATTGAGGGGCAGAGGTTTCAAATGAGTTTCCAAATGAAGGAGAGGCATTGAAAACTCAGCAGTTTCCCTGGCAGGAGCAGCAGCAGGACCCAAAAGCTCCAAATAACACATTCCATGCCTTGTCCTGGGTGGTGGGGACACAGCAAGGACAGGAATGTCATGAGCTGGCTGGGTTGTAAGACAGAAGGTACAAGTCCATGGGGACACCAGGCTTCATTAAACTTGCTGCTCATGCAGAAACTTCTTTCTTTACTCCTTTGCTTTCCTTGCCACACAGACTAAGTAAAACTGAAGCACTAAAAGATCAAAAGCACTATATTTTTAAAGAGTGATTTTGGGGTCTAGGTACTGAATTACCTTTCAGAAAAGTCTAAGTAGAAGTGACTTGCATAAAGATAGCGAATAAATTATTCAATCATGTCTTTCAGCATCCAGACTTTTAGCAAAACCACTAAAAATGCTCTGTTAATTCTTATCTTACCTGTGAATAATCATTACCGGAGAAGAAAGGTGAGAATAAAAATAATTAACACAAAAAAGTAAAACCCCTTCTTCAGTTTAGAAGGGGAGCCAGGGAGATGAAAACTGACATCCAACTTTCTCCTTCTCCTGCTGTTTCTCCTACACTTGCCCACACTTACACACACCCTGTAAACAGCTTCATCAGGTTGATGGATATGTGCCACACCTGTTCCCAGCCCCCTTAAGGAGGTTTTCCTCACTCACCTTCAAGGCAGGGGCTGTGCCTTCATTTTGTGTCTGCAGAGTCCTCAGCACAACGAGGCTGGGCCTTTAGGCACTATAATGACAATAAATAATCGTAATTCAGGAGTGGGATGCTTTCAAATCCCAGACTCACATTCTTCCGAGCTTTCCAGCACACATAAACACCCCCCCTGCACCCTTTTCCCTTTGTGAATGTGACCTCTGCTCCTCTTTAGAGCTGAAACCCTCTGTTCCTGCAGGCTCCCGTTCCGAGGGGGATTCCCCGGAAAGCCCAGTAGGCCAGGTGGGATGGGATGGCCATTAATCTGTTCACACCTTGTCAACAAGGGGCCTGATCTGAACACATCCTCCTTTAGCTTTAGGAAATTCCCACAGAGGATGGCACAGGGAAACGAGGAGAAGCTGTGCAGAGCTGAGGAGACAGCAAGGAACACTAGAGAGTGCAGGACACTGCTCATTAAAATCCTGGCACATGGCATGACCAAGAGGAGTCTTCCCCTGTCCTTAGATTTGGGGCCACACTGAGCCCTTGGAAGGTGTTGATAGTGAATCGCAGAAGAGCCACAATGTCCTTTATATCTGCAGAGGGAGATGACAAACCCCAATGACTTTGATAAGACCATGCCCTGTAAATGCACAACTGGAGCTGCTTCAGCAATGCCTCCACTGCACCCTGCAAATCCTCTCCTCTCTCCCCATAATTCCAGAACTATTCTTTCCCCTCTCTGCTCTTTTCTCTCTGTTAAAACTAATGGTTTTACCACATGTTGGAAGGCAGCAAAAGGAAGCGGTGAAGTGACAAATGGGAATGTTCATGCTTTAATTTATTATGACAATCGTGCCCGGGTCCACAAAGTAAACTGAGTCAACAGAGAAGGACTTTGTGCCAAATTATTTATCCACTTCACTAACTGGGGGATCTTTTTTTTCCCCCAGCCAGCCATGAGACTGGTTAAACTCATCAACTTTATTGATGAGCAGAAGCAGCAGGGAATTTTCTCACAAAATATGTTGCTCTTGAAAAACTTAGATTTGTCCAAACCAAAACCTTTTTTTCTAGGAATGGTTTGGTGTCACTAAATTCCCAGACACAAGGGAAAAAAAGAAAAAAAATATTTGTGGAAAAAAAAATCCCAACTAAGCAAAACATGCTGCTTGAACAGTCACTGAACATTTGCTTTCTCTTCAAATGAGCTTTCTGTACTGTTTAATTAAATTTTGAAATGTTTCATTTTGATTCTTTCCCTTTTTCTCAGTTTTACATAGAGATACAAAACAAAACATTTCAACCGAGCAAAACTTAACGTTTTTTCCTCTTAGCCTGTCAGCACATGACATTTTTCAGGATTTTTCACTCCAGCTTGGCACAAGGCAGTTTTCCAGCATCTCCAAATTTCCCATCCAATCACATTGAGGAATGCATCCCATTAACCCCAGTGAATTTTACCCAGTTACACAGGGCTGGCCAGGATGACTGGTGGACAAATTGGTCCAAACTCTTGACTGTCCCTCTTTGCTGGAAGGCCATGAGAACAAATCCTGCCCAGCCCACCAGAGCAGAACACAGCACTCATTCCTCAATGTCCCTGTCTCCTTTATTTTTCGAACCAGATGACATCATGCTGGGGGAGGCCATGGTTCAGTTCATGTTCTGTACCCAACTGTGACAATGTCGAGGAAAGACCTGTTATCAGGACAAGCAACAACTGTCATTTCAGTTTTCAGAGGTAGAAGAAGTTCCTTTGGATTAAAATGCTTGCAAAAGATGTTTCTACAAGGAATTTGTTTTTCCCCCTGCTCTACCCCTATTTTTTTCTGATTATTACAGCCAGACTGATCTCAGGGGGGTATTCCCAGGAGCATCATACTCAATGGGGGTCATGGAATGGCTTTTTCTGGCACAGGTACCTTCTCAGCTAACTACAAATCTAATTTTCAGCTATGTCAAAGGGCAAAGTAGAGAAGAGTGGATAAACCCCACCAGCGATTAAACAATGCTGAGGACCTTTAGAAAACAAACCCTCCACGCACAGAGAGGCTGAAAGAAGAGTGTTCCTGCACATGGAATACGTGCCCTGCAGCCTTCCCCTCCCATCCCGAGCAGGGCGCTGCACGACACCCCTGTAAAACACGGCCGGCCGAGTCTTTCACACCGAATCACATTCCAAGCCCGTGACACAGCCTCCAAAGCAGCGTTTTTACCTGCTGGGCAAAACAAGCAGGCATTGTTTGCTCTGGAGCTGGAACGTGCCCACATCCGGGTGGACACAGGACTTCCCCACACCATCACACCCCAGAGAGGACAACAGGCTCTGATCCCTATCAGTCACCAGCACCAGAGTAGCCAATGCAGACTCCAAGTCCCCAGATGATTTCCATGCTCTCCCAGGGTGATTTTCAGAGGTTACAAACATTTCTGTTGTGAAGCCCTTCCTCGCTACGCTGCAGCAGCTGCTGAGCCCACCTGCAGTGCCTCTGAGTGCCCTGAGTGGGACATCTGAAGGGCTCATCCTGGATATGTGGGGTGTCAGTGGGTTTTGGTTCTTCAATAAATAAATCTTGGCTAATGGGCCTCAAATGGTAACTCCTCAGGTGGGCCTCAAGTGGTAACACCCAGGACAGAGAGCACTGTGGTGTTCACAGTGTGCAATTTGCACATAACAGGGTTCCAGACCTGAGTGAACCCTCCTGAGCTCAACTTCTACTAATTTTTACTCCAATGGCATTCCCCCAGGTTTTATGTGGACAGTCCAGTACTGGCATTAAGGACATGGTGTTTGACCAGTGTATGTGGAGATCCTCTCACTGCCCCTGGGCTGAAGCCAAGCCAAGCCAAGTTCCAGGGAGAACCTCCATGGTCCTGCCGTACACACATCTCTGTTATCTTGTATCCAGTGGGAGGGCTGTGGTTTGTATTTGTTGAAGTTTGTGTTTCAGACAGGCTGCACAATCAGGCAAACACCACTCAGGCCATATTTTCAAACTTTACATCTGTGACAGTTGGAAATCTGGGAGTCTCTGTGAGAAGGGAAGGAAAATGAGGTTTACCTCTGAGATTAGAGGTTAAGTATATTCCATTGCTGTGGTATCACTACAGGTAAGAAAAAGAAAAAACTTAATTTAATTTTATCATAAATGGAAAGAAACTGGTATTTCCTGACTATCTGACCTGTTTTGGATGTCTTCTTTAAGGTAAATTGCCTCAGCAATGTCTTTTCACTGTTGCCAGTGAGGTTGGTCCAGATGAGACGTGACAGGGTGTTGAGCAAAGCTGGGCAGCTGAAACCCAGCCAGGTGTGAGGGCCTTGGAGTGATGATGCTCCAGTTGGGGCTACAGCTCCTTCTCAGCATCCTCACACAACCCCAGAGCTACAGCCTCAGAAACAGTCCAGGGCTGCTGTTTAGTACAGCCCTAAAACATTTGGGGGTTTGCTCCATCTCCGCAAAACACATGTGCCATTGCCTCTTCCCAGATTTGTTTTGGGCATATTGTGATGTAAAAGGTTTGATCTGTGAGGAATTAAGATGAGGTATAATGGGGAGGCAGATTATACAAGTAGTAAGGGCCACACTAGGGAACCAGGCATACCCCAGTGACAACTCCTTTATTCCAAAATAGGGCCTTTCTCAGTCTCCTTTCATTACTTCTGGAACTTGCTGCCCCCTGGAAGAGATGCTGGACTTTATCCAATCAGTTCACCTGCAGCCCAACCTAAGGAGCTGCTTCTCTGGCGCATGCACCAAGTGGCAAAGTTTACCTTTGCTGCAACATCCCTCGAGTTGCAGCTCATGTGGTGAAAAAGCAAACCACTGCAATAAGATTTTCCTCTCTCCAATAACACTAAGGAGTTATAGTTCATAACTTCCAACTGACTTCACTGTACAGCCAAGCGTTCCTAATGAATTCCCCTAATGATCATGCCCTAATGTTTGACTTCATTATGTCGCTTTTGCAATAGCTAAAGTACAGAAGAATGTGTCTTTCTTTCAGTAAGGATCACTCAACACTCTCCCTCCTCTTAAAGTGTATGAAAGTGTTGGCCCTGGGGAAGTCCCCTCCTTCCCATCCCCTGCCAGAAGGAAGTGACCTAGAGAACAATGTTCCAGAGGAGGGGCTGCCAGCTGGTCTTGCCCAAGCCTTTTCCCAAAACGTTTCTTTCCTTCACATATCCTAAACAATACCCTTCAGATATCCCAGATGATACCCCAGGAAACTTGGCTACTCACGTCCTCGCCTTTCCATCAGGGATGGTGCAGAAATGCATTCCTAGCTATTTCTAGCTTGGAAGTGCTGAGGTAGAAAAGCTCGAGGCACTTAAAGAGTTTCTTTAAAAGAAAAAAAAGAAAAGGAAAGAAAGAAAGAAAAAAAGACCATTGTAGGGTTGAGAGACTCAGAATTAAAGATGCTCCTGACATTTTTTCCTGTGCATTACTCAGCCCAATCTGTTTAATGGGTCTTCATCAGAGATTGTGATTGCTGATTCGGGCTGGCGACATCATTCAATTGGACATGGCTTTGAAGCAGAAGAATAATTATTTCCCATCTTCCAAAAGACCATTTAATTCATGCTCCCCAATCTCTGGGAACAGATAACCCGCAGCCCTTTTAGTTCATTAACTCTCTGGGGCTGCCATCAAAGGATTGTCAGCTGCTGGGGAATTTGGAGAAGTGGCTGAAGGCTGCAGTGCCCCTTTTACTCATGGATTCAGCATCTCCTGCCATGGATCCTGAATCGTCCAAACAGCTTCCCAGAAAGGAGAAAGAAAAAAGGGAAGAGACACATGACTTCTACTGCCTCTCCACCTTCTCCCAGAGCAGGATCAAGGCAGTGTAACCCAGCAGCTGCTGTGCTGAGAACTCAATGCCACAGAGAGAGAAACCAAAACCAGGCACCAACAAGGCCCTGGGCAAGGGAGGGGGTGTGACCAGCAGGAGAAATTGCTGTGCTGGTGTTTGGGATTCAGCAGGACTGGCTCAGTGGAAGGATGACACCATGGCTCACAGGGAAATCCAGAATCTAGGCCACAGAATCACAGCAGGGGAGCTATCAGAGCTGGGCCATCTGCACCAAATCCAGAGGTCAAATAAGTGAAATTTAGCAGAAGATTATTTTTTTTTATTTCCTTACCCCTCTTCACAAATATCTGGATGATTTGAAAAAAAGGAAGACAATAAATAAATGAAAATCCTGCTTGAAGACAAGAGCAGAGGTTAGTTCTGGGAGGAGCCATCAGATATGAACCCAGCTCTTATGTGTTTTTTAAGACTAGATTTAAAAACACTTTGCAAAGGAGGGAAGTGCCATCTTCCACCTTTGTGAAACAGGGGACTGAAGCTTCAAATGATGGGAAAGTACAAACCCAGTCAAGGCCTAACGGGTGGTGGGTACACATCTTGTGTGTCCTGCACCCTCATCAACATCTTCTCTGACCTCAGACACCTCCATCCCAGAAACTTTGAGTCCTGAGTGCACTTGGAGCTTTTTGTGTAAGATGGGAAATGAACAAGCATTGCAGAGCAAAAGCTCCACTTCTAGCAGAGTCTGAGTGGAAAGAATTTAGCTAAGAGGCTTCAGTAAATCAGCCCAAGCCTCCTTTCCTCAGTCTGTATTATTTATCTCCCTATCCCCTTGACCACACTAAATTCTGAAAGGCATCTTGGCAGTATGCAAACACAGAGGGGGAGTTTATTGAAAGTACTAAACATGTTCTAATTGTTTTCTTCTGCACTACTCTGCTAAAACTCCCTTTGCCGTGAGCGGAAGCCGAGTTGGACAATTACTGGGGCACTTGAAGCAATCATGCCCTTGATATATGGGAAGTGGGGAAGTTTAGCAGAGTGAGGACCTCTTCAATTCCTATCTTTGCTTTGCAACCGTTTAACCAGTCAAAAAATACATTGTCTCACTTCTCCAGCAGCAGCAGAACACAATAACCTTGTGTCCTTAATCACAGGACACCGTGAAGTTCACTTGAACAATACTCACTAAAAAGCTTTGAAAGTGATAAAGTGCTATATAAATATTCAGCTGGACAGCAATTAAATTTTTGGCATGTGGTTTACATGTAAGTGCAGAAATACCATCAATAAAAGTCAATACACTCCTTTCCCTCTCTCTGCCTTTCCTTTGCTATTCCCCAGATCTCTGCCAGTGTTCGCTGAATTTTCATAAGGGAAAAAATTACTTCCTAAAATGTTCAAAAGCTTTCCCTTGGTTTGTTATTAGAGCAATTATCTAGCATAACACAGTGAAATAGCACAAAGTATTCTAATGGGAAACAAATGTGCCAAAGAAGTGACCAAACTTGGAATCTTTATTGAAAAATGAGGGGAAAGCGATTAGTTGAAGAGGCAGCAACGGAAAGATTTTCCACCTGGCCTTGGGCAACACATCAAACAGAGCTCAAAAGCGTGCTATTTATAATTGTTGTCTGGCTGTCTATGGAGCCCTGTCTGTCTGTCTGTCAGTCTAGACCCTTTTCTCTCCTCTCCTCTCCTCTGCCACGTGTGCCATCCCCGATGTGTTTATGCAGCGCAGGAAGGATGCTGCTCTGAGCCCTCTGCACTCCAGAGCAGCTCCATGGGGTTCAGGGGAGGCAGAGAGGTGTAAGCAAGTACAAAACACTGCCCCTCACACGATGGTCTCTTCCCCACATGGAAATGTGGGGAATCTGTACTCTTCTCCTGGAGTACAGAGGCTTTGGGGCTGTTTGTGTTATTGCAGCAGGAGACACGGGCAGAGTGAGGGCTCACTGAATCCCAGATAATGGACAATACCTTGTCTGGTCATTTCCTTACAGAAAAATCAGTTTAAAGTGGAGACAAAAATGTTGCCAGATCAAGAAGGTCCAATTTCACCTCCACTTCACTGTGACATAAACACCTATGCAACTTGCAGGTCAAAGGCCCATCAATCTCAGCGAGTTTGCTTTGGTGTAATTCAAGAAGCAAAGACATTTTGTAAGTACTGTGATGATTTATAAGCACATCCAGAAAATTTTAGGACCTCTGGTATAACAGACAAAGGATGAGAAAGACTCATAACAGTGATTTCTCACTACTCACTGATGCTCATTTAACACTCTCCTTTAACTGTTTCACTTAATTTGAGGAATTTTTAAAACCAACTGAGAATCTAAATCTTCAGCTAGAAATCAGAAATCATCCTGATTTCTCATAGCCTTTGTAATGATAATATTTTACAGCAGCTGAGGAACTGCTTTCCTTGTGAGAGATAATAAACCTCACAACACAAGCACAAATGGACCAGCAACTGAGAAGAAGGTCTGAATCAGTAGTTAGCAAACACCACCGTGAGCTAAAATTCACTCCCATAAGATATCCAGGAAATAAAAGCAAGGAGAACATTTCTATCTGAACAGAAAACAGAGTTGTTAAGTGATGGAGCTGTGAAAAACAGTGGGCAGCACATTGGCAAGGAGCACCACTCTCAGCAAAAGATTTGGCCCTGCTCAGAGACCCCCAGAGGCACACAACCCCCACGGGCATGCCACAGCTTCATTAACCAAAACAGGCACTTTTGAAGTTCAGGCATGAAAAATAAAGCCTGATTTTATCTCTGCTAGATTCCATTTGCCCAAAGATGCCCAAACCTCAAAAGGGGTCAGATGTTCAGTACAGATAATCACACAAAGTTTGGGTGTGTAGTTGAAGCCTATCCAAATTCTCCCAGGCTCCCGAGGATGAAGGATGGGAAACCTCGTGAGAAGAGTTAAGAGACACCAACAGAAGCTTTCTGGTACATTCTGCTTTCACTCTGATCATAAATACTGCAAGAGCAACCTTCGCTGTGGTATTTTAATGTTTCCAATCTTCAAGTTCCCTCAGCTCTACTTAGGACAATGCATTTCTAAGTGCCCACGCTCTGCAGGTGAAATTCCATGCCTCTGTTGGAGAGCACTGTGCTGCAGGAAGCATCTCTCCCCTCTCTCACTCCATTTCCCACACAATCCCAGTGACTCAGGGATCACAGAGTATCTCAAGTTGGTGGAGACCCATAAGCATCACCATGTCCAGCTCCTTGCTCCTCACAGGACCGCCTGAAGCTGAATCTGGCTGAGAGTGTTGTCCAGATGCTCCTTGAGGCTTGGTGCTGTGACCACTTCCCTCAGGAGCCTGTTCCAGTGCCTGATCAGCCCCTGGGTGAAGGACCTTCCCCTACTGCCCAATCTGAGCTTCCTTTTATGTAGCTTCACTCCAGGTCCTCATGTCCAGTCACAGGAGTGACATTGTGCCTATACCACTGTGAGGAGCAGGACAGCAGACCAAAGCCCACCTTGATGCTCTGTGATCATGAGGCTGAACACAATCCTCTGCCCATTTTGATGCCAATTTAAGTATTCAAAGAAAGACAAAAAGCTGGAATCAATCTCTGACCTCACAGAATCACTCTCTGAATAACATGGCTGCAGAAGAGAATCCAGGGGTCAAGAAATCTGGAAAAGAACGACCTGTTCACAATCTTCCTTCAGCTACAGGCCAAAACCTGTTTTTGTGAGTAACCTCCAGCTCCTTTATCTCCTTCCCTTATTGACACACCCTAAGGCCTTCTCCTTTCCCCAAAACCAACCTCAGCAGCCCCCAGCTATATCTCACACTCTGGAACATTCACATATTCATGCCTGGCACTGAAGGGTGACTGCACAGGCAGAGTTTGCCAGGAGACAATGGCTTTATTTTCTCTTCTCCTGACAGAGTTCATTATGGGATGGAATACATCGTGTGAAGCAGAACAAATGTCAGCAGCACAAACCCCAGTGGAAACCATAAATCTTGAACACATCATCTGGATTCTTAATTCCAGTTGCAGGAAAGCAGCTCCGGCTGCGTAACTGGCTGAGATGCTCACACTGTCTTAATCAGCCTTCTGGTTAAGCCACTGTGCATGCTCAGAGAAATGGTTCTACACTAGGAAAAGCACCTTTCTAGCTTTCAGAATTATTTTGGAATGAATGAGAATGGTCACAAAGGAGCTGTAGGTCTCCAGAGCAGGAGAAATGCTGTGAGAACAGCCCAGCTAATGCCATGACCAGTCTGGAGTTGTTCTGTAATGTGGAACAGCTACCTCCTGCTTCCCTGGTCATCTACTGCTCAGGGCAAAACTGTTTCTTCTCGTCTTTCTCCTGACAGATCCACCTTTCATAAGGCCATCACTTGTGTGGCCTTGCAGCAGGGCTGCCCTGGGGTCTCCGCAGTGCTGCTACAGTGAAGGAACACTCAGTAAGAGCCACCCTGGGCCTGTACACGAGCACAGAATGCAGGGAACTGCACTGGGGTCCGAGCTCCACCACAGGGTTGGTGAGTATGGTTTGCTGAGCAACTGCAGCTTCTCTTTTCCTTCAGACTCCCCCTTTTCTCCTGCTCTATTGAGACTGCAAGCTCTGTAGGACAAGAAAAATGTTTCCCTGAGTGTTTGCTCAGCAGCCAGGCTCCATCGAGGCAGGGCCTGGAGTCCCCAGGAGCACAGAGAACTGTTATCTCACCAAGCTGTCCTCAACCTGCTGGGGACAGTGATTTACTGTCTGCAAGGGAGGTTCTGCTAGAGTGCACAGCTCTGAACTGACTTCACACAGAGCCATTACCTCATGTGCTGGGCCCTGACTAGATCAGGAGTGCAGACAGCAAACCATAAGTAGCTCAATAACTAAATAAATTTAGTTAGTTAGTTATAAATAAATATTTAGTTATTAGAGGAGCAGTATTTCAGTCACCTTAAATGCTTGTCTTTAGGGGAAACCTCCAGCTTCCTCTCCTGTTTAGGGTCATGAGAAGGAATAGCAAATATCTATATTTCAGAGTTATTCACTGTGGGATTTTTGGTATGTTGAATGTACCTGATAACTTCTATGCCTGGCTCTCAAAGCACACTTCAGGCATTCACAAACACGTTCCCAACACTTCCATAAATGAAAGTTTCATCTTTGTTCCCAGCACGTGTGTTTAAATAGAAGTGTCACAGCATGCTCATGGAAATGGAGATGAAAATCAGGAGTCATCTCAGTGCTCTTTGCCAAATCAGAAGCTGGTAATAACTACTTAGTTAATACCAGGCCTTAACTTAGGAAATCAGGGAAACAATTAGCTCAGTTAATCAACTTTTTGTGAGTAATTCCTGTAGAGTGTCTCCTCCTGAAAGGCACAAAAAAGGCCAGAAAGTCCCAACAATGCCATGACAAGATAGGGGAATTGTCACAATGCTGCCTCCAGCAACAAATCCACTTTAGCCAGGCTCGCCCAAGGGACAGTGCTGTGGGCAGAACACAGACTGAGGAAAACTAACCAGGGAGTGAGGAGAAGAAAAGGACAATTTCTGCTCAACTGGACACAAAGACTGAGTCCCTCTGCCATGAATATCCATCAGCTGACAAGTCTGGGGAGAAGAGCAGAAACAGGCTTCTGAAATCTTTCCACATGCAGAGAAGGCACACTAGTTCCATTGGTTTTCCAGCACGTACCCAAAATGTTCTCACTGCTTTTCCTCCTTTCCCTCCATGGCTGCAACCACTGAAGAGCTCACAAAAAGTGGCTCACTGGGAAGTGCCTCCCTTTGGGATGCTACAGGTTCTCCCTCCTCCTTTTCCCCCATTTATTTCACAGATAAACTTCTAACAGCAGTAAAGAGAATGGGCCCTCCCAGGAAACCAGTGAGACCAGTATGGAACAAGAGCTGCAGGCAGAGCAGAGAGCAGCTTGCACACAGCCCTTCCCAGCCACACTCCCACCCTCACTCCCAGCAGCAGCAATCCTGCTTTTTCCATCCCTGATGGAAATGAACCCTGCTGGGTTACACAAACACACAGAGCTGAGAAGATGTCACAAGTCTGACCTCTGCCTTCCTTTGCTGGATTTCTCAGCGTTTGACGCTGGCTGTCGAACAGAATAAATGATGGGATGCACAGAGAGCAACATCAATGAGCCCAGAGGAATTCTGGCCAGACACAGAAGACAACAAAAGCCTGTGGAAATGATCTAAGGATGTCACTTGGCAACCTTACGATTATTGTCTTGTTTTGTATGTATTGGGTTTGAAAAGCTGATAATTGTTCTCGTGTGCCAGTGGAGATTAGAAGGCCATTTGTGTTGGTATCAAAGGAGACAAAATCTTTTTCCACCCTCTCCAAGAAGAGCAGCAACACCATCTTCCTACCAGGCAATGTCTCTTCTTGTGAGACTCCAGTAAAACAATGGCGTTTTATCAGTGATGAATTTGGTCCATTGTTTTCATAGGATTAATGCCAAAATGAGGATAACTGTGCTGCTATTGTTTGCATCTCTGGTGTGAGCTGTAAGGTAAATAATGCCCCAGCATGGTCTCCCTCCAGACAAACATCTGGGTTTCTACTGATTGCAATTTAGCTGCATAGACAATGAAGACATTATTGTTGCAAAAAGCATTAGAGGCTTCTATAGCACTGGCCATATTCAACTGACCTTGGGCAGAACCAACTTTAAAAGGTGGTTTTAGTGCACACAGAAAAAAAAATTGAGAGAGGCACCTCATCAGTGCTACTTTTTATGCCACTTACTGGAGCGAAGTTCTGCTACATCAGCTACCAGACACTTCTATAGGATTTCATGGCGAATGCAGCCAGTCCCTGGAGGGGTTTAGAGGTCTGATACAGGGAAAAGAACAAAGCCTTACAGGTCTTGATGCCAACAAACACACAAAGAGCTGATGTGCTGTATAGCTGCTTTGCTTGTGTGATGGGAACAGCCTTGTGCTGGAAGCTGAGCCTTCCAGCCCAACTTCAGGAGCAGTTCTGTGTCAGGGGAGTTCATTCCCCATCAGCTGTTCCAGCTCCAGCCACAGCAGTAGCAAGGTCACTGCTGGTGTTCCATGCTGTGAGCTCTGATCTAATTAGGATTGGACTGAGACCACCAACTCCTCTCACTTGAGTTACAGATCAACAGTCATACATTTTTATCAGCTCTTATTATTTTCCTATTAGCTCTGTGCTGAGAATCCCACCCAGAAACCAGGCAGATACTGCATTTTCAACCTTCTGATGGAGCTATTTTTGTTTTTCTCTACGGAATAACACTAAACCAAGAACTCTCTTGAACACAGCATGTCTGACCCATGCTCAGACAGTAAACTTTATAAGACAAATATGTTTTCTTTCAGCTGTACTCTTTCTTTTCCTTCCCTATTTTGAGGTCTTTGCATAGAGGTCAAAGACTGGGGGCCTCCCACGTGCTGGAGAACAGAGTGCTGCAGTGACAGTGCTACTGCTGGCAGCTCTGCTCCCCAGGAGCCACTCAACCATTCACGCCTGGCATTAATCCATGACTCCAAGCAATCCGCAGTGTTTGCAACTTCAGCCTCCTCGTTTTTCTCCCAAGACACTGAGTAGCAGTGTCCATCTTCCCAACAGCCAGGATATCAGCACTATCCCCACACTCCTCCAGTTCAGTGCCTCGCAGATGTTTGTGACCAGAAAAGGACCTTTGGGGACTGATGTCTAAACTTCCTGTTGGGGTGAGAATGAGATAAAAGAACTGGCCTCATCTGGACTGCTCTAATTTGATTCCCAAGGAGGGAAATCCCTTTTTATTTAATGCATCCTTATCGCCCCAAGCAGTGCAGCTGTGCAGTGGAATTAACCTTGGAGGACAGTGGGAGTTACACAGAGGAGCATCCTGCATGGGACTGCCCACAGCTGGACTTTCCCACTGCTTCTCTCCCACCAGCCACGGGAAGATGCTGCTTCTCCCCTTGACACTGCTCTGAGGTCAGGATTGGTTCCAGCACAAAGAGGAAGCGAGTTGTCAGCATCAAAACATAAACCATCTTAACTTATCACAATCACAGCGTGCTGTTAAGTCCTCAGCAAGTGTTTTTCGACTTCACACTGAAGTTGTGAAAGATATCTTCAGACCTCTGAAGTACTTTACAGGGACTCTGAAAGGGACTCTTGTCTACTTAGCTAAATATTTTCAGGTTCTGCTTTCAAACACAGATTTCTGTGAGACCTAAGCTGCTGCTAAAACACTCAAGACCATCTTTTTGACTCTCAAATACCACGTAGGTCCATCAGGGGTGTTAGCAGCACACAGAACCAGGGACTTTAAAACCTGCCAGTCTGCCACAGATGTCATTGGGGAAAAAAAGGGAGTGAGGCTACTGAGAAGCAAATTCCACTCCTGGCTTTCACAAATATTATTCTTATCCATGGAGTGCTTTGCCTCAGCACTTTGCTTCTTCCTTCCTAGTTCAGTGGCAGTCCTGGTTTCCAGGGAGAAGCTCTTTTCCCAAAAAAAGAACCACATCACACCATGGCTTGAGCAAGAGAGACATTTCCTTCTCTCTGACACAGCCAGTGGCAGTCACAGCTCCCAGACACAGGCCAGGCCATGCACAAGTGATGGAAGAAGCATGTGGCTGTTCCAATTTGGAAACACTGGCTTAGCAGGATCAGGGGTGTCATGGAACCACATGACTTTGAGCCCCACAGACAAGGCATGCAAGACATTCAGCCAGTAGAAAGCAAAATGAAATAACTGGCAGTGCTTGGCTTAAATTATACTAATGCCACAATGTCAGGCTGACATTTTAAAATATCCACAGTCATCTGTTCTGGCCTGTCTTTGAGGGAAGCAGAACATGTAGGAGCAATGACTGCACCAAGGTCAAGAGTTGAGATTGTTGTTCTTTATAGGACTGGGCCAGACCCCTGTGAGTCCCTGTTCAGAGAGAGCACATCCCAAAGGGAAGGTGAGGAAAGAGAGGAGAGAACAAGGGCAGGACAGCAGGGGAGCCTCAGGACCTCTAACTCACAACCTAGCTGTTGGCCAGCTAGAGAATGAGAGGAGAACACACCTTGCTCCCTTCCCAGATGAACCTGCTTCATTCTTTTTTTCTCTCATTCAAAATACACACAGATAGCCTTTGTGCTTTAATTGCATTTCTGGGGAAGGAAAAAACACTAAATATTTTGTTTCCCGTACACTGCTGTGCCTTCCCCAGTTATGGGGAAAAAAAATCCACCTTGAGAAAATAACACCTTGTTCCTGCACATATTGGCACTTGTGCTGCTTCCGTGTCATGTTTGCTCTGTCAAAACAAGTTTTCCTCGCCCCTCAGGGTCAACCCAGCTTTTGAAAACCAAGCTGTCGTCTCCAGGCATCATCACTAGCAGTAGCCAGATAACAGACTACAAGCTCACATTCCAGAATGGTTATGACTAGTGATGAATGAGCCAGCTCAGAGACAGCAGGAATTTCCTACAGGTTACACTGACCTTCCAGGGAACACGTTTGTCTGACTTGGGGAAGGCAGCAAAGAGGACATGCTAGGCCAGGGGGGTGAAGGAGGAAGGGAGAAAACCCTAATTACAAAGGAGGGGATAGTACAGCACAAATCACTGCTGCTCAGGGGATCTATCTGCTCCCAGGATGCTGCAGGTGCCTTATCCAAGGGTAAATGAAATAATTATGTATTAAAACAAGGTAAAGAGACTAAAAAGACTTTGCCATTGTTGACAGAGAAAAATTGAGGTAAATGTAGGTTACAGGAAGATAGGGAAAACCCATGCTAAATGTATAATGGTTTATGGATAAATGCTTGGTCTGAAGATCACCAGCAGCAGGATGACAAAACATCACCCCAATCAAAGCACCAAACCCAAGTGTTCACTCTATATTGTCATAATGCTAATTGTACAGCTTCAGAGACCCTTCCTGCCTGAGGCAGGAACCAGACTTTGGAGCATGGAAAAAGCCAGAACCCATTGCTTGAGCCATGTTTGGTACCTTTGGTGTGTCTGAACACAGAACGGGCCAAACAAGCAATGAAATCCACCCCAAATGTTGCATTTCAAACAGCCCAGTCCTACAGTGCTTGTATGAGATTATGACTAATCCATCAATTGATAGGATCTGCATTCCTAGGATTTCAGCTGCAGCTCTAAACCATTTAGCACAGCTAATAAGCATTAATTCACCATTTATCACTTGCACTTGTAAGAGTGAAAACCCAGCCTTCCTCCATCAGTCAGCCTGAAGTATATTCTGTCAATCTCATCTCTACCCTACTCCAGCTACAGCCAGTGCTTGCAGCCTGCTGTGAGGTTTTGGGGTGCTGAGAGGACCCCAGAAGGCATTTTGCCATCCTCTGCAGAGCCATGATGAGGGAACCCCAGGAGAGAGAAGCTATCACATATCTCTAAGAGATACTACATTAAACTACAGATGCTGGAGTAAACCCAGGACAAGATATTCCGAGGGTGTCAATCTGCAGAGTTTTCCTGATCCTGTATCAGCCATCAGCCTGAGCCTTCTCATTCATCAGCCCATTTATTAGAGACAATGTGGATGGAGCAGACACTGAAGAAGGAAAAATTATCTTTAGGGCTGGTGAGTTTATAATGTTTGGTACAGGCTGAGTTTTTGCCAAATTAAATTTGCTTATTTAACTGGGACAGAAATGTAAACTTCAGGGAACAGTACCTGCTTCAGGCAGCTGCCAGAGCTGTATATAAGATAATGAAATTTGCAAATACCTTTAAAACTTCAGAGAAATTAGGAAGGAGAAAAATTAGGAACATATTTTCTCTTAAAAATTGCATTTTCCCACCCTTTATGACTCAATATAATTCTAATTCCTTGCTGAACCAGAAATATGCTGAGGAAAAGGTTTTGACTGAGCTATTTTAGGATTTCCTTCCACAGCAAGAAAGAGGGAGTGAGAAAAACTCCTTGAACTTCAACAAACATCTCTGAGGGAAAGTTCAGATCTGTTCTCATTGTTTGCTGACCTGATGCCTAATGCCTGGTTTTAGTTTCATATTAAAAAAACCCGCAAAAAAACAAAACAACAATTTGTTTTCAATCAGAAAAGACTACATTAGAAATAAACAGATTTGTTGCTATGAGCAAAGTTTGTCCTGAGATGCAACACAACACCTAGAACTCTTGAACTTCCTCCTGGAACAAATGAAAGCACTTTTTAAACTATTGATGTGCTTTTAATGGATATATATTCAGGAAGTTCATTAATGACAGGGTGACATCTATTTGTGACCATTCCTGCTGAAGTCCAGGCATTACCCAGGTACCCCTCATGGGAATTTAGTGATCACCTTGCCCCCAGCCTGGCACCAGGGCAGCTGCCTGTGCTGCTCCTGCTCCCTGGAAAACTCCCCTGGACACAGTGACCATCCAGAACTTTTCCTTTGGCTCTCACCGAGGGAGAGGAATCAATGTGTGGCTGTGTGTGAGCATTCTCTCCCTTGTTATCTCTCGAGGTTGTGCTTCATCACTTGCCATGGTCAACAAAGAGCCTTTGAAGTCCCTCTGCACACGAGTGGAAAGTTCATTTGGAGTCTTGCTGCATGAGGAACACACAGTTTGAGAAGCCCCTGCTTCAGTTAGGAGGGAGCATCAGTTTGTGAAGGACTGATGTTTTGGAGCAGCAAGAGCCCTGCAGGGACCCCTGACTTGAGTCCCTGTGTGCTACAAAACACTAAATATAGCCAGCTCTCAGGGACACTGAATAAGCTGTAAGGAATGAAACTATAAAACCCCGTCCCAAAGTGAGAAAGGGGAGAGGATGAAAGGCCAGGATGTTGTCCTTACCCCCAGAAGTCACACTGCAGCACAGCACTCAGGTCAGCTGTGGTAACATCCATTTTTCCAGTGCTGTAACTATTTCCACTCCTCTTAACCCTCCAAGCATCTCCCCCTCCCCACACTCTACATCCCATCATATGACAAATGAGTTTGACCCTTCTCCAACCCCTCTCTGCAGTCTCTCATGGCTCCAGCACCATTTGCTTCCTGCCTTTATTAAATCAGATGGGCTGTGTGTGCTCCGAGGCCCAGAGCCAGAGGAACACGGAGAGACAGGGAATTAAGGGCCATTCTCTCCCAGCCTCCAGGGCTGTGTGTCCTCCATTTCCTCACTCTGTTCCTTCATGAACATGCCATTCCATCATTTTTTTTCTCACTCTCATGATAAAATCACTCCTTCCACTCACTAGAAGGAGAGAAATGCAGGGCTCTTTCCAGTGTCACTCTACACTCCAGGACTGCACTGTGGGCTTTCCAAGGTATTTATTATTGAACTGCCTTACTTTGACAAGGTTGATTTTCCTTCTGTCCCTTCCCACACTGCTTATTTCTCTCCTTCTTTCATTTCCCTGCACCTTTGACCTTTTTGTTCCTTCTCTCTGCCCAACGCACTCTGACAATTTGCCCCTCTCCTAACACCAGCTACCCATCTCTCAAAGGGAGACCATTACCAAATCTCTGGTCACTAGAGATTTCTAAAATTTAACTCTGACTTTTGAGGAGCTTATTTGCTTCTTATCTCACTGTGTTGGGACAGTTGGATCCCTCTGCTTTCTCACCTGTGTTTGGATGGGATGAAGAAAGATTGAGAGAACAATTCAAGCGAAACATTTCTTTTGGAAATTAATAAACAAAGATTCAGCAGGTATGGGTTGGTCTGCCTCATTTCTCATTTGTCTTTGAGAGCCTTGACTGGGACTTCTGCAGCCATGAGGACCTGAACACTCCCAGCTGTGGTCTCTTAGGGAGCCCACCACTGGGGCTGTCCCTGCTCAATACCTGTTATACCAAATGTGGGTGTTTCATTTCTAACCTGAACAAAACCAAATGCAAAAATACCAAGATCCTTCACAAAAGCTGAGTTCCTTCTCTCTCCAAGCCAGGCAGCCCAATGCTCAGGGCACTCTGGTAGAACAGCACCAGACCCTCATGCACCTGAGGACAGCACTCACCTCTTGCCAGCCCTGACAATTTCTGACAGTTCAACATTCTGAAGTGAGAGATTTGTGCCCCCCATTAGAGTAAGTGGGACTTGAAAGCAGATCCTGGAATTGAATTCCACACTTTCTAGGGTGGCGGATGTATAAATACTGCATGGAAGATCAATAAATGATTACTAGCTCTGTTAACAAGTGGCTAATGTCTTGTTACAGACTTTTACAGAGTCCAGTTGGTCAATAGGTTGCATTTAACCATGACTTATGATCACCTGTATCACATAATAACCATGCCTGTAATATGCTTACACAGTCTATTCATCATGCATTAATCCTTTTAAATTTATTTATGAATATACTCTTACTCTAATGTTTCACCAAATGGAGTAATAACAACTGGCCAAAGAAGAAGAAGAGCTGTGCATTTTGCAGCCATGTTTACCTGGCCCAAGGAACTGATTTTGAGTCACAGGTTCAGTTCAAACCCACTCCTGGGGATTACACCCAATGCATCAGTTCAGCCTAAAGGTATTTTGAGACTCCCTGAATCCTGTGGGAGACAACACCATCAGCCATCTCAGAGGTAGACAACAAGAGAGGAAAAACACCAAGATGCCCAGAGAAGCTGTGGCTGCTGTGGTCCATCCCTGGAAGTGTCCAAGGCCAAATTATCTGGGACTTGGAGCAGCCTGGGATACTGAAAGGTGTCCCTGCCCATGGCAGGGGTGAAATGAAATGGACCTTAAGGTCCCTCCCAACCCAACCTTTTCTAGGATTCTCTAACACAATGATTCCTGGGGGCAAAACATCAACCATGAATGAATAAATGGAGGCACAGACTCCAGTAGTGGAACAAACTATTGCAAATTCTCTGTTCAATATCTTTGGACTAGAAACTTTAAATGTTTATGTGCCAACTCCAGCTCTGCCTAGAAAGTCCTTCACTGATGTACCCAGCCACTTAAAGTGAACCTTGTCACTCAATGGAAGGGTCTCCCTTATTCCCTTCTATCCTTACTCTTTCCCATACTTACCCTTTTTCCATCCCCAGCTTCCACGTAGATCATTTTAGGTTGATTTTATTTTTAGGTTAATTGATTTAAATTTTAGTCTGACTTTTCTCTGTGTGCTTTCACCACTAGTAAGTAGGAGAGTGAACCTAGCCAACAAACTCTGCTGCACTTTCACTTTACTGTTAAACTTGGTTTTGCTGATACCTTTGCTCTGAGTGACCTAAACCACTCATTTGTGACACACTGGTGACACAGCTGTGGCAGTGTAGAGGAACAGGGAACTCCCTGGACTATCATCTCCAGCGATGGAGCCTTTTCCACACAAAATAGATCTTTGTTTTAAGAGCTCCAGCTCACACCTCTTGATTCACTGTTCCACCTGTAAGGGATCTTGGACTGACTCATCCCAGTGTATTTTCACAGAACAGAACAGCTTCAAAGCTTCAGTAATTTATATTAAAATCAGGGCCCTCCACACCCTCCACTCAGCAAAGCCATTAAAACACAAGACTCAATATCTACTTTTTTCCCCCTTCACATCTCCAAACTGGTGACTGCACCAGCTATTGTACATATAATTGTGAGGAGTGTTAAATTTTTCCTATCATCTTAAAAATCAAGTAGTTAAAGGGTATTTCAGAAGTACTTAATGGGATTTTCCCACCAGTAAACCGTGTGCTCAATGGTACATTTTAATAACAGCAGAATCAAAATCTCATTTATGGACTAAGAAGGTTGTACTGAGGGTAACATTAGGCAAGGCTTTGCCAGAGAAAACAGAAGACTTAATAAGAGAAGGGCTCAAGAGTATTAGTAAGAAAAGTTGTGAGCTGCCTACAGGCTTTTTCTCTTCTGGTATCAGAGGGGAAGAAAAGCCCCTGTGGTTGATTCATTATGCCATTTCATTTCTTCATATATAATTTACATGCAATGTAAATACAGTAAATTATTATTTCTGGATTGCATTCTTGGGCCCTGATCCAAAGCCCACTGAAGCTGAGAGAAAGATTTCTAGGTTACAAAAAATCAAACATTATTGAGAAACAGGCCTGCTCTATGCCAGCATTCATTAGAAAGGGGTCCCAACAAGGGTTAAAGACTCAGGGCCCTGCTCAGCAAAATGTTAAGTACATGCTTAACTCTAAGGTTATGCTCAAATCCCAAGTGGATCTAAAGCACATGGTTAATTGCTTTGCTGAATCAAAGCAAGTACAGATTTTTATCTGAATTTAACTGCTGCGTAATCTGGAATACAGCGTGGCTGACACCACAAGGAACTTTCTTGAAGAGATTTGGAACATTCTTATTCTGGACCCATCCAGCCACAAAAAAACCCTATAAGGAATAATCACAATGACTAGAACTGTTTTTCAAGTCAGGGGAAGGAAAAAAAAAGAAAAGCTCTCTATCAGCTTAGTTCTTAGAGGAAGATTTGCATCCGTTTTTCTTTTACATTAACTTCTTTGCTGTTTGACTTTTCCCATCATGCTGCTCCAGGAGATCAGTGGGTAAATCCTCCTACCTCAGGAGCAGCAAAAATTCTTTATTTGGGTGGCAAAGCAAAGCCAAGTCTCTGAAATCTCTGCGCCTTCTGATCCAAATAATCCTGTGTTGAAGCAGGATGATCCCAAAGGTATTTTCAATTAAAATCTCACAGATGTAACAATTCTGCATAAAAGCAGTAATTCAGATGCTGTTCATGGCCCATTCCCCCCACCTTTGGCTTACCTTCATTGTCTTGCAGCAAGGTGGAGAATATCCTCATGGATAGATGAAGGAGCTCCCTTCACCTCCTTAATTCCATGGGATATATCCAGTTTCTCTATAATTTCATTCTCCCCACATCTGAATTTAAGGGCATCTTCACAACTTTTCATCCTCTCAACTCTTTTTGTCAGGTGACAGAGAACAATTAGTCCTGTTCCTGAGGTGAGGAACTCAAAGCCTGGCAAGTTGAACTATGGCCAAACCAGTTGCTGCTCAAGTTACTGTGCAAGTACCAATGGGCTGGCCTGCTCCAACACAGCAGCCATGGTTTTTAATGGTCTTTTTAAAAAACACATTTCAAAACTCACAATCCTAATCACAGGAACTTCTACCATTTTGCATGAAATCACACAGAAAGTTTGTGGCAAACAGTGACAGTGACTCAGTCATAAATCTACCAGTTTCGAGGTTTGCATCTCAACATTGAATTATCCAGCTCTACCACATCCCTTGGGCTCAAACTACTGCCAGCAAGGCCTCCTCAGAAGGACAGGAGCATGTCCTGTAGCCCAAGAGCTCCCAGATTCCTTTGTTTTCTCCCTACAGTGCTCTCAGAGCAATTTCAAGGTTTTCTCCCTGTTACTTTGTAAGTAAACAGCAGGTTTCAAAAGCACAAAGGGCTGCAAATAAATGTTAAATAAACTTTCCATTTCACCTGTGAGCCACGGGATTTTACTGCAGGCTCCCTGCTCAGGCTCTCCTGTCCCCTGGGAACACACAGTGCCCTGATCCTTCAGCTCTCCTTGGATGGCCACGGCTCCCTCTGCTTTGAGGAATCTCTGGAGAAATCCTCCAGGGCTGTGCAGGGATTTGGTAACGTCACCAGGAATGAGGAAAGATTGCAGGGGAGAATTCACACATATTAAAACCAGAGAGACAACTCTGATATGGGTGCTGGATGTCTTTCAAGGTTTCCATATGCCACTGGATTAATCCCAACAGGTAGAGGTGAGAAATGTTCAAATTATTTGATTAACTTCAAAAGGAAAGATTTTTACG
The DNA here is from genome assembly GCF_024509145.1 of Vidua macroura. NCBI lineage: Eukaryota > Metazoa > Chordata > Aves > Passeriformes > Viduidae > Vidua > Vidua macroura. Next base: position 9,468,104 of record NC_071588.1, on the reverse strand, counting down.
CCTCTACCTCTTGGCAGCCCACCTCTGCTCCCAAGCCAAGAAGAACTAGAAACCTCACGAGAAAGCCAGCTCCATACCTCTGACCAACACATTCCAAAAGTGTTGCAATCCTGGCTCACTTAAATCAGCCGGTTTTGAGAAGGAAAAATCTGTGCCAGTGTTACAAAAATTGCCTGTCAGGAACCTCATTATTGAAAAGCCTAGTTTTTTCTTTTTAAGTAGAAATTGGGACAGCCACGGAGAAATATCAAAGCTCTGTTTTGTACCACTGAGAGCTCCTGACAAGCAGACAACAACCAATTCCCTCCCAGTTTCACATTTGCTATAACAGCCTTTCAGAAACACACTGGGGCTGTCAGTGAGCACCCACAGAGAATTCTTTGTACTGACCCACTGCAGCTGACCAGGAGTCAGCATTTGCCATGAGACTGCAGGATTGTATTCCAAATATTCCCAGTGAATTTCCTTTCTCCCTTCTTGCCCAAGTGAAAGTGAAGCAGAAGCTGTCTCAGCTGCTGGCACTTATGCTGGATGGAGCACTCCAGGGCAGGGCAAGTCCTCTGAATGGGGCAGAACTTCCAACCTCAGGAAGCCACAGTCATTTTCCCTCCAAATATTCCAGCAGAACTGGGAGCCTGGAAGCGCCAGCCACTGGATTAAAATTCCTCTTGGAAATTTTTCTCTGTTGTGGGGCAATCGGGGACTATAACAGCTCTAAATCCCCACTGTATTCCATGGCATCTTTTAGCAGTTTGAAAGGAGCAGCAATCCCAGTGCAGTTCAATCTGTTCCCAAAGCTCTGCTCTGCCACCTTCCATAACCACAGGTTTTCTTCCAGCTGCCAATGAAGAAGGGAGCAAGAGCACTCCCCTTTTGCAGGAACAGCAGATAATACTCCATCCCTGAAGGTGCAAGAAGCTCAAACCAATAAATCAGGGAAATTACATGTGGAGGTTTGCGTAGGTGCGTGGTTTATATCCCATAATCCCACTCCAAAGGGAGCTTTCCTGCTGCCGCTCCCTAGCAACCCAACAAGCAGTTTGTTTTAGGAGTCCGAGTGCTTTCAGGTGTGCAGGGCTGAGCAAGGTGCTGCGTGGGGCATGGCATGATGAACACTTGGGCTCTGAGGGGCTGCAGGTGAAGTCAGGGCACAGACACACCCTGAGGAATGTTCTCCATGGGCAGGAATCCCACAGCACGGGGCACAGTCCAAGTAGTTTCCAACCTGAATGGCTGCCTCACGCTCCCAGGGAATGATGCAATGTAACACACTGGTTTCCAATTTCAAAAACCTGGAAAAGAACATTCACTGATGTATTCTGAATTCAGCTGTCTATAGTGTAAATAACATTCCACCTAAATGTGCATTTTAATTCTCATGGCAGCTGATCAGTCTGTTCAGATGGTGTAATTCTCAAGTGTTCTGTGAAGCAATATGTGTTATAAATTTGTTATTTTTATGTAGCAGAGTATTTTTTCCTACTGAATAAAAAAAAAAAAAAAACCACACACAAGCTTAATCAGAGGTGTACAGAGGGCTAAGCCAGAAATTATTGTTTAATTACTGGTGTACAACCTGCGGGTCCTTGGAAATAAACTCTCTCTTCACAGGAAAGTATGAAGAGCATGAAAATGAGGGGATTACTGAACAGAACAAAGATTTCAAAACAAGGAGAAGTGCACACAACCTAGAAATTTAGCTTGGCAAAGCTCCTTCCAAACCCACCCTCCCCAGCTGCTTCTCCCAGGCCAGTTTTCCAATGCAAGTCACAAGAAACTGCTCTTGAAGAAACTTCTCAGAGGAGAAAATGCTGGGCTGATGCCATGTCCTGGTGCTATTTTGGCCACCAAAAGAGGCTGCTGTAAGCAGAAATTCCAGGATAACACTCACACCTGCTGCTCCCTGGTCTCACCAAGAAGAGCTTTTAAACTTCTCCAGAAAACCTTTCTACCATGTACAGACACGTTGTCACACAGTGTGGTGTGGTGGACAATAAACCAGGTGCTTATTTGTAGGTGTTTTATGGATTCCAGGTTCTTCCTACAGAAGCACAGGAACCATCCACCTTTGGCAGGACCCTGTGTGCAAACCCTGCACTGGAACAAGCAGACTCAAACTCACAATTCCCTCCATTCCACACTTGGCTCACATCAAGTTGCTGGCCCCAGATCTGTGCCAGCTGGGGAGGAAATCACACTGTACTTCTCTTGTGCCAGCTTTTAGGTGTTGCAGACTTACTCATCCTCATACCATCATGCTGACACGTTCCTGATTTGCCCAGACTAGAGCTGGCATAGCTTGGGGAAAGACTTTACTGGTCAGCTCTGGTTGACTCATTCCCAGTGGCTGTGAAGTCAACAGAACTGACACACACACATCGTACACTGAGCTTCAGCTTTGCTTCACCTCTGCTGGAACTGAAGTGCTTTTTCATCCCTGTAATTGTGCAGACTCCAGTCATCCCTTCACACTGCTGGGAGACCTGGTTTCTTATATGACGTATTTTAGCAGATTTCCTGTTATGGGAGACTCATTTTCCTTCAGTGTCCTGGCCCCTTAACAAGGGCCTTCATAGAAAATATTTCCTGACTCCACGCTATTATGGAGGTGGTGGAGTCACCATCCCTGGAGGTGTTTAAGGAGAGACTGGATGTGGCACTCAGTGCTTTGGTCTGGTTGACATGGTGGTGCTGGATCTTAGGTTGGATTCGAATCTCAGAGGTCTTTTCCAACCTACTTGATTCTGGGATTCTCTCTAGACTGTCCCCAGCCTCATTAAGCACAGATCTCCCAAGCTTCCCCCTCCATTTCATTCCCCACAAAAGTGTTATGCCCCTTCAAAATCCCCGTGGGTACACTAGCCAAGGACATTCCCATTAACTATCCAAGCTCCAGTGGATGCTTGGAGTCCATTTGGACCTTTTGGCAATACCAGTCTCATGCTAATTGTGCCTTCCATATAGTACTAGAAATTCAGAAACCCTGAACTCACAGAGAGGGTGAACAGATGCCAGCAGTGCTTTCAACTACGCAGGCAACACCCTTGATGCCAATTTTTCTGGATGTGATTCCTAACACCCAACTAGTGAACAAGGAAGCATTTGCAGATGCCCCTCATGCATCCACCCCTCTGGCAGCTGAGACAGCAGAAAAGCCTCACTGGTGACAAGGAGGACCTGGAGCTAGTGCTGACCCAGCAAGAACCATTCACCATCTGAAGATTCAAATCCTTGTTCAAACATTAGTGCTCAGGAATACCAACTACAATTAATGGAAGGAAGAAAAGCTTTTTGTGTACGGTTTGTAGACCTTCATGATGGTTAATTTACATGCAATGCACATCTCCTTGGAGTGAACTGTCACTTACTGTTTCCTAGGACAGTATCAAGCCCAGTGTAAAAGCTGCACTCAGCCAGACTCCCCAGCTCTGCAGGACAATGGATCACAGGGAGAAATAAATCCTCATCTGCACCACAAGTTAATAACAAAGCAAAAGCCAGGATCAATATCTCCAACACCCAATGCTGTATGAACTAAGACACCAAAAAGCAATTCAAGGTTAACATCTGTCACTCTGAACTCCATCCAAAACTGAAACATGGAGTCAGACTATTGAATGAGCTAAGAGTCATGTTCTTAAAGGACTCCAACTCATCAAATCAGCTCCAGACTTCCAATAAACATCTACTGAATCCCTTAGAGGGCAGATTTCCAGAAGAGGGCTGGACACCTAACAATCTGCTCATTTATTCAGATGGCTAAACAGGAATCAGGACTTCTAAAAGATCCCACTCCCACACCAAAAGAGACAACCTAATGAGTGACAAGAATCAGTCAGTGATCAGTCAGTGATGTAGCAATGGGATCAATCCAAGACTCACTAAACTATACCCAATGGAAACAAATAAAAAGTGACCCCTAACACCACTACTGAATCCCTCTTTATCTGATACTCCTGAAAACAGCGAGACTCTTCATGGCCTCAGTTTTAGATGCCCACCAATACCATGTTGCTGGAATTTTAAGCCCAGTCCTAGCCTGGAGAAATTCATATTCCAACTACTTGTTTGCCAGCCCAGCCTGAGAGCAGCTGTGAAGACCCAGGGAGATGACAGAGTGAGAGTGTCAGTGGTGCTGAGCACAGTGAAAGGAAGCATCCCAAGAGGTGCAATTTCTGAGGAGCAGAAATTAATAAAGGCAACTGGAATTTTTTCAGTTCCCCATACTTGATTAAATCCAGTGATGCCAATGGTTACATGTAAGCAAGTGAACTGCACATTGATAGCACATTTCTCCACAGGACGTACTTCTCTGAGACACAAGGCTTGCAGAGGAAGACTCCTTAAACATGTATTTAACAGTCAGGAATTCTGTGATGCAGGGATGGACCTTTCCACTGCTCTCCCCAAATTCCACCTGACTGCAGAGAAGGTCAGAGGGCCGAGGACCCCGTTCCAGGGATCTAAGGTGAAGGTGCAAAGTTAAAATCAATACATCTGCCCGCGGCAGAGCTTTCAGACGGGTTCAAATGTAGCAGGTGAGGAACTCTCTGTACTCAATCATCCTTAGGTGTGTAAATGCTTTTGGCTTTGCTATTATTCACCTGACTCCAGTGCTTTGTGCTCTCCCCAGTACATCAATATATAAACAGAGGTCATGGACAGATGGGTGTTACGCTGCTTCCCCAAATATTAGTGATTTATTCCTGGTCCCTCGGATATTATTTTAATACATCTTACTTTGTCAATATAATGGTGATGGAATGCCCCTCCAGGTGAAAAGCAAAGCACCTCTGTTCAAAGCAGCAGAGAAATGAGGAAAAGCAAATGAGCAAGATGTGTTGGATGCTGTCTCAGGAACACCTGTACTGCAATAGGAGTTAAATGGATGTAGGTACAAGGTCTCTCAGGTTTGGATCTCACAGGGCTCTCCCACCACACCCCACCACACTGCACAGCCATGGCAGGTCATGCACAGGAACAGACACTGGGCCGTGCTTCTGCGAGGAATAAAATCTACCCTCATTAAACTATTTGCCTTACACATTTTAGACCAATACCTGGAGAAATCCTCTGGAAAGTGAAGGCTTCCTGCATGCTTTAGTTCTAAGGTGACACATATTAACCTAGATATTATAACATACATTTTATAAATGTGAACAAGAATGTTAGGTAAAAAATCCCAAGCACCCAAAAAAGCAACAGATATAGTGATACAATTTCACTGTTTTAAAAGATCCCAGTGGAAGGAAATGCAAAAACTACTGATAACTACAACATTCCTACAGCATAAGTTGTCTTGCACATTCCTGCCTTTTCTGCTAAGTACAGGACTTAATATAGTATTCTCTCCATGAAAAGATGTTTATCAGAAGACAGGCATGACACACAGTCAGCCTGTGTAAACATCAGGGTTCATAATTTGTATTTTTTGACATTTTGTGCAGCCTTAATGTTAAATTAATCTTGTTTTATTGCATTTAACTGAGCAGTAGTTGGAGCTGACAGCTAAGTTGCTACCACCATCAGAGCTCTGGGAACTGAATTTCTTTTCTCTTCATTTAAGCCAACCCTCTGCAAGCTTCACTGATTTTGGTAGAGGAACTACCAGATCATACCTTCACAGTGACAGAAAATGAGGCTCAAAGTCTTTCTGAGAGACTTTCACCAAGTGACAGCTCACTCATTTCATTAGAGAGAAGCAGAGTAAATACCTTAAAATCTCCAGGCTTCCCTTGTGGCTTCTCCCAGCTCCAAACCCTAAGGACTCCCTGGGCATCTCCAGATCCAAGTAATAGTCATCGAAGTCAAGAGCATCTTATGGGAAAACAGCCCTGACTGCTTTGATCTGCAAATTGGGCCCCGAAGTTCACCTGCCCCGAGCGCTGGGCTGCATGGCCCAGGGCAGAGCAACACTGACCCTCTCACAAAGCCTTGTTTTGTTTAGATTCCCCGTTCAGTGCATTGCTAATGGACAAGGATATGCAGGAAGGGATAAGAAGAGAAGAAGAGTATAAAATGTAAATGCACATATATAGTTTTTCTTTAGCTTCCCCCCCTCTCCATTTCACCCTTTATAAACACAGCCTCCCTCTATATAAATATATAACCATGCATCTTTGTGTACTGGAGCCCAGGGCTAATGTTGAGCTGACAATAGTGGCACTAATGCTAATGAATTCTGATTATTCGGATCGGTCATTAAACTAATAAGCCCATCTCCAAATTAGCGTGGCTGCTTCAGCCAGCGAAAATTTAATCAAATCTGCTTCATTATTTCAGACGTGGTGCACTTGGCGAAAGTGACTGCAGGAAAGGAGAATGGGACCCTCATCTGATAATTTTATCACTTGACTGCCAGACCATGAAAAAATCGGTGTGATGAATTTTTTTTCTCTGGGGGGTGAGGGTGTGGAGCAGAGGGTGTGTGCATGTGTGTGTGTGCGTGTGCTCTTGGAGCTTTTGCTCATGTTCCCTCCTAATTAAATGGAACCATCCTCCCTTCTTCTGCCCTGGAACTGTTTTGATTTTTCCACATCTTACCCCACCCCCTTCAACATCTTCGCTCTCTTCTCTTCCTTCCCCCAGGTCCTCCTCTGCCTCCATCTCATCCCCTTTGCACGCATGACCAAGAAGCAGCATTCAGCATGAGACAGAGGTTGATGAGACTTCCCTGAGCTGCACAGCCTCTGTCTTGCCCAGCTCCAGCCTCCTTAGGCACAGATTTGCCCCCCTTTGCCTCCTCAACTTTATTTTTCTCTTCATTTCTGAAGAAAACAAAATCAACAAACATATATCCTGGGAAAACCCCCCAACTTTCTGTCTTGTTTCCCACCCTTGTTACTTGGACTGTGAGCATTTCAAATGCAGGTTCACCATCACTCCAAAACCAAAAACACGCCCATCTTATAAAAGAGTCCCAGAATGGTTTGGACTGGAAGGGACCTCAAAGCCCATCCAGTTCCACTCCTTGCTATGGGCAGGGACATGTTCCATTATCCCAGGTTGCTCCAAGCCCCATCCAACGTGGCCTTGGACACTTCCAGGGATGGGGCAGCCACAGCTTCTCTGAGCAACCCATGCCAGGGCCTCCCCACCTTGGCTCACCCTCTACACAAATCTATACCCTCATATGTCCATAAGGCAGAGATTCATTGATTCCCCCAGTTACAAAAGCTAAACAAAACAACAAAGTATTCCTCAAATCAAATATGGATATAAAAACAACATTCCAAAGCCAGAATGTAAATAAATTATTAAAAAAAAAGGATCAGGCCTCACAAATGCATGAGCTTCATCATTGTGCAGCCATGTTCAGTGCTCTGTTCTCAGTAACTGTGTTTATAAAGACAAATCTCAGAGTTTTAGTACTTGATAGCCCTGCTGGCAATGAAATAGGATAAGACATCTTGTCAGTACAAACATAATAAAGCAGTGGTCATCCCAATAGCCAGGAAGAGCAAAGGAGCCAAGGCAAAACACGTCCTTCTCCAACAATGAGCCAAAATCTGGAAGTACATGTGAAGAAAAGCAATTTCAAACAGCAGCTACTATTTCTGCTACAGCACATGGTAGATGTCTCAGGACTTTACTGGCAGGGGTCTGAAGGCACCTGAAGGTCTTTCATTATTCCCAGAGGCACTCAGTCTTCAACTTCTGGCACAGATTTCCTCTCAAAAGTTGGGATTCATTTCCCATGACTAACAGCATCCCAGATCTAAATTAGTCACCTAGGTTCCCTTCTTCGGCAAAAGACAGAACAGCTTCCAAAGGGCTACTCCTAAATTTCAATCATGATCTTCCATTTCAAGACAGAAGGAATATTCCCTGCAGAACAGTCTGGTTTTCTCCCGTGACTATATTAGAAACACAGACAGTTCTCTTTGATTTTTGTCTAAAAATTAAAAGTTTTGTCTAAAATTAAGTATGACGAGCTCTGGACCAAGGAAACATTATCTGTGATATATCTTGCCCTGACAAGGTTTATGAAAGTCTGAAGCATCTAGGTGCACATTTGATCTGCAGCAGAAATCCTTACAAGTGGAATCAGGCACTGAAGATAAAGTTGACTGGCAGCTGACCAGGCTGTCAACAGCATCAAACACAACTGTGCAGATGCCTTCTAAGAAAGGTACCAGAGTGATATCCTGCCATCAAGCAAATGAGCTCAAATGCTCACAGGAAAGCAGAAAGGAATACTTTGGATCCAATGCCATCAGTTCAATGAGGCAAACAAAACATATGCTCTCTTAGTAGAATCTCCAGTAATCTCTTAGTTGACAACCAGCCCTGTTCACTGCTCACTGGATGCCAAGCTTCAGCCTGTGACATGTTCCACTGTGCTAAAGTGCTCTTCCTCCCCCCTTCCATCACCTCCTGCCTCCACGTCCTACCCACTCATCCCTCCTTAGGCAGAGCACAGCAGATGGACCTCCTCTGGACAGGTATCTCATCTAAAGGCTCTTTGATTTAGCACTGAGAGTTCCAGATAGACTGGGCTTATCCCAAACAACAGTCAGAGCTCTCAAACAGAGCTCTCCCTGCAGTCTCCTTTCCCCAGCCTTGTTTAGACTGTTTCAGTGTCTCAGAGTGATTCTGCTCCTCCTCCTCACCCCTTCCAGAGCTTATTATCCAGTAAAACACTCCATCTAATTTCAGAGTTGAACTGCAAAGCTAAAAGACAATCTGACTGAGGCTACAGAGGATGGTAGCTAGGAATGGAACTGGGATCTTGTGACTGACAATTTTAGCAATTAGACAGCTCTTCCTTCCAAAACTGAGGTTGATTTAGTTGATTACACTCAGAGAAGGTTCTTCCTTGCTGGCCTACCCACAGGTACACACATCTAGGTGAATTAAGAGCAGAGGTGAAAATACTCAGCAGATGACAAAATACAAATGTAATGCAGGCTTTTGGACATTAGAGGAACCAAAGAACAGAGACTTTGAAACTAAATTCAAGCACTGTAAAGCAGCCTTGCTGGGCCAGAGAGACCACCAGCACCACAGCCATCACCTCCCACTGCACCCCTCTGTGAGAGCCATGTCACAGAAAAGGAGCCAGAAACACTCCAAAAGCCAGGGCCATGGAAAGGCATTTCAAAAAATGTTAAAAAAACCATTGCTCTGAGCAAGGCTGGTGACCCCACTATCCTTTCAAACCAACACTGCAGAAACAATTTCTTTTCCTTTCTGCCCAGGAATTAGTGACAGTCAGGATATAGGTGCATACACAGAGAGACACAGAGCAGGTTTGCTATGAGAAAGGTTCAAGCTCTCGTGTCCTATCGCCTGGAGGAGCACGGGACATTTAGATCGTCCTCTGAGAGGGCCAGTGAGACCTTTAAAAATGACACACAGTTTGGGAGCCCTGAGATTCAAAGAGACAGGTACTCTGGTGGCCTTCTCAACTCTCCTTTCAGTCATCAGGACAAAAGTTGGCTGCAGCCATGAACTATCCCCTCCTGGAAAAGGCCTGCCCATGGATCTGTGTCAGCACTGATTAGCTGTTGCCTGGCACGTCATCCATTTGCCATTTGTTAGGCCAAACATGCCAACATTGGTAATCTAATCTTTGGCCGGCAACGGCCTCTTCCAGGTTAAATGTATTAAAGGAGTCGAGGAAACGGGGCTGACTTCACAGGCTGTGGCCTGCAGCTCTCCACCATGGCCTGACCCCCCTTCCCACCCCCTTCCCTGGAGATTGCCGGGGTCAGGACCTCCCCAGCATGGAGCTGAGTAAAACACTAACAGAGAGAGATGAGAGGATATTGGAAACATATTCTCAAGGCCTCAGTGCTTTGGAAATCTGAGAAGAACATGAGGCGTTAACTTAGAGCTTTCACTGCTGGGTTGTGTCTCTGTGTGTGTGTGTGTGTGTGTGTGTGTGTGTGTGTTTTAAAAAAAAAACATGTTTCCACAAGAATTTGATAAAGATATCAGTAAGACAAGGTTGAGGGGTTTTAATGCAGCAGCAGCAAAAAGGGCTCTGTTCATGGAAGAATCTATGTTATAGGACACCTTAACACACAGCTCATGCTGGGAAGAGGGATACTTTGTTTTTAAGGAAGTATTACAAGTATATCAAGTACATCTTTTCAAAAAAGAAAAAAAAAAACCACTTTTATCTGCCATACGTTCCAAGGTATTCAGAACAAACAGCACTGCTCTGGCAGGGAGGGATGCACCTGGGAATCCTTAAAATTGCGAATTAGGGATCAGAAACCAAGGAAAACAGCTATCAGGATTCCCAGAGTCAGTTTTTTCCCCTATGTAGGGAATTCTCTGCAGGGAATTCTCCTACAGAGGTGCCACATAGCTGGGTGTGAGACCTCTTGGAGCTCTGTCAAGCAGATTGAGGTCCCTCATGAGATCATTTCACGAAAATTAGGGGTTAGAAATTAACTCAGATGAAGGTGCAGACACTAAATCCCAGAGACAGGCTCTGCTGCAGCTCAACATTGGATTACAGATAAACACGCTTAGGAAATATTTCCTACAAAGTTCCCTTGCCTTGGAAACAATACTCAGGATGTTTCAGAAATGACCCAAAATAAGAGAATTTTCTCTGGCTTTAGTCCATCATAGCAGCCAGGCTTGTGTTGGTTCCCAAAAAGCTCATGGATATGAGCTGCCCATTCTCATTATTATCACTGCTTTATTTGCATGTTTCTCTCCAAAGATTAGCTTGGGACACACATTTCTTCTGTCCTGTCAACACACGTGTATTTGGAGAAAATTTCATATTTACATAATAGGAAAAAAAGATAAATTTGCAATGATCATTCTGACTGAAAGAAAATTTACTGATGAAAAATCTTTGAGTGCCTCACCACTCAAAATAATATTTGTGTGTCAGAACTGGTTCATTCATTGGGGAAAAATTTTAATGGAGCTCAAATATTTGTGGCAAAATGTAGCCTGTCCCCAGACACTGAGAGTTCCCAGATGGTACTGAATGCTCACATCAGGAAGCCAATTCCTTCTTTGTAGTTCACTTGGTGCTAATGTGTATTTTTATCAGTTATTTCTTCGGTGCTAATTCATTCTACTTCAAATAGGCTGCTGACACCAGGCAGTGGGGTAGGAAATGGATATAAAGGTGGAACCAATCTGGGAAGGGAGAATGATCAGGGCACTGGGCTGTACTGGCAACTCAGTGCTAGGCACAGAGAGAACCTGACACCCAAAAGAAAGCATTTAATCCCACTGATGCTGAGTGGAACGGACAGCACAGAGCAGCTGCAAGCAAACTTCGCTTTCTTTAATCCTATGCTCCTACTTAACATCCCCTTTAAGAGAAGGATGGGCTGGGGGAGATGTCTATGATCTGTCTGAAGAGATGACAGGCAAGAGAAGGCTTTGGGGGGTTGCTGAAGGACAGACACTGTGGGCAGGGAAACACAAGTGCCAGCCCATCCACCAGTTGTCCTCAGCATAACAGCTCAGGCATCCAAAAATCACCACAGAGATTTAATTCCCACTGTTCTGGCCTGCCCTCCCAAATACCAGTGTTGGGAGAACAAGGCATTCAAATGAGATCATCCTGTGATGCTCAAACGCTGCAAAAACCCCATTCTCTGAGATTTGCACTTTCTGATTCAGGCTTAGAAGTAGCAAAGTGTCAAAAAGCTGAGTCAAAAAGCACTTTACCTCACTTTTCTCAGTTGTTTGCCTCAAATTCATGAAAATCCCTCATGGCTGAAGCATCTATTTTACCCAGTAAGTCCAACCCACACAGAGAAGCCACAGGGTCCCCTGTGAAAGGTCACATTTGGGTGTGATACAGAGCCCTGGGAGCTCTGGGAAGCATCTCAGTTATAGGAGATGGGAGAGACTGCTGCAGAGTTCAGCTGAATTTTCCAACCAGAAACCCCTCAGGACAGGTCCTTCCTCAGGTCTGGAATCTGGAAAACACTTGCCTTATTCACATTCCCTTGAAATGACCTGCAAGATCTGGCTCCAAGGCTTACCTCTCCCCGAGATTTTATTTCTCCCCCAGAAAGAGAAATTAAGTGAGTTCAGGAAATGTTTTTTATTCTGAACATGGTTCTATTTCCCCATTTGCTACATGAATTCTCTATGCAAAGCCAGTGCTGTATCTGTAAATATGTTTTCTTTACTGAATTTGATGGGATAACTCAACATTTCCTGATCTGGCCCAAGTCCATCCTTCAAAATGTCATTTTCTTTGTAGCTCTCTGGGTTGGAGGTTTTTTTGCTTTGTTTCTGTTTTCTAAGGGACAAGGGTGAAACACACTGAAACCTGAACCAGACACAATTCTGAGACCTGCTGGTGTGAAAGATTTGTACAGAGATTACGGCAATCAGTGTTTGCTGACTGCTGTGCATTTTGGATCAGGCCCTTGAACTCAGGATGCTTTTTTCCAAAGGAAGCTGTTTAGGGTTCTTTACTGCTGGTAGGAAACAGAAAGGGAGCTGCAGTGGTGAATTATTGGCATGGCATTACTCCTGGGACCCCAAAAAAGAAATCCTATTAAAGAGAGTCCTTGTGATCTCATTGCTGTGTATTTCATGACTCTTCAAGAGGTTCTGCTAAAGTCATTCCCAGAAAATTTCCCCTGGAAAGGCTCAGGGGAGAAAGGAGCTGGATCACCCTCTGGTCTGTTTACCATTTACTGCTTCTGGAAGCAAAAGAGGTTTTTTTCTACAAGCAGCTCCACTGTGTAAGAAGCCTGGAGATTCCAGGAGGAGAGAGCCAAGGCAGCCAGGATGCAATATTTCACTGCTGGGCCCTTCACGGGCAGCCCTCAGGGCACAGTGCACCTTCACGTGTTCCATGGACTCTGCTGACACTCTGCCCACTGCAACAATTCTGTTCAATAGACACAGTCAACAGCCACAGTGTGAATGAGGACACACCCCACTAAAGGCCTGAAATCTTAAATAATCATGAGAATCCCTAAGCAGAGGGTCAGAGAGAGCCATCTCTAAGGTAAGGCCAATATTAATTTTTATGGAGGAATCCCAAACCAATGCACTCCCTAACAAATAACAAAGATGTTTTAATGAAGTTCTCCTATGCAAAGAGTTCCTTGGATAAGAACCCTGCTCAGTACTGCTCTAATCCCTCTGGATGTTTCCTGTCCATTACAGACCCTGCTTACTGATCACATTAATTCAGCAATTGTAGGAAATTAATTCCTACCAAGATGTGATCTGGAGTCACTCATCCTTTCTTACTCCATTACCTTTTCTCACTCTTTAAAAGCACATCACACGAGACAAAATCAAAATTTTAAAACCACCCTACTTACTACTTGCACAGCCAAATTCAGGAACCTGGAAATAGTGGGGGGAAGAAGGAACAACAGCCTCACCTGAGCCCGCCCTGGTGCTCCTTTGAAGGCTCCATTTCAAATCCACAACCCCAATCCATGTGATAAAGGACAGGTTGGTTGGTTGGAACACGAAAATTTAAACAAGTAGCCAAGGATAGGTCTCAAAAGCACAGTAAGACAGCAAAGAGCTTTTCCAAAACAGTGAGTTTATTTCATTGCCAAATGCTCTGGTATCTTGATGACAATACAGCAGAGAAATCACCAAAATTTTTATCAAGCTTTATATTCTTTATATATATTTTTACATATCAAGCTTTATATTTAGATGAAGAAAATCACCCACTGAAGAGAAATTGTGCATTAGAAGAGAAGTATTTAAAGTTAAGATAGTTATTAAATTACATTCCATATATATAATCAGCACTATGCTTAAGAGCTACAAAAATGCTGCAGCTTTGCAGATTGATATCAGCACAAGGGCTTGGGCTTTATTCCACTTTCACACAGTGACAAAGGTGAAAGCCAAGAGAAGCATTTTCAGCTGCTCAGAACTGTTGGATCAGAGCACTGTTTCACACAGTTGTAGATGAAGTCCCCATTAGAAACAGCTTTTCTTCTACACATTTAAATGTTCTGTTCAGAACCTTTGACAAGTAGAAGAATTTAATTTATTTCTGCCCAAGTTTTGTCTCCCCACAGTCCCAGGCTGAGGCTAGGCTGGGATGACCCCTCAGAGCAGGTATTAGCAAAGAGCTCCTTCCCCTTGACCTCTCATGTGGGGCTTCCCCTCCTGTCACAAGCAGAATTCCCTGACTGGCACTGAAGTGGTGACATCAAGTCAAGAAGAACTTGAAAAGTAAAGGTATTTAGCAACCAAACATTTAGTGTTTTCTGCTTTTGGGGTTGTTTTCTGTCAATACTTAACACTATTAATATCAACATATCAGACATAAATAACTTTCCTTAAAAACTCCCTTGTCTCTCCAGTTAAAATTCCAGAGCACTGAGTATCTCTGGCAAACACAACCACACTTCCAGGAAAACAGAAATAAATTTGCATTTATGGTATTTTCAAGACACGAGCAGTATACTTCTTTAAAAAATGTAAAACAAATGCAAACAGAACTCTTAGAGGCTTCCATAATAAAGAAGCAACTTGGGTCAATCCCAAAAAATCAGCATCAAACAAATTAAATTAAGGGGCAGTCTTTTGCGGGTCATTTCAACCACAGGTCTGCTCCATGCTGCCACCATAGTAAAACTCCTATTTTCATGGAATGAGCACCAATTTTACAGAAATTGACTCAAACTCTGCTGGATTCCAGCTCCATCACCATCCTTTGCAGAGGGCTAGTACAGGGAAATTATAGAAGTTTGAAAACCACTCTTTCTCTGCAATTTATATTAAAAGAAAAGACAAAAAGAAGTGTTTCATGCTGGGGGAATAAAAAGCAAGATATAAAATATACTCAAACTGATAAAATCAGCTCCATCTCTAGCTGTGAACTTGGTAGCTTCCCAGCTGGACCCAGTTCATACTGGATTTTGCCTTGTGGCTGCCATACAGAGCCCTCCAAGTACACCTCCCATAGCATGATTTGTGTGAGACATCAGGGTCAGGAAAACTGGGCTTTATCCCTTCCTTAGGAATTTTTTTTTTCTCTTCTTCTCTTCCTCTTTTTTTGAGGGGAGACAAATTTCTCAGTGCTGCCAGTCTCGGGGGTGGGTGTGGGGAGAGGGAAAAGCAGGAAAGAAAGGATAAGGATACAGTTCACTGGGGTTAGAAAGTCCCAACAGGACAGAATATTCTTGGGCTGCTCCATAGGCTTTGTCTAAAGGGTTTTTCCCTCTGGTAATCTGTTCCTTCCGGTGAGAGCACTCCATACGTGAGCTTTGCCTGCAGCTCCCTTCCCATCCCATCAGGAAAGATGATATATCCTAAATACCTCCTTGATATATGGCAAAGAGCCGCTTTCAATTTCCAATCAGCATCCTCACTCCTGCCCAGATGCTGATTGGAACCTCCTCTGAAGCTGTGCATTTTTATTTCCCGGGCTGGGTACAAAGGAGGGAAGCTCCCAGAAGTGAACTTTCGGGGGATTTAAGCAATGGCCCTAAATTACAGCTGAATGGAGGGACCTTCCGATGGAAACCCGGCCCTAAATCACCTCCCTGACGTCTCTGAGGCCACTGCAAGAGTGGAGGAAGGTGGGATTTCTTACCAGGAGCAAAAGTTACAGAATATTAAGCTGAGAAGTGAGGCAAAGGAGACTAGGGAAATAAATGGAAAATTTCATCTGTACAGAACAAACCATTTGTGAAAATGCCAGGATTTGGGGCATGTCTGTATTTAGGAGAGGAAAAAGAGTGAGGAATCCCTCTACTTTTTAAAAGACAGAATTCTTAGCAAGGCTGTCTCATTGTGAAGGATTTTGTCTTGCCCTGCTACCCCACCTCTCATAGGAAAATACAACCAGTTGTAGCCATCACTCTACCTGTTTCCAGCCTGTGGAAGGTACAGAGGAATTTTTTCTTTCAACTGTTGCAGTGTGAGGAGTGTGATGCTCTCGGGATTTTTTCAGCACAGTTCAGACTCTTGTTACTCCTGTAAATTCTTTTACAGTGTGGCAGGAATTTTCCCAGACTCCCAATGCTCAGACTGACACCACGATCCTGTATCCAAAGTGAAGGAACTGCTGAGACATTTATTCCAGCTGGGGCTTCACATCACCTCGAATCTCAGCCTAACACTACCAAGGCACAGAGAGTCTCTGATTATCTGTAAGAAAACACCCCCAGCAGCTCCCAGTGCCCAGATTCCCTGCTGGAATGAGCCTGAAGTGAAGAACAAAGTCATCCCTGGGAAGGAGAGCAAGGCAGGCACAAACTGAAACACCAGATTCGAACGCGCGGATGTGACGAATGTGATCCCAAACACTGCTTCATTTCAGCTTCACATCCTTTCTTCTTCCACCGACTCCTGCTCACAGCTGCTCTTATTAGAAACAGTCAAGAGATGTTATTTAAAAAATATATACCTTGAAAAAGGCACTGGTTCTCTTTCCCCTTTGTTTCTTTCACATAATGTGCATGCCTTAAAAGATTACCATCAAAATTCTCAGTCACTTCCATCCAATTCCAATTAAACCATCATTAAAATATGTTCATTTTGTCATTCACTGTTTTCTTGAGAAGCAAGAGCAGCAGAGTTTAACTTCCAACACATATCCAAAATCCATATTTGTACAAGAAATACAATCCATCCTTCCTGACCTGCAATAATTTTGCAATATTGCAAATATTGAAACACCTTAAAATTTGGGAAGACATCCGTTTGTTAATTTATTATTTATAATTAGCCAAGCAATTTTTATAACCCTTTTCATGACCTCTGGCTAACAAATGACTTGTTATTAACCCTTCAAACTTTCCACACAATTAAAAAATGATTAACAACTGATGAATGGGCTACAATTGAAGAAATTAGGTTGCAATTAAGAAGACATTTAAATGAATGTTTAAAACTACTTGGATTATAATTAGAACCAGATCAACTACGAAGGTCACTTTTGAGTGGTGTTCTCGTGGCATCGGAGATAATTCAGCCAATAAAGCTGAATTTAGTGGTCACTATTGGCACTGTTGGTGCGTGGCTAAAACCCTCCCAAAGCATTAACCGAGCCTACCAAAGCCAGAGGCTAAGCCTAAAACTGACTCCAGGCTCAGCCCTTAACCTGAGCCTTGTCAGTGTGGACCTTTCAGAAGCAAAATTGTTGCATTTCTCTTGAGGCCATCTCAGTGTATCACCCAGAAAGGATCTAAGGAATATGATGATATGGGAATAGAAGAGACACCAGAATCCATGGATTTCTCTAGGACACAGCACCACAGCCTCTGCTCAGCCAATGCCACCAAGTCCTCGAGCCACCAAAGTGGGGTTTTAGTCATGCTGACAGAGCCCTTCAATGTGGGGTTAAAAGCAAGGGAATTGCACTTTAAGTGCTGGGCATATATTTTTTTTATCATTATTGTTATTTTTATTATCTGTTCTGCCAATCTCAGCCCTATCTCAAGGCACTCAAAGAAGAGGATTTCTGATCTTTTGAGGGGTTGGATACCAACTGCAAATGGCTTCAGGTAGTTTTGAAAAATCTCAGACCGGAGTTAAAACTTAACTGACTCTGCGCATTAAAAGCTGTCCCTCACTCTAAAAAAATTACCATCAGTATTTATTCACTTTATCATCTATGCACACAAAGCCAGCAATTACTAAATTCAAGGCAAGCAAATGTAAAGATTCGGGACCTTTGGGCTCAAACAGGAAACTACACAACACAACTAAGAAACACTAGAAAACCAACAATTTTGATAATGTTCTTCAAAAAAGTAACCAACTGCTGTTAGCACACAAGAATGTGGTCTGTGTTTGGCTTTGTGGCCATTCCTTGTGAATATTCCACCTGGCCCATTGCCACTGACCAAACACCACCACCTTTTCCTGCACTCACATTTCCATCATGATTGCTTCTCCCTCTTTCACCCTCAAAAAGAAATGACATCCCATTTTTAATGAAATTATTACTCCCCAAGACTTCCTCTCCTGTGACTCCTCTCCCCTGTTCTGCTCTGGGGGAGCAGCTGAGCCTTTCTTTTGTGTTTTGCCCAGCTCCCAGCACCCAGGCAGGCCTCACCGAGCAGCAGGACACACAACTAACTGCCTGTTCCCAAACCCAGCTCCTCACCAGCTACCCAACAGCTCAGGAGGAGTAGCACAAGTGATATCAGGGATTTGCTATTACCTCAGGATCTCCAGACAGACAGAAAAGCTGAGGAAACACCACCAGAGCCAGCTGGCCACAGGCACTGACCCAGAGGTGAGTGACCAGCCCACAGCTGCCTCTGGAGCTGCCTTTCCACAGCCTCTGGGAAAGAACTGATCCATGTAATTCCTTGTATCTCACTTGCTTCTTGGTTTAATTTTTATTTCCTCAGGACACAGAATAAAGGCTCTTTCTTACATTCCAAACCTGTAATACTGAAACATTAATTAGCTCATTACAATGCTTGGTAAGAAAGGAGACAAGTGTTGAGGTGATTTCCAGGCACTCGCAGCCTGGAATTGCTGGAACTGCACACCCAACAGAGCTCTTGGGGAATTCTGCCTCCATGGTTTGAAAACTGAGGCCTGAATACACACACAGTGTATCCTGGGAACTCTACAGCCTCACCTGCGCTGAGCTGAATTCAGACCTTGCTGCAAGTTCCACCTCCCATCATCAGGCTTGTGCCACAAAACTGAAATAGCAGCTGAGGGCGTTTGCCCTCAACAGGAAGAGTTGCAGATTTAAAACAACAGAGAAGGCTCTATAAAGGAGCTGCAAACCAGACTGAGGCTTGATCTGGGGAAGCTGAGTCTTAAAATCGAATAAAGCACGTGGTGATCTACAAACTAGCACAAATAGGCATTTCCAAAGAAAGTGGAAACCAGTCAGGACAGAAATAATTATGGATTAATTAATTCATGCAGTGGAGGAAGAAAAAAGTTACTTTGCTAGACAGAAAGAGATGAGAAACTCAAACTCTCTGTTGTCCCAGACCTCCCAGAAATAGCATCAGCAGCCCTTCTCTTCCCAGAGACTTCAATATTCATCAAATTCATTATTAAACTGCAAAGGGTAGTTGGGAAAACAAAACAGTGTGACCAACCCTTTGAGACTAAATCCAGTGCTGATGCAAAGCCTGTGGAGTGGTTCCAGCTTGTACTAGGCCTGAGCTCAGCTCCCACCATGCACTGTCCCTTCTGATGTCAAGTTGATGGATTACAACTTCCTAATGCAGGACTGATGCATTATGACATCCTAATGTTGGGACGATTGATTGTGACTCTTTTTTAAGTATGGCTTACTAGGCAATTATTGACACCATCCATGCATTAGAGCCCTAATTCAGCACAAACGGGCTGACAGGCCAGTGATGGGGGAAAAGATTAACCTATTCCAAATTTTATAGATCAGGGTGAGACAGGGCTTGTTCTGGGACAGGGCCACCCTCTCATTACAGGCCTTCGGAGACAGCAAAACCTAAACAGTTTATGCCACATCTCAAAGAAAATTGCTTTATCCCTTCACCTCTAAGTGGATTCAGACGCTGCCAGTTGACTTGGGAGTGCTTTGGGGTCAGTGCACACACGCCGGAGCACAGAGAGGGAAAAAATCCAAGGAAAGGAAAGAGAGGGGTAAAAGCCAACACTGTCAGCTCCTACCCTCCAACATCTGTGAATAATGGAAGTGCAGAACCCAGGCTGGGAGTGGGGAGGTGAAGGGAGAAAAGGATGGTTGTAACAGTGACAAACAAGTCTAAGGGGACTTTTCTGCTCTCAAATGTCACTGGGGGAAGCAGACAGGAGACGGGGGAGGTAAGGAAGAGAGAAGGTCACGGCTGTAATACCCAGAGCGAGTGGACAATCAAATGTTTGCAGCTGGGCTAGGAAATGGCAATCCAGTTGCAGAGCACATCTGGCTCCCTTGCTGCGCCATGGGGCCACCTGGTTTTAATCATGCTCGGATCACCTTTGAAAAACAGAACTTAATCATAGGCCTAGTCCTAGCAATAGTGTTACATCCAGACTTCTCTCCAGGGGAGCAGAGGGCGGGAAGGGGGAGAAGATGAGTTTAAAAAAAATTGCTCAATCAAGCCTGAAACTTTGTCAACAATTTCCTCTTTGTCAGGTTAAACGGAGTCACTTTTGATTTTCTCCCTCTTTGCATTTGATTCCTGATTAGCTTACACTTTCCTTATTGTTATTTGGACAGGTCACATATGTGGGTGCTAACAAGCACAGCAAGGAGAGAAGCAGCTATTTACAGAGTCACTGCCTTTCCCCTGCCTCCTCCCACCACAGAAATAAACTTTGGATTACAAGGCCCTATATCTTTCCTGGATGGTCTTCAAGAACCCAGCTGGGGGTGCCATGAGGACAAGCCTCCTTTGGCTCAGGAAAGGCCCAAACATCCTTCACCATAACTGCCCAATCCACACTCAGATGGAGTAGTAGGCTCAGAGCAGCAAAAACAACATCTTTTACCCAGACCCCTGATAAATGGTGGAACTCATTGCCATGAGTTTGATAGATACTGAAAGTTTACATGGATACAGATGAGATCAGAAAAGAGGGAGAGGAGGAAGGGATCAATCTTGATACCAGAGAATTCAAGAGGCAGAGACAAAGGTATTGGAACTACAAAGTCCATTAACAAAAATCAAACTTTGAATTCATGCTGATGAGTTGCTGGAGATGAAAAGCAGCTTCATGAACAGCAGGTTCATCGAGCCAAGGTTTCAGCCTGATTTCCTTCCCTTTACATAGAGGGAAAACGAAGTTATTTCTAGGTAACTCTTGCTGAGGAAGGAGATGACCTTGAAGATCCCTTCAAACTCAACCCAAACCCCTTCTACCATTGTAGCTAAAAAAAAAAAAAAATTCTTCAGGCTTGCAGACATCCTCACAAGTCCTCAGTCCAGTTCCTCAGAGCTCAGTCTGAACTGCAGGACTGAAGATCCAAGTGTGCAGGGACACTTTACACCTTCTGCTAATGCGAAGGAAACCTCAAACCTTTAGCCCCACTTACCAAATACTTCAAATAAGTAACCTTTCTGTTAGAGGTAAGATCAGATCATGGATAATCTTCAGTGTATCTAGTTCATTTTGTCACAGATACTGGGGTTAGATTCCCTGCAATTCTTCAGCTACTTCACACTGTTGTCATGCTTTAAATGAGCTTTAAACTCAGTTTAACCACACCAACCACAAGTTGTTTTATATCTTATTAGAAAAATGACTTAATTTCCGGTCTAATCTTGTACAGGAGCTCAAATCTGCAACAGCAACAGCGTCACTATTGTAATATAATCTGGAAGTATTATAATAAAAATAAACATAGTCAAAGAACATTTTACAAATGTTAATTATTACTAGGGGAGAAAATCCTGTCAGACAGGTATGTGATAGTAATAGCTATCTTATTTTACAGGCAGAGAAACTGAGCCAGAGATTAAGAAGTTAAGTGACTTGCCCAAGGCCATGAAGAGAAGCAAAGTGAGAATAAGGACTAACAAACAGGAATTCCCAGCATCCCTGCAGGCTACAAGGCCCTTTCCTATCCACCTTTTCCACAATTCCCAAATCAGTTCCACTTGATTCCAATGGCTTCAGAAGAGATAATCTGATAAGGAGACCTGCCTGACAGAGAATACATTCAGTGTGTGCAACCAAGATTTCAAGAGTTATCTTGATTTTTAGGAGCTTGGCTGCACTCTCTTTTTCAACTTTATCTTGGAAGTAGCATACGGGCATCCAAAACATATTGATGCAGCAAAAAAAAAAAAAAAAAGAAAGAAAAAAGAAAAAAAAAAATTGGTTTCTCTGTCCCTGTCTAAAGCAAAGCCCTGGAAACAGCCCGGGAACAGCCAGGATGTTTCAGCAGCCAGTGTACCACGCCAGTCTCTGTTCTGTACTGAAGATCTCCCTCATCCCAGCTGCTGCTGCTGCTGCTGGTGAACCGACGGGAAGGGAAGCCAGGGACTGCTCCCGTGGCTTGGAAAGACAAGGCTCGCTGTGCCACCTGCAGGGCTGGCTGGAAAAGATGTCTCTCGCAGGGATTAGCACCGGCTCCAAGGCGGGGGCCACCGTTTCCATCAAGGATGGAGCAGCCTCACAGCAGCTAATTAGTGTGGTGAGCAAGAACAGAACACGGACTAGAGAAGGATCCTGTCTGGTTCCATTGGGTGGTTTCACTCCATTCCTGCCTGCACTCACCTAGTTGGAAAATTTATGTTCTGTTGAATGGGAGAAAGTGAAAAACAAACACAAATGAGAATCAAATCCAAGTTATGCAGTTTGCACACAAGTTCTGTGGAACCTCTCCTACCTGTACCTAGCCGTTTCCCCCTGCACTGAGCTGCAGGTCTTCACCAGGACTCTCTCATTTTATTTTACTTCTGATTTAGTGCAATTATCTCCCCATAATTGATTACTAATGCATCTCAAAATGCACACCTCTCCCTTTGTGTTTTGCTGGAGCAAATGATCTAAACAAAGGAGTTCAGGAATTGACCTAAATATACCTAAAACTAATACAGGAAAATATCAAAGTTTGGCGGGAAGGTTAAAAATACGTGTTCCATTTTGGCTGAGGTCTTCTTTGCCTTCTTTATTGGTTGTGAGCACTTGCAGTGGAGGAGAGCAGCAGCCAGAAGCTGAGAGAGATCTATTAAGTCATTGTGCCTTCACTCATGGTGATCTCTGCTGGACAGGCACTCCCGAATAATGAAGTCCTCTTTATGTGATCCTTCTGCCAACATATGCTTATTCCCCACCACACTGATTGCTCCTGCTTTCTGCAGCGTGCTTTAAATGTCCCAGGAGATGGGGGTTCTACCACTTTCACTAAAAAATCGTTTACACAGCCTGGTAGATTCGGCCCCTGGGGAGGCTTTTTTATTGTGTTTGGTTTCAGTGAGAGCCTCGGAGGTGTCGGTCAGTGATTGATTATTGTTTGTATTGTGGTAGCACCTACAGGCACCCGCTGAAACTGCAGACCTGCTCGAAGGTGCTGCCGAGCCCAAATTCCTGCAGGAAGGACAGCTCACTCAAGCAGAGGCACAGGGAGAGAAATTGATTTCCCAAGCCCAAGCAGTGGCACTTAGATGCAGTAAGGAGTGGAGACAAGCTGCTCTAAACCTGATTCCTGCATTCGCACCTGGGCACAGCATCCAGAACAGCACCTCGAGCATCCAGGCAATGTGTACATGCCCACAGGAGTTGTTCTGATGAAAGGAGCACAAAAACTAATTATGCTATAGAGTGAAACAATAATCCCATAACAACCAAACCCCATTAGGGCTGAGGGTGGTTTTACAGGGCTCCAGTGCTGCAGCACAAGCCATGTGCACATAGGGTAAAACTCCATTGCAGGATTTTCTCTCAAGCCATGGGGAAAACAGGGAGAATTGTGAGGAGAGCAGCAGAAATTAAGAAAAATAAAGTAGGCATCAAAGGTTAAGCCACCAGATGAGGTTGCAGGAGATGGTAGATTACGTGATCTTCTTATCTTTTAATTCAGTTCTTTCCTTCCTATGTTAAATAAATCCTCTTTTTTGGAAACCAATGGCCTCTTCCCATTTATCCTCAGACAAAGTTTGCTGTGAGAAGCAGCACCTGGACTAAACCATCATTCTAGAGCTAAAACAAATCATTTTCTGACTCCTCAAATGGTGAGGTGGACATTGGTATTATGATCAAGGTTAAAACCTTCATTCAACCAGGCTCTTCATTCAGTTGGGGAATCACTCAACAGCCCAGCAAACAGAGCCCAACATCCCACTGGACTTTCTTCCTTCACTGGGCAACTCTTACAAGCACAGAAATACAGCTCTGTGTCTGAAGAGTAAAAAAAATTACTATACTGTGGTATCTGTTAATCAGAAGCTAAAACTTGAGATGCATAAATAACTGATTTTGTATTTTGCTTGCATTATAGAAAAAATAAAGGAAGAGAGATTAGTTGGGCAGCAGCCCAAAATAAACACTATTTTTTCAGATTTTTTTTTCAGTGAACTGAAAAACAGAACGACGTTAACATTTTGGCGTCAAACAAAACATTTAATTTGACCCAAGGAAAAACCACTTAAAAATAACACTGAAGTTAATTCCTAAGTTTCTCATTTGAAACAAAAATACTAAACTGCTTTTTCCCCCGCAATATTCTGATTAGTTTCAAGAACTGGCAGTAGGACACATGGTGTCTGCTTTAACCAATGGATTTCAGCTCCTATTTTTGAGATACTTCATTTGACCAAAACCTGTATTTCCTGAGTGAGAAAACAACAGAAGTGATTTGGGCCAACGAGTGACTGTGCTTTGGTCAGTACAAACTGCACTGGAAGTTTTCTATTCATGAGATCCCCTGTTTCCCAAGAGCATTCACAGTATCCCTCAGAGCATGGACAACCAGAGAACACGAGAATCTCATCAAAAGATTAAAGCTCCATTTCTTGTGTCAATATTAGATCACACTGGAGAGGACACAGACACACGTTGCAATTTAGCCTGAAAGTTTGGGCAGGACGGAATGTGAGGAAAGGGATGCTTTTACCCCAGAAGCACCTTGGGAGAATGTCCACAGTCCCAGCATATGCCACCATCCTTGGATTCTCCCATCTCATTCCTGAGGCGTGTTTATGAGGCTGAGAAAAGCCCACCATAATACACGGGCTGTCTAAAATATCCACAAGAGCCCTCCTGAGTCACGAAGATGACAAATGTGTGTCCAGCCAGGACTGCTCTCCACTGCTTCAGTTTCAGCAACTCCAAATGAACTTTCAGAGCGTTGTGACCCGGTGAAGCCAAATCGCTCGTCCCTTGAGACCTTCTCATTCCTTTCTCGCTCCCCCTCGGCCCCCTCATCAAATAAAGCCCAGAGTACGTGCGTCATTCTGACACATTCCCTTCAGGAAGTGATGGGAAGAGGATAGATTTTCTTCCTCCTAATGCCCCGGCTGTGTCCCTGCAGCACGAGGTCCCTCATTCCCACACTAACAGGCCTCCTGTGCGACGGGGCCGCGGGTAACCCGAGGAGCCATGACCAATGCGATGTCGGATTAGCATCGCCCGGGGACACTGTCAGCAGCCTTCTGCTGGGCTCTTTAAGAGAATATCCTGCTGTGATTCACAACAAGTCCTGTGTTCCAGAGACCAGAGATCTCATCCAGCAAATTAAAAGTGCTACAGTGAACTGCAGTATTCCTGCTCGGAGCTCTCCCGGGGACTGACCTAAATGGTGTGTGCTCTATCAAGGGTAAAAGCCACCTGCTACACAGAGCCTGGGCTGCAGAGCACTGAGACCCACCTGTGACCACGAGGGACACGAGGGACTGGGACTGCAGGGCTGCTGCTCAACTTCTCTGTGGTTTGGCAAAGTTCGGTTCAGCGCAGCCATGTGTCTCAAGCGTGTTGAGTCACGTATTGGTAACTCTTCAATATGTTCTGCAGTATTCACTGACACATATTTGTTATCTTAATTACTAATTACAAAAAGCAGGGTGACTCACTCACAACATGGGCTGGAGAGACCACTGGTTTCACCAGCCTTGCTGGCTGTGTGCTGGGCTGGGAGTTGTGTGCATGTCTGGCTGGGAAGGAACTGCAGCAAAAGCCCTCTCTGCAGCTACCTCCTTCAGCTGTGACAGAGCACCAAAGACCCAGCCAGGGACAAAGCAGTGACCTGAAACTCATGGAAATATTCAGAATCACAGAACGGGTCAGGTTGGAAGGGACTGTAGTGGGTCACCTGGTGCCACCTCCCTGCTCCAGCAGGGCCATCCCAGAGCACAGGATTGTATCCAGAGGGCTCTGGAATATCCCCAGGGAGGAGACTCCCCAGCCTCTCTGGACAATCTGTTCAGGGCTGGGCACTGCCCAGGGAAGAAGTTGTGCCTCCTGTGCAGGGGGAATTGCTGGGATCAGTCCCTGCCCGTTCCTCTGGTGCCATTGCCTGGGCCCTGCCTGGAGGCCTCCCTGCACACAGGAACACCCAGGCCTGAGGGCCCCTCTCAGCCACCTCTTCTTGAGGCTGAGCAGCCCCAGCTCCCTGGGCCCTTCCTTATAAGAGAAATGCTCCAACAACACTCCATGTGTAAAACCACTCAGCAGTGTATGAAGGAGTGCAGGAGTGATTTGCATTTCTGCTTGATGAATACCATAATGCCAGAGAAAAAAGCTGCCTCCCTAACAAGCAACAATACAAGGAAAAGGGGCAAGGGGAAACAAGGAAGAGGTAATTGCTTTCATGGAAATACACCAAGAACTTAACTCCTTTTCTTGTAAAATGGAGTTTGTATGTCCTCAAATGTCAGAACTGTAGGTTTGCATCTCCTTGGGAAGTGAATGCTGAATGCAACACTGGCGATTCCTTCCCTTTCAGCCAAAAGCATAGAATGCCATCAGCAGCAACACTGGGTGTTTGCTGTAACTGCAGCAAACCCACCAAGGAACTTGGCTCTAAAGCAGGCCCTGCTCAGTCTGAGGGAGCCAACACTATCCCAAAGTAATGTGCCTCCAAACACTTTTTGATTACACCAAAAGAACAGGAATACTCAGCTGTGCTGTGGCTCCTCCTTTTTTCTCCCTCTGGCCTCCCATGTTACAGATTAAAACAAAAACAACAAGAACGCATCTGGCATTTACGGAGCGTCAAAAACTTCTCCGAGACCTCCTGGAACAAACAGCCCCTCAGAGCTGCTGATAGGTGTCCAGCTCTGTGCATGGGGTCAGACTTAGGAACTGTCAACAGCTTCCTAATGTATGCTCTTTCTCCAGGAAAGGGGGTCCCAGGTTTTATAGCCTAATAGATTCGTTAATCAGAACACACACAGGCTGGGACAGCCACTGTTTGTTTTCTCTGACAAGTTTGGCATTTTCCTCCTGGGAGCCAGGAAGCTTTAAAGACATAAGACTCTCCCACTTTAACTGGACAAGAAAACCAGTCTGGACAAACTGAGACATGTCATCGTGGCTACTTAATTTTGAGCCAGAAGGTGCCGTTTTAGAGAGTTTACAATAACATCAATGTCAGGGCAAAGGAAATTAAATTCCCCTCCCTCTCCTCCCCCAATATCTCCATTTTCTCCAGGCTTTCACTGCGGTACCTCAGGACACTCTGGCCCATCAGAGGCCCAATACATGTGGCCATGCTGATAATGATGTTCCCATCAGGAAGCTGCTCCAGAGAGAGTGCTCCAAGCAAAGTAAGGCAGCCCTGTGTGTGGTGGCAATGTGCCACAAACTGCTTCTGTTCACTTGTGACAGCAGCTTAAAAACCAGAAACATGAAATGGCAAACACAGCAAGCAAAACTTCTAAATGAAACTACATGCCCTTCAAATCAGCAGTTCTGTGATGTAGACTCTGAGATCAGAGTAAGGACTTTCTATAAATAACTCACAGACAATCACAAAGGGGAATTCCAAGTGTTTCCAAGGTGGTGTAGCCCAGCCACTTAAAGTATCTTAAATCCTAGAAGCTGCTATAATTTATTATACTTTAATGGCCTGGTTGAGACAAGAAAATTGTACTCTTAAGATTTTATGCCATCAAGGAGGAATCAACAGGAAGATTTCAGCAAAAATAATTTCAGCCTCTTCTCCTCATGTCTTGCTCAACAGTAAAACTCTCTCCTATGAAATCATTCCAGCACCAGGAGGGCTGCAGGGATCATTGCTGTGTTCCTGGCAGAAAACAACCATCACAGTCCATGTGTAGTGTCCAGCTCAGCATGTCCCCAGGACACTGACTCCCACTAAGGAAAGGAGTATTCAGCACTTCTCCCATTTCTTAAAACTCTTCCTAAGCACCTGCTGTAAGGCACTGCCAGCGACAGTTTCTGGGGACAGAGGAACCTTCTGGCAGTTACAGCAGTCAGAAGCCTTGCTCCATGGGCACATTCCCATTCTTCCTTCATGGTATTTCCCTGTCCTTCCTCCCTTTGACTGGAATTCTTGGTTTCCACAACCTCCTCTGGCTCTAGTACTGACCCTGGCTCTAGCACAGCTAATAAAACACTCCACGATGGGAATGGCCAAGATTAAGGAAGGCAAAGGGGTGCTTAGTCCAACAGTGATACCTTGAAGGAAGAAGGCTCCATTATGCTTCTTTAGAATGGGAACTTATTTTACCTTAGAGTTTTAAGCACAGCACACACACCCACACCAAGTCACACAGGCATTTCTCCTGTCACTGACTGGAGCAGTGCTTATATCTTGCTGAAGTCAAAGCATGTCCCATTGAAGTTACAATGAAACACTGCTTAAGTGCTTTGCTGAATCAGAGCCACCATAACTATCCATTAGGCTTTGATCTGGTTAATGTTTGTCCAAATATGGCCCCACAACGGGAAAGCAATGAACCATTATTAAAAGAAGGAAGAACAGCTGGAATTGTTTTAGTGTACAACTACATGCACAAACACACAGCAAGTAACAGATTGAAAGCTGTTCTTGTTATTCCTTGAATTATTCTCCTCTCATTCCCTTAGTTACAAAACTATTAATTAGGGTCTTATTTTTGTTCCGCCCCCTCCCCCTTAATGTACTCAATGCTCATCCAATTTACACACAGAGTTTATCTTGGCAAAAAAAGAAAGGGAAGGAGAAGAATCTCTGACAGGGGTGGAGGGGGGAGAGGTGTTTGTTTGAGGGGAGTCACCATAGTCATCACTCAGTCACAGTACAAGAGAAGAAGGAGAAATACTTAGGAGGGCTTAACTCTTTATGCTATTTATACACCAGAGACATGTGTATAACTGAAAGGTAGTTGAGAACTTGCCTCTTCTTCACTCACAATCGATACTATTACTTGACAAAAAAAAAAAAAAAAAAAAAAAAAAAAAAAAAAAGCTGGCCTGTTCCAGTCTAGTTTCTTGAAAAGCCAGAATATGTAGAAAGAAGACAAAATTAGAAAGAACTGACTCCACCCATGACAACAAGCTCAGACTAACGCAGGGTCTGTGCTCAGTGAAGTCAGCGACTATTCCTCTTTCTAATCTAAACATTCCCTGCTGTACCCCAAGGTACACAAGTCTCACATCATTTGCCTCTGGACTGTTTAGGACAAGTTGGGGTCACCCAGCATTGCACACCCCACCTCCTGCAGGCCAGCTCTAGCTAAGAGAGGAGTCGGATCCACCTTCAACTGCAGCAGAATAATACCTTTATTTTCTGCATCTTCTGGACCTCTCCCTCTGATGACAGGGCTTGAGGACTTCACCTTTGCCATTGCAAAGATACCATGTGTTCTGTTTGGACAGCAGAGGTTTAAGAGATAAGCAAACAGACTTGGTGGCATGTTCTGATTAGAAAACACAGGTAAAAAGGCTCTCTTGATCAGCCTGATTAGGCCATTATAAATAAGACTGACAAACTGTTTCCAAACCAGTTTTCCATTCATCCACAGCTGATAAAGAGCAGTTTTGCAGAGGAGCAGAGGACTGACCATTTCTCCTGACATCAGTGAGGGCTGTGTGTCTATGACTGAAGGTGTGTGTGCACCCACCTGTGGGCATGTGTCCCCCCAACAAACTCCTTTTCCAAATGGAGCCTCCCAAGACTGCTCCAGCTCAAAGAAACATAAATATCAAAGGCAAGGTTGGAGTTAGCGTGAATAAAAGAGCCATTTGCCCTAAGTCTGGCATGGACAGGAGGCACCACCCTGCACGTTTCTCATTTTCCACTGAAAGTAGAGCAAGGAATTGCTGTGCCCTAGCCCAAATCCCATCCCAGCAGTCATGTTTCACACACACTGCTCTGGGATCAGAGCCTTAGCAAAGGCAAGCCAGGGCCAACTCACTCTGAACAAAGCCAGGAGGGACACAGGGATTTCCCAAAGCTCAGGACCTGTGGCCAGGGCTCCTGAGTGGGGCTGATGTGATCTCCAGCTATTCTGGTGACCCATGGTGGGACAGTGGGCCCTGGCAGCTGTAAAGGCAGCACAGCACCTCCTGTTTCCCAGACCCTGAGCCCCACCCCCAGACTGCAGGAGCAGCACCATGTGTAGCACCTCTGGAAAGGCTTCCAAAGCCAGAGGTACAAAGGGCTGAACATCCACATTATCTCACTCAAAGTTTGGACCCTGTCTCACCCTTTCAGGCACAACCACCCAAGCAATGCTGGCAGAGCAGACCCCAAACCATTCCATGATCCAACATCTCCTGTCTGCCCTGGAGGGAAAGCAACCCTTGGGACTGCTGGGTTTGACACAACTCTGGCTAAAGATGGAAAGACCAGCAGTCATTTCAGATGGAAAGATCACCAGTCATTTCCAGAGGAACACAATGCATTTCCTTATGGAACAGTCCCACAGTCTTAGTTTCACTTAACTCAGTCTAATCTGGATCATTTTCTGTCACATGTTTTGCAAAAAAAAAAATATTTTCCCATTCAGATTACAAATTCTCATTTGCAAAACAGAACAATAAAACAAATTGGGAAGCCCTCTTCCTCTTTTCTAACACTATGGTTTATTCTAGTAATGTATTTTTAGACCTCTGACATGTATATAAAAATATATGTTCCCAAAGGAATTTCATACCACTATGCAATGGGAACTTGTTAGAGCATTTACTACCGACACACCCAGATTTATTGTTTCCCATGCTTGTCTATAGTTTATTTTTTGATGTAAAAAGAAAACAACCAAAACAAACCCATAAAAATAAAAAGGCAGATATTTGTATGTTTGGCTAAAAATAATGACATTTCTTAAGCTGTGCACTGACATAAGATTTATCTTTTCTATATACAGTTTTTAGGCCAAACCCTCTTATTTTTATGGAAACTTGATAAAAATCTAGATATGCCAGTATTTTTAAAACAATACATTTCTAGCTTCTTTTTGTGCTGCTGAAAACCTAGTGTGCATAGAAAATGAAGAATTTTCCCACAGAAATAGTCAGAATTCTCAAAACCACATGATCTGATTACATCTGGACAGCTCTGAAGACCTTGATAAAAGATTTATATATGAAAGTCCAAAGTTTTGTGACATCTGTTCCGCCTTCATCCAAGAATTTTCAAACTTTCCCTCCTGATTTAGAGGGCTGAGCACATCTGAAGGGCAAACTGTAGTTCTAACTGAAAACTTGGTAACAAATCTGATTTCAATGGAAAAAATGGACAAACACATTGGAGGACACATGTACCAAGATGTTGTCTCGGGTCTTGCCCAGATTCAGCAACAGGGGATGGACACGAGGATGAAACACAGGGAAGAGAGCAGGGAAGGCAGGAACTGACCATGGACATGAGGCTAAAACTAAGCCACGCTGCAAATTGTGCAGCTTTTCTATCTGTAAAAATACAGGCGTGGAGCTCCCCTGCAAACCACGCCCTTCATTCATTTGAACCCTCTTGCACAGAGGGGGAATATTCTCTGTAACTCTGATTACCCCTTAAGGCCTTTGGAACAGAGAACTGGAGGTGCCCAGCTCCCCATCCACTTTACCTTAGTACCAGCATTCCCCTGATTATATCTGTGAGTAGGAAGAGTGTCTTTCTAGGATGCACATATTCCATATGCAAGATCTTAATTCAAAGGGAATATGGCACCCTATTGAATGTCTCCTCCTGGCCAGAGCACCAGGTCAAGTACTGCAAGCTGTGATAATGAGGCTTGATTCTGACAATTCTGACCAGTAGCTGTTGTCATCCTGACTGCTTCTAAACCATCAAAAAGACACTGAATGACTCAGGCAGGGTTTATTTTTGGTATACAAATGTAAAGGAAAATGAAATTCAATGTCACAATTTCTGCCCCAGTCTCCAAGGAAATGTGATTTCAGAAGTACATGAAGAATCTCCCCAGTCCAGTGTGCCTTCTCTAACCAGATTTCTCAGTCACTCAGGTAGGAATTTTTTGGCTTTTCTTTCTTTTTCTTTTTTGTTTTTTCAGTCCAGAATCCTTAAAATCCCACCTTTCCTACTTAAGTCTTTCTGCCCTGAGGGAAAATCCTGTCCTGAGCTGACATGTCCATCACATCTCAGTAAGTAACTACCGACAAGAAGAAGCTGCCTCTGATGTCCCAACAGAGGGGACAGAAGGAGAGTGGGGAGTAGGAGACCCGAGGGAGTGGGAATACTGACTGCAACCCTTTTCCTCTGGCCCCCAGCATGTAAATCACATGAACATGCCCTCGCTGCAGAGCAATTACACCCTGTTTCCATCCCTTTGCAACACTCCCAAGCAGTGCCAGTAGGAACCAGCAGAGCTGTCACTGCCAGCCTCCAGGAGGGATGAGCTTCCAAAGGCTCCAAGCCCAGGAGGCTTTTAAAAGTAGCACACAGTATTCTGTTAGAAGCAGTCAAATGAGAGACAGCCTGGGCTAAGCTAGAGTGGTATATAAGACATCGGCAGTTCCAAGAAGGAATAAGCCAGGAAGAGGAGAAATTCATGGCATTAAGGCCTTAAACTGGATGTGCAGACCAATTTCAGCTCTGTCACACAACCCCTGTGACATCAAGTACACAAGTGACTGTTCTTCAGGCTTCCTATCTGTGAAATGGCAGCAAGAATCTTACTTATCTCTTTTTAAAATGTGATTTTTCCATTCTTGAGGCCATCACTCGTTCTAGGTGCATAAAACAGGGACTTGATCTTAGTTATGGCTTCTAGTTGTTATTGTAATAACTTCAAATTGTGGTGTGATTTAAGCCACTGAAGAGACATTTGCCCACAGTTACTCAAGTCTGCATGGGCAGCTGATGGCTGCAATTCAGAGAGCTTTCCACAGGTAAGAATAGACTCTGACTGTATGAATCCCTCTGTCACCTCAGAACTAAGAGCTGCACCTTAAAACACTGAAAATAATGTCAACTGTACTATTCAGAGTGGCATTGTTCAGTATAGCAGCAGCAAGGACAAACACAAAAAGAGGGTAAAGCATAAACATGCCAAGTGCAAAAACTACAGTATGGATTCATGTTCCTGTCATTTATCTCTTATTTATGTTCTTGCTAAATTATTCGACAGAGGGATTTTTAAAAGTCTTGGAGAAAGAACATTGCCCATTTATTTCTCTAGGTTATCTGCATATTTATCCATTAGCCTTGAACTGAAAAGCTTGCTCATTGCATTCCTGTTAAATCTACAGAAACATTCCAGAACATTGTAGAAGCCCAGGAGTATCACCACCGAATGTCTGATTTAATCTTCAGTGAAGATTAAGCTAAGCTATTATGGCTTTAGACCAGCAGAAGACAAGGCTCAGGTAAATCAGACCTCTCCTATTGCTCTGACACAGTATGTCACTTATCTGTGACAGTGTGACAAAGCCACACTCTTCCCAAAGCCACCACTAACAGAATCATGGCTGCAGGTTCATCCTGCCCCACCAACTGCATCCCTAGAGAGGCTGCAACACCTGAAACATTGTGGGCAATGAGCATGAATCTTTTTTACAGGTAAAATTACAGGTAAAATTACAGGTAAAGTCCAGCAAGACATTCAGCATGGCTGCTTCAACTGAACTAGAGGCTGAAACTTTGTTTTTGCAGCAAAGGTTGCAGCAGAATGGGAGCCCCACACTGCACTGATCCTACCCAAAAATCAATCAAGTGTAAGGCTTCATAAGCTGTGACTAAAACCTTGGGCCATCTCTGGTGCAAGGCACTTGAGCTTCCTTGGGGCAGTGCAGTAACATTTATTTTCACTTCTCTCAGCAACATTGGAAAGCCAGGCAGTAACACAAGATCCCCTTACCAGGCACCCAAACAAATTCAGGGACAGAGATTCAAGTGTTCTTCACCCAAAATCTGAGTTGATGTTAGAGTTCAGATCCTTTGGAGCAGTGAAGACACTGCATTATCCATGTGAAGATAACTCACTGACACTGAGAACATTACCAGACTGCTCTAAAGTGCTCCAAGTGGGATGCTAAAATATTTACCAGCTGCATTACTTGTCTTGTCACATCTCTTCAGGCTCCAAATAAGACATAACGGATTCAAAGAATACATCAAAGGAACAAGAACTGCAAGAACAGCCCATACAACCCCTGGTAGATGTGTTTTACTACCAGAACTATTTATGATTCAGAACAGTGGAACAAATGAGGCATAGGAAGTAAAAGAGAAAGAACCCAGGGGAATAAAAGGGCAAAGAGATAGAGAACATAATTTCTCTGCACTGAATTCCACAGAGATGTTGCCAGAAGGAAAAGGCTCTGGGGTGGCAGAACAGTTGCAGGCTTTTTTCAAGCAGTCATCAGGATTATTATTCCTAACTTCAGAGGGAACAGCACCAGGCTCATATCCTGGAGCCTGTGCTGCCCTTGGTTACACCATTATACATCTCACCATAAATCAACTGTCACCAAATTCAAAACAACTCCGAGTGCTGAGTGTGGAGCAACACTGCGTGAGCGTGTAAGGAAACACAGGCACAGACAATCCACTGAGGCAAATGCCTGACACAGGACACATCCAAAAAACATGGAAAAAGGCTGCAGTAAGATCAACAATGCTTCTCTGTCACTGGGATGACATCTACTCCCAACCAGCCTTTATGATGGCACCAACAGCTTATTTTGTTGTAGGGTGAGAAGGAAACATCTAATTAAGCAGTCTTAAAAGTCTGGTTGTCAGGACTTAAACCATGCTTTACACTGGGCAGACAAAACTGCTCTTTGCAGGAACCTGAACAAGACCAGACTAGAGAGGGGTCCTAAAACAGCAGAAATGGAAAATATCAAAAGAGAAACAATGGGAAAATTGCTTTAAATTGTCCTTTCCTCACCAAAATCTCTGCTGAGCCACTCTTTTCCTCACTCCTCTAAGTTCTGATTCAATGCTTGCTGAAGCTAAACTGGCATCAGGTTTTGCAACCTGCATCCTTAATTCTTCCTTGGGATTTGTCACCTGAGAGATGGATTCTCTGGGGGTTGATATAGTGACCATGATGTCACAACCTGTACGATAATGAGTACAGTGTGAGACCAGAAACAGGGAGATTTTTTTTCTTCTAAGGTGTCAGATTGATTTTCCTCCTGCCTCCACTGAGACCTCCATAGATCCAAAAGCAAAGCCCACAGCCAGCAACAATCCTCTGCATATACCCAGGATTATTAAGGGCTTTTGCAATACAACCACTTGTAACTCAGTTTCTCCCTATGGAAGGCAGATCCTTGAAGATCCAAGACAAGATAGCCACAAACCTCTCAGAAGTATCCAAGACTATCATAAAAGTTTATGGGCCACACCCACATAAGGCATGGTTGTGATCTCCATCCAGATTGGCTGCAGTTATTTAACCTCCTTGTTATCTCCAGATCAGAAGCAAAGGGCTGAGGCTCTAAATGGTGTTTAAACTCTCACCCACAGCTGGTGGGTTAAATCATGACTCCACAACATAGCCCCGTATCTTTAACTAAGCTACAGGAGGGAAGGATATCAAACCTTGGCGATGTTATCCCACAGCTTGTGTATTTGGCCGAGGCATAAATCAACTGTCTTAAGTAGAGCCCCAAGCACAGCAAAAATAAAAATAGTAAGAAAAATTTTAAAATAGCAGAGGTTTATTTGAGATGCTGTTAAAAGGGAAACAATGGTTTAAAGAGGAAGGAAAACACTTCAAAGACCTGGAGCATCAACTACCCTCACAACCAGGCCTAGGTTGATTAAATTTATTTTCCACTACTTAGGCCATTGCTATGTGCATTTAAGCACAGGACTTTGAATTCTTCTGATGTCTTGGGTACCCACATAGGGGAGGAACGGTGGACCAGTTATAATTGTCCTGTCTTTATGGGGTCTCCCAAAAGATCCATGATTAGATACTAGGCTACTATCTCCCAATATGGGAAACTCTTATCACTCCAGATCACAGATGCATGAAGTGCAGGGGTGGGTGTTACACCCTGGAGAGCCCTTCACAGCACTGCCTGCCCACTGAAACCTCCTGAGACTCAGATCTTCTTGTACCAGAGGAGCAGCACAGCTCACACACTGCCAGGCACCTCTGTTCTCTTGCCTTAGGCCACCCTGTTCCTGACACAACGCCAAGCCAGCAAAGCAACACAGCTCTGGCCAAGACCAATTGGTCCACCCCATATTTCCTCTTCTGCTCATCACTCTTTGATCTCATATCTACACATAGAACAAGCTCCTCCATTGCCAGATCGTGGGCAGGGTGTTCAGGAGCACATCACTGCTGGAACAGCCATCCATGTGGTGTTGATTGGGTTCCTCAAAGAAATTCCTCAGCTATTTCCTATAAAGGAGGCTGACCTTCCCTGTGGACTCCAAACAAGCAAAGCCTATCTACTGGACTGGCCCTGACACTCAAAGTCACATGAAAGCCAAAGGTGCTGTTAGCTGAGGACTAAAGCTATACAGCAAATGGTTTATAAAGTTAATCAGGAAGCAGTAGCATGGCATTTATGTGGTTGTCATGTGGACTTACCCAGAAAGGTCACTGTCACTGAGCAATTAGCTAATGGAGCATTGCTAGTTAATGAAGATTGTCAGAACTCAGTATCTCAGATCTACACAGAATTCCTGAGAACAAAGATTATCTACAGATTACAGAGAAATCAGAAAGTATATTTAGAAACCCCATTTAGTAAAGCACTTCCTACAACAAAAGGAAGGGCAATTGGTGTCCGAGTTAGGCATTGCTTTTCCTTTTGAATCATCTGTGATTTCTATCTCCTACAGTACTGTCACATAGTAACACCCCTGGGATGAAGAAATGCTCTGATAACTGGTCAGAATGAGAGTCAAGCTTTCCCAGATTGCACAAGAAGGTTTTGCATTTCCAGGGGCTCAGATCATACCCCCATGGCCCTTCTGAGTGTCTCTCATTTCATCACTGCTACGAGATTTTTCATTCCTTTCTGAGGACAATTCCTTCTTTGTATCAATCTTCTCCATAAACTTAACTCTGAATATGTATCAGTTGACAGTATTAAAAGACGGTTCCTGAAACTGTAAAAGTGCCATCTTTAATTAGCATTAAATATCTAAAGTGTAGTGTTTTAATTGAAAAGATGACTTTCAAGAAAAGGTTGTCAAAGGAACTGAGAATTCAGTCATCTAATAATGATGTTTAGATATATTGCCACCAGATCAGACAACCCAATTCTGTATCCAGACCTGCCATTAACCCTCTGTAGCTCTTGATATCACAACACATGAAAAACATGCAACACAACAACTTGATATATTACAGCCCCTTGTTTCTCATGTCCCCATGATTACTGTGTTGCAAGATACTTGACTTGACTTAGAACCACAGCTTGAACAGCTGGGTTGGCAAAGACAACCTCAGACCTGAAGCTGAATTGTCTCCCTTGACAAATCTGGTAGCACAGGTTCTGGTTTTCAGAGGGGTGTTGGTCTGTGAGCAGGACAGTGAATTTCTGCACAAAGCCTTGAAAAGCCAGCACACAGACAGATGCTCCTGAACAGCTTGGAAACCACCATGGGAAATATTTTGGGGCGGACGCACAGGCTGTGAAGAGGAACACTTCTGAACAATTCTTCCCTTCCTTTGGTTTTGACAGGGCAAATACAGAATGGAGACCTGGCAAACAGAGGCAAGGTGAAAGTTCACCTTCCCCCATAAAGGTGACAGCGCGGGCTGGCTCCGGATGTCACGTTGGGTGTTTACTCATCACTGCGCGGGTGAGGAGCCATCTGAGCGTGGCCCTCCCTCGCAGGCCACCGAGCCACCCGCGCCAGCCCCGCCGGCGCCAGCAGAGCTGCAATAACCTGCTCGTTGCCACAGTGCCCAGCCCAGCCCCTATCTCCATTCACACTCCTCCTCATTGCTCACCTGATAACCATGGCCCCGCTGGAATTGCCGGGCGTGCTGTGTGCTGGCAGGGAAGCGGATAAGAAGTATCTATCCCTTCTCTCAGCACAAATGTGTAAAAGTTTGTTCAGGGCTTTATGAGGCGTGGAGCAAAGCAGCTGCTTTCACTGTGAGCTGAAGTGTTAACTGCTGAAGTATTGTGGGGTGGCTCACTGCGTCTCCCTGGACAGGCCAACGCAGAGACTTCTGCGTCAGCCTCAAACAGGTGTTAGGAAGGAAACTATTTCATGGTAGAAGGTGGGACAGAGGGACAGATTTCTTCAAGTTTTAAAGGGCTGGAAAAACTTGCCTTCATTTCAGGCTTCAAACACAACATACATGCCTGGAAAGGGAAAGCTTTCCCTGCCAAGTTTCTGGTTCTCCACCTCTGCCTGGTGTTGCAGGCCTGTTTCCAAAACTGCAAGAGGAATTCACCCAACTCCAGATCTACAGCATGTCCTTCCAGGCTGTCAAGCCGTGAGAGTGATTTTGTGATGCACTTGCAAGTCCTGGAATGATCAAATTGAGATTTCAGACTTATTTTGTATATAGGCCACAGAGCAGCTGTCAAGCAGTGAAGTGTCTCGGGTGTAGGAGCCAGGTCTTAAACCACTGAGAAAGCTGGGATTTGGGGCACAGGCTCGTAGTAGTGGGCTTTTAATAGGGCCTGAATGTATACACAGAAGGATAGTTCTCATGTTTACTGAACACTTAATCCTGTCACCTGGGGAAGGCAGGTATTGCAAACTCTATTAAGAAAAGCCAGGAGGATTTTCACCTCGTTTTGTCTGTACTTCAAGCTTATGCAAAGCTAATCCTTAGTCTCTGCTGAGGCTGGACACAGAGCTGAAGGGATGGTGTGGTTTTGACAGCAAGGCCAGGCCCTGGTGTGAGATCTGAGAGGCACCTCACCAATGCTACCAAACGTGTCAGGCAGTAGGACATTATAAATGGAAGGATCATGCTGGCTACAGCAGGTTTCCAGCTGTGCAAACAGACTCCTAGAAGCTTGCACTACAAATCCTAAACCAGTTGGAGAAATACAGCAATGAACTGTTATCCCAGCAGTTCATCAGGTCCCTTTGCCCAACACTTTGTGTCCTCCTACTGCAGGACTGAACATTGACATGGAATGGTACAGCCCAGCATCTCAGTGTCTGGGTAAAAGGGATTTGGGGATCTTGGTTTTCTCCCCCAGATTTAAAGAAGTTATGTATCACATAAGATACTGTGGCCTTAAATCATAGCCAGCTGGTGACTCAGATTAGTTTTTGCTAGCTCCCAGAATATGACCAGACATAAATTTTCTGTGCAGGACAAATGGGGTTACAAAAACTTGGGACTGTAAGGAAAGTGAAAAGAGAGAGGCTGTGGAAGGAGCCAACTGCAGAGGCAGAAAAGGTGAAGAAAAGCTGGAATTTCCAGGCACTCCAAGGGTAGGAGATCAGCTGGAAAAGATGGTGCAAAAGGGACTCTTGAAAGTTTGTGAGAGAAAGTGTCAGGTGAGAGAAAATCAAAAAAAGTAAAGGAAAAAGAAGAGGAGGAGGAGCAGCACCAGAACTACCTCATACTGGGAGCATGTAACACCCTAAGACAGGTGCCTCAAACCTCAAACAAGCACCAAGACTGTGAGCCTCTGAAAACTCTGCCCCTACCCTGTCGTAAACGAGACTGGTTCTGGACCAAGGCTGGAAAATACCACCTCAGGGCAATAAATCTCCCATTGATAGGGTCTGGCAAACACAGGCCTCGAGAAAGGTTGAAGTCAGCTCTGAAGTCTAAAATGACTCACTGAGGATTGAAGGAATTAGAAGGAAAGGTGACACTCAATATAACAGCAGCATTAATAAGTAATCGTTGCCTGCAAACGTCTGGGCAGTTATAAAACATTGGCAAGACAAACCTTAATCTTACAAGTTTGGCTCAACTACATACGGCAAAATGTTCTTTATCAAGTAACCCTGGGGAAAGTCCTTCCAAGGATCCATGCTGATAGAGGATCACAGGTATCTGTAACACCTCAGCACACACCTCCATAAAACCCTGTCACCCAGTGAAGTCAGGACCTTCCCAGGCTCTCCCTCAGAGTCTTTCCGGAGATGTTTTGTCAGTTCTCCCCCACTCGCACGTTTGGTCCCATAAGGGAAAATTATTTCTGGACAACTCCTGCATTTTGCACTGT
The DNA here is from genome assembly GCF_024509145.1 of Vidua macroura. Classification (NCBI taxonomy): domain Eukaryota; kingdom Metazoa; phylum Chordata; class Aves; order Passeriformes; family Viduidae; genus Vidua; species Vidua macroura. Next base: position 9,428,225 of record NC_071588.1, on the reverse strand, counting down.
GTTTAAACAAACCAAGGTGCTGGGAAGTAACACACAGCATTGGTGTAATCTGAGAAATGAGCTTTTTGGTCATTAGAAACGCAGCTAAAACAAACAATAAATACAGTGCAGTGACATTTATGGTGAAAGCCACCAGAGCTTCGGAGATTTCCCCGCCTGGTGCTGTAAAGGCCTACCCAGCACCAAAGGCATTTAAAGCTAAATTAAAATCCTCATTAGCTGCTCTTGAGTGTATTTGCATTGATGAGGTCCCTGGTGGATGTGGTTTTATGGGCATGGAGGTAAACCTGTGTGGCATAACTACAGAGAGAGCTTTCAGCTGCACTGATGTAACCTGTGTGTGATATGCCAGTGGTTGAGATATTCCATCACGAGCTCATACGAGTGCTCCACACCACAAAATCAAAATAAACAAAAAAACCCCCCACACTATTGTCACTCCACTATCTGACTGAGAGAGGAAAATGGACGTTTAAATACAAGTGAGGATGTTTATCCTTATACCCAATACATGACGACCTAAACATTTATGTTTACGGCGAAAAGACTGCCCAGGACATTTTGTCCAGCTCCAAAATGACAAAGATACAACCTGTTTGGATGAAGAACAAGTGAGCACAGTCACTTGACCTCCTCAGAGTTTCTCACACCATACGTTTTTAAGCATCAGCTGGATTTGATATCTAACTTCAGTGCTATCACATGATAGAGATAGGAAACACAAAATCCTCAAGAAGACAGAGTTGGCATATGAAACAGAGCCAACCAGCTACAATTAAAAGAAAATGGAAGTTCAAGAGGAGCTCCTGGAGCACCTTTCCAACCAAAGAACTATATATGTGAGTTGGGATGAAAGAAGAAAAACACTGAGAGACATTGCAAGAACTGTGGGAAAACAAGCCCTTTGGGGACTCCTAGATGTGTGGTTTGATACAAAACCCAAGAAAGCTGTTTAACTGGGGGTATCTAACTTCATAGGAGAAAAGCACTCTATCTTGCACATATATCTCCATTACCATGATGAAATAACCCTCTCGACATCCTGGCCAGGTACTGGAGATGGAACTCCCTCAAGGGGGAATATCCACATGAGGTTGTGCTACTTCATGCAGCAAAGAGACTGACTCAAACTACAACAAGCAATTTGCAAGAGAAGCTGATGTTGAAATACAATTCAGAATAATTACATTCTAGCTATCCTTCTCCAGCTCTTCAAATACAGGACTCTACCCTCTGGCTAAATAGCTTTTGTACATTTTTGTAACTCTTGCCAGTTTCCATCCCAAAGGTGGCTGCCTCTGTGCACAGGACAAGCACCTGTGTGTGTTCATGTTTCACATCCACACTGCTTTATACTGCCCTAAATGGGCTCACGGTCTGCAAAATGGGCTCCATAAATCATTAATTAATGATAATACAAATATAAATAATGTAGGAGACAGAAGGGCAAGTGTCACCACTCCATCTTCAACACCACTGTGGATGCTTGGATAAGCACTGTACCCACAAGAGCCATCCCTGCCAAGAGCACCATTACTCTAGAAATGCTGAAGAATCACAAAAGATTGCAGTGTGTACCTTGGGAAATGAAAGGATTTAATCAATAGTATGCTAATGCAGAGGATTTTAACCCTTGAAATCTTGCTGTCCAGTACAGTGAAAGCAAGGTATTATCATTTCCCAATTCCTGTTCCCTCAGCAGTGGTTCCTTCTGGCTAATGGAATTACAAGATACTGCTGCATCCTGCTGTTACAAACTGAACTGCAACTTGTGAGCTATTCACAAGTTCACAAAGGGAGTTTTCCAGCCTTATCTTTATTAACTGTGAATTTATCTCCCTTCCCAGATACAATGTTGAGAGAGAAGGTGAGCTGGAAGGGGTCATTCCTGCTGTACAAGGATCAAATGCCATAAACGGCCCGGAGTGTGACTGTGTTCACTTGTGCCCTTTTAATTGCCCCCGTTAAAGCTCACATTAAACACGCAATCTCTGTGACCAAAGGTAACAGGGAGTTTGGCTATAAGCAAGCAGTCACTCGATAAGACAACAGCATTTCAAAACATCATAAATTAATTCCCTGGGCTAATTTCCCTAAGAGCAATGGAGATAATAAATCTCATTGTTGGCGTTAAGGGTGACTGGAGAATCTGCTTCATGTGCCTGCCAACACGCTACCGGAGCAGTGCCACGGATCTGCAGCTCCCCGGCTTCTCCCAGGCAGGGAGAGAACAGCAGACATGGAAAAACGTGCTGCTGCCTGTGCTGCTGGGGCAGGTCACTTGCCAGGGAGAGAGGGTGGAACAGGAAAAGGAATGTTCCACCAAATGAAATCAAGCTGGAACATTTCACATGGCAGATGGCAAGAGATGCCCAAAGAACAGGGGCTGAAAATCATTTTTGAAGGCACAGGACATAAATTTAAATTACCGTGGATTAACGAGTCAGGAGGAACAGGTCAGAGAGGAAATTTAGAGACACAGCCTGTCCTTGATCAGTGCCTGGAACTGCCCTTGAAGTTTAACAGAAGATCCTTTGCCTATCAAAATTACAAGAGGTCCATCCATGTAGCCACGCTCGCTCACACTCACCACCTCCTTTCCACAAGTGTAAAATATCTCCCAGGTCTCCCTTCCTTCCAGTACAAGTCTGCACTCACAGACAGACAAGGTGAAGCAAGGGTGGATATTGCAACTTGGCAATTTGTTATAGAATTGTGGAATATCCTGAGTTGGGAGGGACAAACAAGGATCATCCAGTCCAACCCCTGGCCCTGCAAACAGACATCCAACAATCATACCCTGCTCCTGAGAGCATTGTCCAAATATTCCTGGAGCTCTGGCAGCCTTGGAGCCATGAGCATTCCCTGGTGAGCTTGGTCAGTGCCCAACTGCTTCTTCTGGGGTTATGCTGAATCCATTTTTCCCCACAGTAGTTCAGCAAAACTCAAAATGCTTTGCCCAATAAATACAAGAGGTGCTACATAAGTTCCCAGTGTGAAAAATCTACACCCACCAAGTTAAAGGCTAATTCTAATCTCCCTTCTAACACCTTAGATTAAAACTAATTTAGTTCTCAAAAGCCCTTATGTTTGGATGGGATCAGCCTGCCAAGTCCTCCTTCCGAGTTACTCCAGTCCATGTTTTGGAGAAGAAAGTCTCTCCCTTTATCCCAACACCACCTTGGCTGTATCAGCCTTTGCTCAGAGCTCTCTCTCCGAATAGCAGTTTCCTACTGTTGGAGTTATTCAGAAATCCACTGGAGCCTCCTCAGAACTGGAGGGCTGGTAGGAGGAGCAGAGGCACAAAAGGAAAACACGATTTGGAGGCACAACTTGAACTTTTCTTTCACAGATGGGTCTCCAAATGCCTGAAGACTGATTTTCTACTTCCTAAAGCTCCAGAAATCATATTGAAAAAGCTGGGAATTGACAAGCCTGCATGGCCCAGGACACGCACAAGCAGAGCTCTGCTACTTCCAATCATATCAGCAATGACTTTTGATTTTAAAATTCAGGGTTTTTTTTACTTACATTATTAACATCATCATTTAGGGCTAAACAACCCTGGGTTTCTGGCATGCCTCTGGAGGGTCAGCTGTGTGTCAAGAGAAAAAATAAAGGAACTCAAAACAAAAAACTATATATATTCCATTTATATACACACATATATAATACATACACACATTTAGGGGAATGTAATTCCCTAATCATATAGCATAAATATATATTTATTAGACATACAATGGTATGTGTATATCAAAATGCACTGAAGATTTAGAAATAATTTAGAAAATTGACCAGTTTCCTTACAATTTAGCTTATATGGTACAACATAATATATTTTAAATACCATGGAAAATGGCCAATTTTCCAATATTTATATATTTGTGTTATATCATTACAAATATTTTACAAAGGAAACATATGGCAAATTTTGAATTCTTTCCAGATGAATGATGTCCAGACCCTCTGATATATGAATGACCTCCAGAGCCTCCTGCATTTTCCCTGCTTTGAATGCTTTGCTTCTGGTTTGAAGTCTGCCATTGAAACTTCGTCAATTAGAATGAAATGTTGGGTCTCTAAAATGAAAAAGCCGTAGGAGTGACAAGTGAGTGGTTCAGAGGGGCATTTATGCAACCCATTCATTCAGTCCAGCCCAAAATACAGTAGTAATTACTCTCAGCCAGGCAGGGGACTGTATTCCTGCCTCCAACAGCAATTCCCAAACCATTGTGCCCATCCAATGCCTGTTTGAACAGGGAAGTACAGGACTCCCAAAACACTCAGTTCCTCTTCTTTCATGCAAACAAGCAGCAAGGGAAAAAAGAGAATTGTACTGTTGCCTCACTTGGAAAGACCAGAGCACAGCTCACCCTCATCAGAGGAGCTGTGAAGTAGAGCTGTTCACCCACAGGCTCAGGGAATGAGCCAAGTGCTGCTCCAGGGGCACAGGGACACTGGGAATGCACAGGGTGGGGCAGCACCAGGGACAGATGTCATAGGAAAATGGCTATCTGAACACAGACACAGCAGCAGAACAACTGGGCAAACTATTCCACAAAACCTCACGTGCTACAGCTACAATGGAGTGCAAAGTTACCGTCCAGAAGAAGAGATGCACTTTCTTGGGGAGAGAGTTGCCAAAATAACACACATCACAAAAGCTGCACAGTATGTTCTACTGGGGAGTGGGAAACCCCAAACTGAAAGCTCAAAGATTTTACTCCATGCTTTAAAAATTGCTTTTCAACAGAGACAATGATTTTTGAAGGAAGGAGATACCTTCTAGAAAAATGTTCATTTTGAATGAGATTAATTTTTCTTTGAGGGTGATTTTGATAGAATTCTATTTTTTGTCAATGAGTCTGGTACTTTCAATACCCTAATGGCAGGCCCTGACTGCAGTCTGCAATGTCCAGGTAACAACATTAACTCACAAACAGGGACATAAATGAAGGCAGGATTTTGTTCTTTATTTATACTCCCACCTCTTTGCCATCTCCACCTGGCAATTCCCTCTAAAGAAAGAGAGCACTTATGCACAAAAGACAGTGGAAAAGATGTTCATTCAAAGAGCTCTCTCTGTTGACAACACACACACAAACACTGACAACTGTACTGACTGGGTTTTTCACGTCACCTCTGTTTGAGGAGCTTTTGAATTCTTTATTTTCCCTACAGACCTGGATCCAGGCTTACCCAGCACTGGGAGAAGTGAGAATCTGGCCAAAATCATGTCGGCCAGAGTCAACATGACAAGGTGTGAATCAAGTAGTGGATGTGGCAGAAGGCAGCTGTGAGAGAGGTCAGCAATTTAAAGATATTAAGGAACTAAGGTAGGAAAATGGGCCTGGCAAAGGAATTCTGTGTCATTTTGGAATTTCCACGAAGACTAAGATGCCAATGAGACAGGAGGAGCCACACACTTGGCCCCAGTAGTTTCTCCTGAGCACAGGAAGGAAGGACATATTTGAAGATGTAAACCAGTGTCAGACAATAGACAGGCGAGTCCAGCACTGGAACCTCACCAAGGTCACCCGGAGGGCATTGGTGCAATAGAATGTTAATTATATCCACGTGCAGGATGAACAACACAGAGATGCCAATCTCCCTCACGGAGATAGGTTTTCCCTGATACAGGCAGAGCCAGGCATCCAATTACAGAAGTTCATAGGATTTGTATTTCCCTCCACAACTTTTGTTTAGAATTTTTACTCATTTGAATGGCAACTACAATGAAACTGTTTCATAACAAGGGTAGAGTTCCAAATGAAGTTCTGAGTCTTCCACAAGCCCACAGTGAGGTGCAAAGGACAGCAAAGGAAAGAGAGGTACAACAATGGGAGATTTGTTGAAGATAACAGTGGAGATAGATCTGGACAGCCTGTTCCCCACATTCATCCCAGATTAAATACCTCAGTGGGATTGTAGCTGTGCACTAGTACTGCATTGATGATAGATCTACCCCTATCAGGTTTGGGAGGCAGCAGGCAGAAGGTAACACTGCACAAGTTGTAGAAATATCTTCATCTATGAAGTCCTCCAGAACTGATTCAAAAGAAATTAAATTTTAAATATATTATAATGATGTCAAAACACAAATTATCACATCCTGGCTCTGCCGAATCAGACTGAACACACACACACACATAGAAACCAAGAGACATGGAGAACAAACCCTGGCACAGAGAAGCTGTGGCTTCTCCATCCCTGGAAGTGCTCAAAGCCAGGTTGGACACAGCTTGGAGCAACCTGGGGTGCTGGAAGGTGTCTCTGCCATGGCAGGGGGCTGGAATGAGATGAGCTTTAAGGTCTCTTTAAGGTCAGGAGTTGTGGTCAGAGATCACAAGCCATGTTGGGTTCTCTCACTGCAAGTAGCACCTGTATCTGTGTTTTCATTAATTCTGCAGCTTTCAATATCTTCCTATACCCAAACAGCTGCACAGGAGCATCTGGACAAATAGAAATCTCCCTTGTGAATGCTGTATTTCCAGATTTCTTTCAGACAAAAAATAATAATAGAGTGGTCAGCCCCATCCTGTAATGTTGAACAGCGATTACCTTTTCGTACTATTTAAGCCTTACATGCATTGTAACTTTCCAATTTTTTCCAAAGGGTCAGTTTGATTTCCTGAAATGCCTGAGTATCACAGGCCAGCTTCACCAACTGCTCAAGAAATTAGGCAAGTTTCAATGTTTTTGTTGTTTTCCCAGGGAGGTATTTTCACCGACCAAGCGGCCCCTCCACCCCACTCCCACCCACTCCACCCCAAACCCTTTGGGATCCTGGGAATCCGACTGTAAATGACACTACCAGCTGAGATGTAATGGGTGTTGGAGCAGCAGCCGTTTCCTGTCCAGCAGGAACCCGAAGGTACAGGAATGTGGGAAGACTCCAGCGAGCCTCCTTAAGCAGCCAGAGCGGGCTGGGAACTAGAGAAGAGATAAGGGATGCCCTTTCCTCCTCCACCCACTGCAGCAGATAAGCATCATATGCCTCAGACATCTTGTCCACTGATCTGGGCTTTTCTCCCGTGTCTCAGTATCTGTGACTCTACCTTCCTTCCTCTGCGGAACGGGCCAGCCCGCCCGTGCTGATAACGGGGCCTGGTGCCTGCAGGGATGCAGCGGGGCTGTAAAGGCTCTGCAGCCAGGAGACACCTGGCTCTTCCGGGGAAGGGACGTGGATGAGGCACCAGGGCTCCACAGAGAGCAAACCCCTGTGTTTGAGGAGACAGGTGTGCTCCAGCAGACAGACTCAGAGCCTATTTGCTCAGGCAACATCCACAGGCCTGGCTCCAAAAGCAATTAATTTATAGTTTGTTTGGACACCAACACAATCACGAAATTGCAACACCTTGCTCTGCAAACTGCAGAGAAGTGCCACGGCCCTGTCAGGGGAGTGACACACAAACAGCAAAGGAACAGAGAGACAAAAACTGGAGTTTAAGAGCAGTGTACAGGAGGAGAGACACTGGTGCTGTGAGGAGTGTGCTGGGACAGCACAGGAACAGGCCAGGGGGCAAACAAGAAAACACCACATTAAGAGGATCCAAGAGGTACTAGAAAAGACTGATCACAGATTCCAGCTCTCCTGTCTCTGGAAGCAAGGCACTAAATGACTGCTCTGCCTCACAAGCTTGCAGGCTTCAGGCCAAGATAATGGCAGTAACACAGGCTGCATGTCATTCCAGAGCATCCCACAGTGCTGAGACAGAAGGCAGCAGCCAGTTAGGCAGTAGGGGAATTTAGGGCCAGGAGAAACACAAGATAAAGAAGGAAAATCCCTAGAAAATAGATCTGGGGAATTTAGATCCTGTGACAAACAGAAATAACCTTTCCACCCAGTCACCTCCCCCTGCAACCTCCCTGAGTAATACAATTCCAAAATTAGCCCAGCTAAAACAATCCTGAGTTTATCTCTCTGACGATTCAGAGGATCAGAAAGCCTGAGCCTTTTACACTCTTTCAGGTTTTCTTGTTGCTCATCTAAGTGTTTGTCAGGGAGATTGTGCAAAGAAAGAATTCTGAGTCCTGGTTTATTGTTGGCCCTGCTGCAGGAGCCAGAAGATAAGAGCAGGCAGGACTGGCCCCAAGGAAAAAACTCTCAGGTCTGACACAGAAGTTTTCTTTTTGGGTGAAGAATTGCTTGAAACTAAGGAATGATGAATTGATTTGAAGGAATAAAAACAAAACAATACTCACACAAAAGCAAAAACCAATCAGATTGAGCAACATTATAAGGTTTTCCTTTGGAAAATGGGAGAATATAAATTTTAAAACATCTTTCCACATCATCCCTTGCTATAAGTCTTCCTAGAAGAGAATGAATGGTATTTCAGCTCAAGCCTTGAGCTACTTTATCTTCAAAGTTTCATTATTACTGCAAAATTCCAGCAATCCTCCAGACTTTGCTGCCTTCTTACTAAGCCTTGGCCTGCTTAAACATTCCTTGCCTGAACTGACTGCCCACTTCAGGAATTCTTCCTCATCTGTGCTTCACCTGACATAAAACTGGAAGAGCTGAGATACTGTTAAAGAGGTGGGGTCCAAGAGCTTTCAATTTCAGTTTTGTGCAGCCAACTTCAAAGATAGTAAAAGACAGTAAAGGACAATCCTTATCTGATCAGGTTTTTCCATGTGCTGTAGAAGCTCATGCTGAGCTCTTCTCTGATGATAAAGCAAATTATTCAGTCCTGCACATGCACAAGTGTGTCACTGAACACACAGTGTCCAGCCCCTGCACTGAACTGAGACCCACAGGCAGCACCTGAACCCTTCCATGGTAGGAACAGCCTGCACCTACCATGAATTCAAGAATGTATTTTAATTCCCACAGAGGGGGTCACTTGCTCTTGCCTATCCATTTGCAGTGATATCCTGAGAATGAGGACTGGCAGCAGTCTGGAGGACAGTGGTATTTGCTGTCTCTGCTGCCCCCAGCCCTCTCACACAGCCTCACACATCCTCCTCTCCTTTGGGGCTTTGATTGACAGACTCCTGAATTATGAAAAGGTAGAAAGAGCCTTGGTGAAGCTCAGAGGTATTTTTATCACAGTTTGTGGCCCCCTACCCCCATCATATATATCAGAATAAGAATGCTTTTACACAGGAAAAAAAAAAATCTATAGAGTCCTCAAAGGAACAGTTTTTCTACTCCTCTCAGCAGCCTGTCCTCAGTCTGGTTCCCTTTTCAATGGGCTGCTGGCTCCTAGCTGTCTGCTGATAGGAAGGATTAGCTACAGAAATGGCACAGAGAAAGAGTCAAAACTTGAGGGGAGCACAGCTCTCCAGCCCACGAGGCCACCCGTGTGCATTCAGCCACAGTTTGTTAAAAGAACAAACTGCAGGTGCTGCAATATTTCCTTTCCTTCTGGCTGGGCCATCCCTATAAAAAGCAGGAGTCAATCAAGTGTGCTCAAAAATGCTGAGAAAGGTTACAGTTAGACAGGAAAATTTAAAGTTTTTAATGTAGTCATGCTTTCTCCCTTTCCCATCATTTTTTGGTTTAGGGACTAATATTTCATGTTGTTCTTTACAAACACAGACAGATACTCTAATCTATTTTCACACTGAATGCTGAGTGGCAGTTTCCAAACCCAGATGCCAGACTTCACAATCTGAGTGAGTCATTATTCCTGAAGTGTTGAGCATTCCCCCTCTCTGCCTTCCACAGGAATCTTGGGAATCTTAGAAGCCAGGTTTCCTTCTCTGAGATGCACAAACATAATTTAGGAGGTTACATTTTCAGCACCAACCTTTCCAACGAGACCCTGCACAAGGCTTTGGAAGAGCTCTTCCCCAAATGCAGGCAGGAGCTGCGAGCCCTGGGAACCAACCCCGCTGCACCAATGGCTCTCTCCATTACACCCCAACAGCCAGCACTGCTGGAGCTGCTCCCCTCCACACCGCACAGAACAAGATTTTTTCATGTGCCAGAATTGTTCTGGGGACAAACTTTCCAAAAAGGCACTATGTACCTAATTCCTGTTCAGTAACAAGAGGCCTAAAGAGTTCCAACCTTTGAAATTGTCTCTTGGCTCCAGCATGACAGTGGTTGTATATACACAGTGCATTTTTATATTTATTTCCCAGCAGTGTAAAAAATCGTCTTCTCACCCTTTTTAAGTACATGAGCACAAGTAGGCCAAGGCCTGCCTTCCTGTTTTAAGAAGTGAAAGCGCTGGGGCAGACTGCCAGAGGACTTAATATAGTCTCAGATCTAAATTTAACAACAATAACATGGCTCCAGTCTGACCCTACAAAGAAAAGTTTGGAGAGACAAAAAAAAAAAAAAAAAGTAATTCTTCACAAATTAAGAAAACAATAAAGGTCCCTTTCAAGTGTCAAGGAATATTCTTAGCCAGCCTGCAACACCTAAATCAAGAGAGAGGTTGTTAAAATGGCATAATACCAGGAAATTCGCCTACAGGGTCTACTTCCTCCGTGGAGACTCCAGCCTGGAGTGCCGGAGTCAGTGTGCTCGCCGTGGGGGAGGTGGGAGGGAGGAACAGGGAGCTGACTAAAGCGACTCTATAAAAAAAGCCCAGGCTGGGTATCAACACCACCGTCCCTAGATCTAAGAAGATACAAGCAGCCTTCCTGGCCCGAGATTCCGAGTCACATCAATAGGCTCTTTAATCCTTTCCCACCCAACATTTCCTGACAGCGACCGCAGAAGTCAACAAGTTCAAGCCCAGCACAGAAATTAGCGCTTGCACACAATACAGCCGGGTGATAACGCGCCTGTATTTATAGCTCAGAGCCAGCCTCCTCGGAGCAGTCATTAAAGATCCTGGTGGGAAGAAAACACAACTAGAAGAAAGTTATTCAAGTAAGTTAAAGATACACCTGAACCCTCCCTTCCTCTCCCACCCCTCTCTGAGGTCATAACATCACAATATAGTCTCCTAAGCAAGGACGTTCCTCCGGGACACTCTGATAGGGAAAGTGTGAACAACAAAAGCCCATTGTTAGCAGGGAACGGTGGTGCCACTTAGACCCTCGTTAAGCTCCCCAGGGGCTGTGGTTTGCGTTATGCAGGCTTAAAAATAAAAGGCACTAGGACAAGGGACAAACAAATAATGAAGTCATTTCCATTTACCTAGACCAGCATGGGGGTTGCCAAGCAGGGTAACCGGTTATTGCTGGGTGTTAGCAGCATCTCCGCCCTGGGACTCCCACTCCTCTACTCCACGCTTCTCCCAGCAAGTTTGTCACACTGAGTGCAACTCCATCCCACAATTAGATATGGATGACAGCCACAGACCACTAGCACATCTTACAAACCCCGTGTATTGGGAGAATCTTCCTTGTACAACATCTACTCATCATCCAAAGAACAGGAAGATGCCTTTTAAAAGAGCTGCAAGGTTTTCAGTGTGCATTATTCTTGAGTTCAAGGAAGATTTTTAAAGGAGTACCTCAGCTGCATGGCACAGTTAATTAGCTCATGCTCAGATTACTACCCCTGAGCCTTAAGTTTGAACAGTTACATCACCTATTAGCATTCCAGCTACTGAATCTGAAATTTGCTTGCATGACAAACGCAAACTCTGGGCATTGCTGAGCTGCTTCACTAAATCCTTTCCGGCCACCCACTGGAGAATTTTCCATCACACTCAAAGAGGAAGGGCTCAAATGGAATCCCCTTGAGTCAAGATTACAGGGGAGGTGTTAGTGGCTTGAGGTGCATTAACCAGCAGCTCCTTCTGGATCCAGCCCTTTGGATAACAGCACTGTGTGGAGTCCTCCTGTGTGAGTGGAGCTTGTGCTTCTCTGTGATGCACAAGAGCTGTTCCAAGAATGCCAACAGCCTGTTGGAGAGTTCTCCCAAAAGGGTAACTTTGGGTACTACTAAATCCTGGCACTCGCCTCCACATCACAGAAAGCTCTTGCAGCCTAGAAAGAAGCTTTGCTGCATTTCCAGGGATTAGTAAATGCCTCGAATTCAAGATGGTACAGAAGCCCTTTACCACCTGCTGGAACTGCTCTGAGAGCTGCCTCCTGCTCCTGGCTCTGTGCAGCTGAGCTCTAATTTAAACTAATGCTCTGCACCCAGGGAAAGCAGGTACTACAGGCATCAGGAGCGTGCTGTTTGTTTCCTTCACCTTTCCAACTGCAATCCTCCCTCAAGCCTTGCTTCTCCAACAGCCTTTTTAGCTAAGTGCAAAAAAACAGGGAAAAAATAGAGTAAGGATAAAGTGGGTCTCTTTGAAGCCTGTAAACTGAATACTTGTGAAGTTAACATTTGAGTTCATTCCAGTCAAGCCACTGAAGAACTCCACTTGCCATTTCTGTCATGTGATCTAGGATTGCATATTTTAACATGTAAGTAGTTATAGCCATAATTATTATCAGTAATCAGAAGAAAGTTGCCCACTTTAATCCTGAAAGAAAATAATAGAAAGTAGCTGTTCTACCCAAAGCGAGTCCTCTTTTATCCCAGCAGCATGGATCCTCCACAAGAAATAACAATACTTAGACTTACAGTGCCCTGGTAGGAAGAATTGCCAAGAAGCCAAAAAGCAGCCTCTAGCCTCAGCTCTAAAATGGTTTGTGACAGTGATTCACTTTTCTCCTTTCCTCTAGCTTCCCAGTATTTATTTTCACCTTGGGTGGGCTGGAAAATACAGTTTTAAGATGCTCCAGCTTGCAAATAAAATATTTATCCATGCTAAGTATTATTTTATTTACTCTTGCAGTAGTACAAGCAGCTGTGGCCAGATTAAGGCTGCACAGCAATTTGCAGTTACAGTGGAGATCTCCTCATGTGAGAACACCACACTGGGCAATCAAACCTTTACACAACCCAGGACTACAACCAAGACTGAAAGCTTGTTTCACATTTACACTAAAGTTCCTTTATACTGCTCTGGCAGGAAAATAAATGAGATTTCAAGTGTATGTAATACTTCAAGTCTCTCTGGTACTACTTGTAGCAAGGATTTAGTAGTAAGGCACATTGGACTCTGAATATTTGAGTAGTTCACAATAAGTCTGCTGAGGAGATGCAAAAATATAAGAGTTTTAAACTAAATGGTACTTGAGCTTACCCTCTAAGGCTCCTTTAGGTACCAGGTGGCTCTACCCACAAGAGGAAGACCCTAAATACTGATACAAAATCTCAGGCAGGAGCTGTTCTTTTAATAAAGCAGTCTTAGCCAAGTTCTTCTACATGATAAACATTTTCTGCCCAGGCTTAGCATTGCTGACCTCCACAGCCAGGCCTTCCAAACTCCCAGCTTGACACCTAGATGTGTTTCCAAAGCTCAAACTTTGAGTGCAGAAGCCTCAAATTTTCTGATCATAATTTTCAAATCACTGCTGAGCTTTCTCTGAAGCCTGAGTAAAAGGAAAGATAGTTCTCTACAGACAACTGTCAAACACCTGAGAGGGGACTTAATGGAAACCTCTGCACAGACCCACTGAGGGTGACTGACACAGCCACGGGAGCAGCTCCACGGGGGAAATCACACATAGGCCTGAAGGAGCTGCATTGTTTCATCTTTATTTATATTCTCATTTATTTAGAAATAGGCCTCTGAATGTTAAGGTCATTTCTAAGTCAGTGGAGCCTTGTGCAGTCAGTACCATGGCAGCTGGAAAGGCAGCTCAGGGGTGGTTCAGGATTCACACACAGTTCCGGATATGAGGATCAAATGCACCACACAATGAAATACATTTGTTAAGGAAATTGGCACTGCTAAAAAAGAAACACTCTGCGGAGAGCCAAGGAACATCTAAGGCTCCTTAACCCAATTAGCTAAACACTCTTCTGCCACTGAAAAAAAAAGAAAACAAAAACCACCTCGTGAAATTGAGCTGAGTTTGGGGTAGAAAGTGAGTATCTTGATAAACTGTTGGTATCTTTGCCTGCCAGAGCTATTAGCCAAGAGTCTGCTGAGTCTAGACAAAGGTTTGATTTTGAATTGAAAGGGGAATCATTTGCAGAAAGTAAAGCAATTTAGGTTTTGAAAAACAACCATGAATTTTTAACTATTAACCCAAAAGAGAGACAAGGAGCCTCTGCAGGCACATAAGGCTTTTAAATATTATCCGCTGCCACAGAAGGTCATTGAGAGTGGAGTGATTTTAAGATCAGAGAGCTTCATTAGGCCAAACCATTTAATGTACCCGAGGGCTGGAAGAAAAAGATGAAATTGGTGGAGCTAGAGATGCTGAGGGAGAATTCTGTATTTGTCTCATTTACTGAAATCACTGGTTCTGCTCCATATGATACCAGCAACAAGCAGCTGCTGCCAGCCAGGAACTGCAGAGATGACAAGCACAAGGTACCAGATTGTCCCTGCCCATTGCACAGAAGACATGGACTTAAAGCTTGTTTCTTTATTTGAGTCTCAGGGTGGACTCTAGGCATGGAATTATTTCCCTCATCGTGAACACAGACAGCACTTGGGCTGCAGCTGGGTGGACAGGCTGATGGGCAGTCACACATTCCTCCTGCAAAGCAGAGTATCCCAGTAGGAACTGGGACTCTTCTCAAATAATTTCTTTAGATCTTTAGATCATCTTCTATGAACAGTAGAGAAAACCACTTTCTACCACACAGAGCTTTGCAAACAAAGCAAATGGAAGGAAAAGGCCTGTCTGAGGAGATGCTTATGAGACCCAGAGAAGCACCAAGCCTGTCTCAGCATCAGCACACTGTGGAGGAAGTCTGATTGCTGTTAGATCCCCCCGTGATCAATCAGCAGATTGTCTAATCAATGCTGCAAAAAGAGCTCTCTGGCTGGTATCAAACTGCCAGCTGGGGCGGGCAGTGAGGCTGCTGTGCCAGGCTGTGAGTCTGAGGAAGGCCCTGCCCCGACCCCACGTGCTGTTTGCTGCAGCCATGGCAGCTTGTAAAATTAGCACATGAGCGCTTGTTTTCCTTCAGGCCCCATGGCAAAATGTTCCAGGAGGCTGGAGATGAGAGCAGGGCACAGAACAATGGGAAACCAATGAAATAATGAAGGAACAGTTTCTTCACCTTCTGTGGCTCGGTGTCACGCAGAGGAGCCTGGAGGCATCTGGTTTGATCTCGGTTTTCTAAAGCACGGATGTGGTTTGACCAACTCCTTTGGTGACTTAATAACATCCAGTTGCTCTGTGTCCCATTGGTCACTATTTCTAAGAACACTGGGAAATGGGGAAACTGAGGCACTGGGCGGGGACTCTGGTGATGTCACCCCTGTGCGTGGTGGCACCCCCGGGCCGTGCCCTGTCCAACAGCGCCTTCTGGTGGAGCGAGAACGTCTGTGCATGGCCGAGGGCACCAAAACCACCCCACCAAATACTTCCTTATCGGCCTGCGCATGTGACTGCGCTGCTGTCCTCTAGGAATTGTTCTTCACTTGGCAACTTCGCTTTACATACTCAAGCCAGGCTGTTTGAGACACCAAGGAGTCATTCTGGCCTTTGAGGATCCCTGGTAATGAAGCATCAGGAAGTCTTTGCTTTAGTAGCCACCAGCACATGGCGCCCCCAAAGTCACAGCAGTGCAATGGGATAAATATGTTCTTAGGAAGGCACAGGGCATTCAGTCTCTGCTTTTGTGTTCTCATGACAATGATTGTAATGACGCAGCTGGGGTGGGAAATGGCCCAACATAAATCCATCCTGGCAACAATACTGTGTAACAAAAACGGTAAAAGGAGGCAGGCACGTTTAGGATAAGTTGGAGATAGCAATCTGGTTGTTTTTCCAAGGCCCCAGTCAAACACTACACTGAGGAGATCCTGATTATGTCACCTGGGCCCCATACCACACATATCCTTTGCAGAAGAACAATGTAGACAGGAGTTTCTTGGCCCATCTGAAAAAGCCTGAGGTAATTCTGCAAACAGGAAATGACATGTCTGCCACAGCCCCTTCAGCCAGGAGGCACAATCCCATCTCTGCCACGG
The DNA here is from genome assembly GCF_024509145.1 of Vidua macroura. NCBI lineage: Eukaryota > Metazoa > Chordata > Aves > Passeriformes > Viduidae > Vidua > Vidua macroura. Next base: position 9,412,314 of record NC_071588.1, on the reverse strand, counting down.
GGAGCACAGGCAGCAGTGCCAGAGTCAACTGAGACACCAAGATTTACATGCAGGGATGAGAAAAGCAAAAGAAACTGCCATGAACAAGGCCAGGACTAAAAAGTACAGCTTGAAATGGTTTAACTACTGGAAGGAGGATGTATCTCATCCAAAGGGAGCTCTCTGGGCTGCTGTATAAGCAGCTCATATTCATATCTAAGAAAATTGAAAAAGTGGGTAGAGGCAAAACAGCTGGTCCGTGGGGAGCTGGTCAGGAACTTAGTGATGAGATCTTCTATTGGAAAAGTCAATTATCCAAACCAGAAACTTTCCCCTTTCCAAGAATGAAGCATCATCGGAAAAAAATGTAATGAGAGCAGCATTCTCAGGCTCATGAGTGAACTTCCACTCAGGAAAAAAAAACCCAAATTCAGAATAGCTGTAAAGCTGCTGCCCAGGAGAGGTTCTTGAGCTCCAGAAGACTCTGGTTTACAGCTTGACTTCTCTCCCTCAGGAAAGTCCTGGACTGTCACCTATTTTAGGGGACAGTTGTGCCAGTTTACTCCCAAGGAGGCTTGTGCTTGTCTGCTCCAGTCTCATCCAGTACCTGGCAGCAAAGGCTTTGATTTCAAACCTTCCAGGTGGCCAAGGTGGCCAGGCTGTTCCACACCTCAGAAATTCTTTCCCTTGGGCCAAGTTCCCTTTGGTGTTTAGAAACAGCTTAAGTCACTCCCTTCTACAATAAATATTTCCTACCAAAAATAAAAACAATACAAAGCCTTATGCCAATATGCCTTATACAAAAGCAATTTATTTTCCATCCCATACTGGATCAGAGGTGAAAATCCCCACATAAAGATCACAGTAGCCACCACAGAAAGACTTTATCCATTCGATGTGATAAATACAGGCACTGAAGCTTGTGAGATCATCTCACACAGCCTGACAGGACAGATCACACACATCTCCGCAGGGCTTCCTTTGCAAGCACTAATTCCTACAGTTTTCATTCCAGTTTATCAGTGAGCCACTGGATGTGGTGCAACAGGGATGGTGTTTCAACACAGACACAGATACATAGAGATACTTCTGCTGGTGCAATTAATTTTTAATAAGCCCTTTTTCATATTGCTGTCACTGCAGCCACACTGAAAAAATTATCTCTGTTGAACTGTGAAGTCAAATTAAGAAAAGCTGCATATTTGTCTACCATGAAGAGGGGGAAAAAATATTCCATTCCTGCCTAACTCCTCCAAAAGGCGGTAACTTAGCTCGTTTCTCTGACAACAGGTTGAACTCACAGTGGAGGTTTCTCTGTTCTTAACTTTGGGACTGGTCTCCTGCCCTTGGACTAATTCTTCTGGATCTGCATTTTGTGCTGAGTGTTGTCACCTCCCGTTCCTTGGCTGAGTGCATTGTGATACAGAAGAGGTGCTAATCCTCTAGTAATTAGCACCTCATTGGGAGGTCAAGAAGGGGTCATGGAAGTGGGCTTGTTTATTTTTCAGGAGAATTCTGGTTTGCTCCTTGTTTTCATTAGGGATGTTGAGGTGTTCCAGCTCTCAGCAGGCTGATGCTGTTCAGAACACAAAGGCACTACTCCGAGCAGCTCATCTTCAGGGCACAAGGGATCTCGGAAGTGTAAAACAGCCGTGATTCCCATTTTGACATTCCTAAGCCTCCTCAGTCACCTCATTACAGGACCCCTGATGTACCTGACTTTCAGTTTCACTTCTGTCTGGGACTGGTCTCTCTCCAACTTTCTGCATGCAAATAAATGTTTGCACAAACTTTATGTGGTGTAGTTGGCAGAAGTACATTCACCTGGTCAACAGGATCATAGGATTCATGATTCCTGCTTGAGACATCGATGATTCATTCAGACAGTGAACCAGATTTAGGGCTCCAAATTTGCTTAAATGCTTTTTCCTAAGAGAGGAATTGGACAATTTTGAGAGTCAAAGAAAACTCTGCTCACCTCCAAATCAGGCAGGAAAGTCATCCCAGGGGACAATGGTCTTCCTTTAAAAGCTGCTCTCTGGGTGAGATCTCCCTCAGCTGCTGACCTGGTCTAATCTTGGATGAGGAAGCCAAGCCCTTGCTGGTTCTGCCAACCAACTCTCAAACAGAACCGGTTCTCCTCACAGGTCTTCAAATAGCCTTTTTAGCATCTCTAAAACACTCATCTCTAACTTAATGAGGTCGCTAATTTGCCGTCAATTGCCGTCACCAGAAATACTTTCCCTGGACGCTTAACAGGTCCTTCAGCAAAGCAGACCATCCCATCCCCAACCAGAAGCACATCCAAAGGCTTCCATCTGCAGTGGGGCTCTCACTGCTGCTACAGCGTGCAGGGAGAGAAAGCCCTGGATCCTCCATGGCAAAACACCAGGGTCTCCTGTCCTACACCTTTCAGAGATATAACAATACACACAGAAAAACTCAAAAGGTAACTCTATGTTATGTTGCAAAAGGGCACTTCCCAGAGGATCCAGGGTATCCAGACATCTCTGGACTTACCTAGAGAATGCTTAGGAATGCCAGCAGAAGCTAACAATAAATTGAGATCCTTGTTTTCATGCAAAGGCCAGGATAATTGCATTGTCTATGGGGTCATATCACTGTTTGAATCCTCAGCCTCCAGAAATTTCTCATTTCTCCAGAAAGTGCAAGCTCCTCCATCTAAGAGCTGTCACAACTGCTCTCACTCCCACTCTCCCGTCCATTCCCAGGCTAATCCAAAGAGACTGCAGAGGAAGAAATGCTCGGACTTAAATCAGCACCAGCAATGCCGAGGGAGCTGTTACTGTTGGAATTCCCTGTTCTTGAGTGGTCTCTATTAAGATCAATGGACCCCTGTGCTGGGCCCAACACACAAATTATGAGCCAGCAGCCAGGTTAACTCTTACCACAGTGTCTGTAATGACACAGCATCCATGATCACTGGTTCCCATCAGGAAAAAATAAAGCCTGATTATTTCCCACATCTTCGTAGCAAGGTTCCTTGCTATCCATTTGTGAAAACAATTTTTAAATATATAATATATAAAATACTGACTTAAATTTTTTACAGATTTGGCCAGTTTTCAATATTTCAGTCTATGTGGAATGATCCAAATATGTTTTCAATATATTTCAACACATACAGTTGTCATATTCAGACCAGTATATTTTACTTATTAGCAAAACTAGCCAAGTATGTGCTATTTTTCAATATAGATGCTCTATCGCCTCATATATTTTAGAGACATGATTGTACAGCACATTTTAGGAAAGATATTACAAATGAAGAAAGATCATTTTTCTCTTACAGAAAGGATGTGGTTTGCTAAACCATTTGCAAGACAGAACTGGATTGCTTTGTCACTGGGAATGGACTCTGGACATGGTGCCTGGGGGTAGAACCAGGGCAGAGGTTTCTGTGGTGCCCACGCCAACCTGTGCACGTGCTGCCCAAAAGGTTTGGATGCAAGACTAAGGAGAAGAATAACCTGGTGTATCTCCCCAGAGCAGAGAATAACCTGGTGTATCTCCCTTTGGGTTCAAGAAACAGGGAAAAGTCTGCTATAGAGGACATAACCCAACACTCTAAAGTTAAGCTGGCATCACAGTGTGACTGATCCCACATGGACACCTGATCCCAGCATTGCTCACCGAGTTCACACTGCCCACAGACCCCACAGTCATCATACAGGAAGAAAACCACTGACTTGCTCACTAGAGGAGACCTAAAAGGAAAGTTGGAAGAAGGCCTCCAGACCTCCCAACAAACAGCTTTGAATCCTAAACTGAGTCCAAAAAAACCTTCAGAGTCTGTGAAACTCCTAAGTATTTTCACTAAATTCCAAGGACTCAGCTACAATTTTTCTGTAAGACTTGCACAAGAGATGGATAATTAGATTTGTGCACATCTGTAGATGTGAAATGAGCATGGCCAACCTGCCTTGCATGGGATTAATGATACTGCAGCAGAGGGTCTCCAGATGGCCCTGAGCTGAATTCTGCACCCCAGCAGTCTTGAAAGCATAAAAAAAGGGCAACAGAGGAGAGTTAAAAGCAGTGGTCTCCAGGAAAAGAATAAAGAAAAGAAAACTAAGAAACATAAAAATTCTCCAAACAAATCAAACAAAACAACCCAAAGAATTTTGTGTGTTGCTGATTCTTGTGTCACTCTGAGGAATGCTGCAAGAGTTATATTCTGAGGCAGGATCCCTTCTTTCTCTTCACCCAGCAGCATTTCACAGCACACATCAGACAAGCTCAAAATTTATGCCTTGCATGGAAAAGCTGCCATCCCAAGGGCTTTGCCCAGCTTTTGCCCTTCTCGCTCTTGTTACTTGTCTTGCAGTAGATTGGTGACATATTTGAAGGCTCTTGGTTCCATGTGTTCATGTTTTCTCTTGTCTCCTACACATTTGCAGATGTTTCAGTCACTTACCTGTATCCCTAAGCTGTCCTCCAGATGACTTTAAACGCTCATTTTGAAAGAGGTCCTTATGGTCAGAGCACAGCAAGAACAAGGAGAGGTTGAACTTTGCTACCACAGGAACAGAAGCATGAAACTGGAAGACATCCCCATTGTATTTAGATTTGAAATGAAGCCACCAAAAAAGCCCAGACTTGCTTAACTTGCAAATTTTATACCAAAATGAAAAAAACCAACATTAAAATGAGGCAAAAAGCATTTTGCTTAATACAAAATATCTTTCCTTGATTTATTTTCTTTTACCGTGAACTGAACAAGCATACATTGGTTTTTCTTAACCAGTGTTTCACCTCGTGTGATTATGAGGCATATGCAGATCTTTAAGTCATTTTCCAGTCACTCCTATAAGACTATTGATGGCTACAGTAAAAACAAGAGTTTTTTTCTAGCCATGCAAGTTCCTCCTTCAGCTGTTCCCCTGTTTTAATCCCAGAGGTACAGATGAGGTCCCGATGCCTACACCTACATCCAGCCTAACTAATGACAAACCTCCATCTCCCTCAATGAGCCCTTGCACCTAAATCTCAGGGAAGGGGAAGGGGGTTGTTCCCAGCAACACCTTGGCAGCATCCTGTGTTTGCAGGTGGCTCTCCATGTTCTGGGATGCCATCAGCACATTTCAGCTGATCACACCTGGGATTATCCTGCAGCTGCCAACCTGAGTGCCTGTGCTCACTTACCTGCAATCAGGTGGCAGATGCAGAGGCTGCAGAGCTGGCAGCCTGTTTCTCCATCACTGGCAGCCCAGCATTCACAGTGTGCCAGGCTTCCACACTCTGCTGCGTTTTCTGAGCCTTGTTTGCTTCTCAAATATTCTCCCCACAGAGCTCATTGAAATGATGTTTCATGTACTGTTCTCTGGGTTATGGCCCTCAAAGACTCCATCCTTGTAAACTCCAACTAGCTCTTTATAATGAAAAGTATTTGCAGAAATGCTGTTTTAAGCAAAGCACTGAATTCTCATTTCAGTAATGAATGAGCCTTTGACCTTACTTTGACATAAGCTCAGAACCACAAAGTAAGTTTTAATAGCTGCTTAAGCATAAGGAAAAAAAAAAGATTCTCAGGTACTATGGAAGCTTTTTTGTTATAACAAGTGAAAATAAATGAAGAGTTACAATTCAGAGACATGTCCTGAAGGCATGCTACTCTATTCTGGAGTGGCTCTTTTTTTAAGGCACAACTTATTAAGGTACTAGGGCAGTCATTAATTCTGTGAGTTGAAAGATAATTTTAAAAATGAGAGCTCATTTCCTGAGAACACTTAGCTGGATAAAGCCTGGGAAAAACTGGTTAAGGAGAAGTTATGTTGGCTACATACAGATAAGTGCTGCTTGACCTTCCACTGTTGATGAATTTCAAGGATCTAAAAACTCAAAAACTCACAAAATCATCCATGAGCCTACTCAAGAGGGCAAACAGAGAGATAAAGGCATGAACAGGGCACAAGGGAAGAGAGATGTCCTATTTCCATCCTATCTTTTAGCAGCAGTCACCTTCAGGACCTGAATCAACCGAGTAAAACAGACAGAAAATAAACATAAGCCACAAAACCTCAATCCTCACAGAGACCATTTAGAAGGAGAAACTCACAGGGCTTCTCCATTCCACCTCACCCTACTCATCAAATATTGATAAGGAACAGCAGTGGCAGTTGTTAGCAGGAGCTGGTAACAGAAGCATGAAAAGTAAAAATCAATGGACTTTCTTATTTTGATGAAGAAAGGCAAAACTATGTGTGCTGTGACAGGGTGTGCTGCACGTGGCCATCAGCATTTGTGTGGGAAGTACAGGGATAGACACACTGGGACAGGATTAGATGCACACAGACACGGGGAAATTTCTGTGAAGTCACATTTCTACAACCAGTGCTGAAACTGTGGAATGTAAGTACCACACTTTGAACCTTTGTGTCTGTGCCTTCAGAAGGGCAAATTTCATCTTGGTCAGGAGGGGCTGTCCATCAATCAGCTGGGTTGAGTGGCCTTGCATGTAGGGTTGTGTTTGTTGTGTTGTTTCTTCCTCTGAGTACAGAGATGCATTTTCACTTTATGGGTTTTGCAGAGACACTCCGGAAACTTCAGTTGTTCCATCCTTGCAAGTGTAGCTAATGAGCTCCTCAGTCATTAATATGTGCCCACATTTAGCACTCCAGCTAGCTAGCCAGCTTTCAAGGAGAATGTTTTTGTGCACTAACACTCCAGCAGCAGTAATTAATAGCTACTTACCATGTAAAAATGATCTGATTGCAATGCAGTGCCAGCAAGCCCTCACAGCAGTGATATCACCAGATGCACCACACACTCTGAGCAGCTCAGTGAGAACTGGTGTGTCCAGAAGGGAAGCCAGAGGTGACACCACAACACATTTTGATGTCTAGGTTCAATGTCTCACCAATATCACACACAGGGTGCAAATTCTTCCACTGCCTTAATGGAAGAGTGAGGTCTTGGATTCAGATACTTCCTACCCAGTCAGAATTACACTAATCACAGCCTTACATTAAAGCTGTTGACCTCTCCTCTTTCAGCTTGGGCTGGTTTGAAGTAGGAAGCTGAATAGAAGGTGTGAATCATCAAGCCTGTCAAACCAATCTCTTTCAGCACCAATGAGTTTACTTAAAATGTGTCCAGAGGAAAACCTTGGGATGGAGGGAAAGGCTTTAAAGGGAAAACATTCTGCAATTTAAGACAGTGGAATTGGGTTCCTCCCTTTATTCTTTGGTCACAGTTGCCTTTCAAAGCAGTACTGCAACATAAAATACAGGAATCCTCTGAAGGAAGAAAAATAGAATCCATATTGATAGAATGGTTCTGTTTGCTACCCTTGGCACTGACCTACTGAAGACAATACACAAAGAAGAAACCACCTTGTCCTCTGCTTAAATCCCCAGGTTCAGGCCCTCTGAGATGAGCAGAGACTGCAATAGTTTGGTTCTGGGGTATTAACTCTGAAAGTGAGGAAGCAGTGGCTGGTACTTGCATTCCACTAGAATGGCAGTTTTTCTTGGTTTCCCAATTCAGAGAACAATCAAATGTACCATCTATTTTCTCACACAAATAAGCCCCACACAAATCTGTAGGCTGACCTAGAAGAAACTCCTAGGATATTCTCTCTTCCTAAAGCACAGATAAATGCAAAGGTCCAAGAGAGACTCAGCATGATGCCAAAGGGGAGTTTCATGCCTGAAGATGTGAATTATGATTTCTGGGAGAGAACTGGGCTTAGTCTCTTGGGCTGCACACTTGGAAACTGGCAGAGACCCTGCCCAAGGCCCCACAGCTCTACAGACATTCAGCTGATGTTCCTTTTGCACATATCAGCAGGTCCATTCCTTCTCAGCAAGGCACCAGTCCATGCCCAGCTGGAAGCATTTGAGCCATCAGGCCATTGACACTCTCCTGATTCAGATCCATCAAGGAGATCTCTCCCAGCACATCATTATGCTCTTTTAGTGATATAATCTCAGTTTTAAAATAGATTATGAGAGAGATCTACTCCAAACTGAGCTCAGTGAACATGGCCCTCTGTGATATGATCCCCATAGTGTGGTCAAGAAGAGGGCATTTGATTAAACAAACTTCATTTGTTGGATTAAGTTTATAGCTGGATTAAGCCAAATAAAGACCACAGAGGGACAGTCTCAGTGCTGCAAACTACACATTCCTGTTCTTTCCTTTCCATCAGCACTAGTGATCCTACCACTTCCCAACTAACCAGCTCAGCTTTCTGACCTACAAACAAGCATAGGAAAACTAGAAGAATAAAAAAGGAAGAAAAATGGAGGTATCTCAGCTTTCAGCTGGAGCAGTGAGCTGATTCCCTGCCCCTCTGTGAGATTACCAGTGTTGACTCAAGGGAAAGCACAAAAACCCACAATAAAAGGAAGGAAAGAAGAGAACATGAGCACAGTCTCAGAAGGGCTCACACCAACCAGGCCACTGCATTTTTTCTTAGCTGCCTGGGAGCTAGCCTGGCTATCTCAGCAATGCACTGAAGAGTTAGATGCAGAGGGATGAGGAGAACAACCAAATAATAAGCAGAATTGAAGCTCTGGTGCTAAAGGTACTTTGTACACCCTGTAGGATCCATCAACAGCCCCAGCATAAGTGCCCGAGCAAAGGATCTGATGAACCCTCACAAGCCATGAGCTCCTTTGAAGAGAAAAGCTGAAGAAAGAAAGGAAAGCCATGTACAGCATCTTTCTGTACCTGGTACAAGTCTGGCTCAATATATCCCTGACCTATGATGGTTTGCTTTTCTCCCAAGCTTTACAGGCTCTCTTAAGGATGCCATATTCTAGAAGCTGGTGTCTGCAGGGAAGAGGTAGGCATATTTTGATTGTTAGACAGAACTGATAGTTCATGGGCTTGGGATTTGGAACTTAGGTTTTGAAACAAATCACTGCAGAGCTTTCAATCACTTTGTGCCTGCTTTAGTAAAAGTGACATGCTGTCAAAGGAGTTTAAAGGACTCATACATCAGTTCTTGGATTGCATTTTGAGAGGAGGAAAGAGGCAGAAAACTTTAGATGCCTAAGCCTTTCACCCAAGAATCCGCACATTGTGATAATTTATAAAAAGCTTAAAATTGCCTAGATATCAGTACATTAAAAATTAATTTTAGATTGAAACTGTTATCTGAATGCAGTGACCTGTGAGATATGTATTTGGAACATCCTGCCCAGAGAACCTATTAAAGTACTTTCTGCAATTATTATTTAATATTGAACATTTTATAGCAGCAGTGCCTTGAGGCCAAACAAGTCATCATTGTGTTACATACCAGACAAATGTAACGCAATTAAAACAGCTCAAGTTTAAAGTTATTTATGCATTGTTTGCTACAGCACTCCAAGGCCCATTATGGTCCATTTTTTAGGAGGAACTGGGGATATGAACATCTTGTGATTTCTAATAAAAATAAGACACTGATCATGGCTCTCCCTCTCCCCTGGTCACGCCTTTCCTTCCAGCTTTTTTGGGAAGGAATGATCCATATAAAAACCTGGATCATGTAGAAAATTATCAGTAAACTAAGAAAGAAAATAATTGCTTTCAATGGAATGAGGAGATTTTGTTTTCAAATACAAAAATGGAGTTTAAAAATAATCACAAATTATTTGAGATGAGAGGAACCCCCAAGCAGGATGAGCTTGTACCTCTAGATGGTGCTTTCCATGGTCACAATGTCTTAAGTCAGTCACAAAACTGCATCACAAGGTTCCAGGTCGTTCAAAATCAAGGTACAAATACCTAAACCACTTTGACTTTAAAACACTAAAAGAAGGAAAGTGTAAAACATCTGAAAATCTACCACCTTCAGCTCAAGACAAACCTATGCAGCACCTGGATCTGAGAGACAGAATCTGAATTCAGATGAAATTGGCTGCACCTCAATCCCCAAGTCAAGTACATCCAAGTTTCTATTACCTGGACTTTGTAAACAAATGGTGGCAGCCAGAACTCTCAGCAGAGTTCTAGACATTGCCAGCTTGTTCCCAGGATATATCAAAGGCTGGTGCACCTTAGCATCATGAAAGTAATTCACATTGGGTGGAGTGAAGAGCATTGTCCCATGTACCAAACTCCCCCTTCACCAGCACACCATCACAGCCAGGTCACTCCTTGCAGGGCTCTGCTTCCAGCACAGCAAAGCTTAATTAGACTTTTCCTGCCCATTTTTGAGACTAAAATCTTAGAAGTGAGACAGCATGCAGGTACAATTCACATCTGAACTGGTGGTCCTAGCCCAAATGATTATTTCTGAACATATGTCTTACTGACACTTAATGCATGTAAAGTTCCACCTCCAAAAGTCTGACTGGATATTTCTAAGAAACAACACCACAGAGTCCCCACTGTTCATCCTGGCCTTGCATGTACAAAGACTGTCTCCAATTTCAGGGTAATGAGCCTGATCTCTTCCTTAGCTGTCATTCTGTTCAGCCAAAATATCCATGTGTAAATATTGCATGGCCCTGGATTTGGAAAAGCTGAATCTTTGAAATAAAGAATGAAGAAGATGCAATGGCAGAAAACAGAGAAGGTATGAAGGGGAAAAAAGGATCGTTAGCAATTCTCCCAATTAATTAAACAAAGCTAAGGAGGAAGAGGAACAGAGGCTTTCAGATAGCTCATGGCTGGGCTGGAGGCAGGGGGGTGCTATTCCCCAAGGCCTTTTGTGGGTTACCACAAAGAGAGTTCACAGATCCTCCACTCACTTACTTAAATATTTGATATGAAATTAAAGCCCTGTTCCAACTTGTATGACCACTGTCTCCCTGGCTCTCCCCTCCTCCTATTCCCAGCAGACCCCTCCATCCTTCACATGCCTGTCCTCAGCCCAAGACATGAGCACAATTAGCACCAGCCCACTGGCGCCAATTAGCAGCCAATAGTGTCTATATTGTGGCAGGGGGGCTGAGGCAGCGGGTGCAGTGTCTCCAGCCTGCCTTCACACTCAATTACATTAAGTGGAGTCTCCTGGCTGGGCCTGGCCGGACAGTTGGTGCAGTAATTGTGTCCTCTCTGGCTGCAGGCGATCTCCTGCAGGCTCTCCCTACCCCACTATTGGCTCCCTGCATTGTCCACTTACATCATCACAGCCTTCCTCCGAGGGAAAAGGGGCAGGGCAGCACGCAGGAGCAGAAGGGGCTTAGCAGGAGAGAGACCCCAAAGTCTTCGTTTGAAAGTTTGAGAGTCTGAAACTCTGGGGCTTTGACCTCTCTGGGGCTCAGATGTGCCTGTTCCCTGTGACTGTCACAGCTCCAGGGAATGCCCTCACTGCATCCAGCCCCTTGGCATCCCACAGGGGAGCCCGGTGTCTTTGTGAGGAATGGAACACTAATAACGCGGGTTTAGCTCAGAACCAAACCTGACCAGGAAATGAGCTGGTGGATTCCCATCCCTGCTCTTGGCCAATGGCAAATGCTGGGAAACAAGCAGGATAATTGGCAGACCTGACTGAACCACTGGAGCACTGCACAGCTCTACTGTAACAGTCTGACTTTGCAGGTATCTGGTAAAACCAAAATTCCATCATTTTCAATACAAAACTAAAATATAAAAAGTTTTATATGTGTTCCCAGTTAATTTAAAATTCTCTTCCTAAATGTTTTAGCTTTTGTACACGGTTTCATAACACACTGCTCCTAGTGCTGCAACAGGACATACTTTGATGAAATACTCTGCTTTCATTTTATTTTTAAACTCATGAAGGACAACTGCTACTTAGCACCAAGATAAATATTTGTCCTTCTTGTGTAAGATTCAAGTGTTTTCCTGTTTTTAACAGCTCAGTGTGACTCTGAATAGGAATAATTTCTACTTTAACACCTATTTTAACATGAGTTGAATGACACTCTGGAGCTGCTGATCTCTTACTGCCTACAGCAGAGCTGTGATGTAGGATCATGAGAAAGCTGGACCAAAATGAGATCAATCACACCCTTGATGGGACACTGTGTGGCACAGTTATTCCAAGTGCTGCTACTGAGATGCAATTTTAAAACAGACATAGAAAACACAGAAGAACTTTTAAATGTGATATCTGATACTAAGAAAGGGAAGAAGCAATCTTCCAAAGAGTTTTCATAGAATTTAAAGCAATATCAGCACATGTAAAATGGTCAATGATAAAATCAGTTCTTGGGAAAGGTTAATAACACCCTCAATCTGTGAGCAGAACCTTTTGGTGATTCAATAATAATTCTGTTGCAAATAAAGGATAAAAGAATAGAGAGTGGCAGTGAGAATGAATCATCTTCAAAAGATATAAACCCATAGTTTTATTGCTGCAGCTAATGAAGTGCTACACTTTCCTGGACAAATCAGTTGTTGGCTTCTATCTGTAAGTCCCAGGTGTGAGCTGCTGTCAGTCAGTTCATAGCTGATGTTCATAGTTTGTGCAATACATAAAAAGGATTCTCTTCTGCTCTGTGTTAAGACTGAGGATTTTCCTGGAGATGCTGACACAAAGGAACCCTCCAAGAGTAAGATTAAAAATATTATATATCAGAAATACTTTTTGCCCCTCTTTTCCCTTAACTTCTCTAGACCCAAGACTCCTCTTATAGACTATTTCCTATCCTTCATCACTTCAGGCTTCTCAAGCTGTTCTGTGAAAAGAACTCCCTACCTGCTGATGCTTTTTTCCATATTCCTCTCCTTTTCTCCATTTTTCTCCAATTCCTCCATATTCCTCACTCTTTCCATATTCCATTCTTTTTCTTCTAATCTATTTCCAGTGTGTTCTCAGTATCTCTCATCTAAGGACACTTCCACCTATTTCTCCATTTCTTCCCTGCTCCATCCAGACATCCTCATTTTCCCTCTTTTGCCATGTCTTCTACTTTCTCTTTTCCTTCTTTAGCTCTTTCCCTTCTTCAATTGTCCCCCTTTCCTTCATATTCCTCCCTGCCTCATCTTCATTCCTATTCCCCAATTCCTTCAATTCTCTCTTCCACCTCTTGTACTTGCTCATTGTTCAGGAGTGGGTTGTGAAGATTCCTGGCTCTTTGCTGTGCTCAGGAAACATTTACTGACATTGGAAACATCCTCATTAGCTCTGGACAGGTGGGAACCATCTTTGTTTCCTGCAGGCACCATCTCCTGTCTGCTCCCTAAGCCTCAGTGACAGCTGCTCGGCTCTGACGTGGAGACATCTTCTCTTCTCCACCAGTTACTGGGGCCCCAGCTCAAACCCCCCAGGTGCTGAGGAGGAAGAGGTTGATGGGCAAAGATGACCCCAATTAAATTCAGTTAAAACTCTTTCCTCTCCTTCGGACTTTGCAGAGATTGGAAGGTCAGGCTCAAGGGCTAAACATTACCAAGCTCTCCCAGCTGACTCTTGCAGAAGGACAGAAGTCAAGCAATTAACAGTGTGAGAAACAAACAAAGGAAGAGAAACAACTAAATATTCAAATTTCTGCCCTCAAATAAGTAGTAGAAAATGTCCATTTTTAACCTTGATCTCACTGAAGTGTTGATAACAGATCAATGAAAACGAACTGCTGCAGATCAGGATCTGGTTCTGTTGTTCTTTATCATATCCTAGGTAGAAAAACTGCAAGGAAGTCAGTTCATTTTAGCAATTTAAACTGACACCAGAATTAGGCAGGTTAGCTCTTTGCAAGGCACTTTTTGTTCCATGTTGCATGTGTTCCCTGTGTGTTCCCTGACAAGGCATTGGGAAGTACATGCTAAGACCCACCAAGTGGTTATTTCTTAAGAATTACAATTCACTATAGAAAATCTAATTCCAAAAGCAAAATCTTTCCCTCCAAGAGCTACTCACAAGTCCTTGCTATCAGATTTGCCCAATGCCATCTCCAACCTCATCTGCAACATCCCTGGAGGTAACACGGGATACAATTCACTGCTGAGAGGCAGCTGATTCATCCTGTGGATATTTTTTTCAGAAAGTCATATATTTGATCAAAGGATTTACTGATCTGGAGATGTTCCTGAAACAGAGCTTGTTTCAAAATCTGTTTGGGCAAAATGTGTTTTTGCTGGTTTCACCTGATTTGAGATCATGCCTATGGATTAGGGGAAGATGGCAGAATTAAAACCCCACCATCCCCTGTCCTTTCAGCCCTTACATAAGTACAGCAGCACTATTCATATTGAAAAATTACTTCAGTCCCCCTCATCAAGCTGCTGCCGTCCCCCCTCTACGAACCAGGGCAGCAACTTCCCTTGTGAAGCAGGACCCACAGGGAAGGTTACCTTTATCCTAAATGCACTGCAAAGATATCTCCAACACATCTTGTCAGCACTTAAACATCCGTGACAGGCTTCCTGCAACATTTTCCAGGTGAGCACCCTGGCTCCTTCTCCCATGTCCCAGGCTCATCATTCAGCACTCAGCCACGGTGGGAGCAGCCTGTTGACATGGTTTCTCTCACTTTTCCTGCCCCCTGCAGCTGACCTCCCGTCTCCCCAGCTAGATCAACTCCAGGAGACTGTACTTAGGGCTGGGTCACTGCATGGTGTTAAAAGCCTTTCTCTTCTCTCAGCAACCAAAGTTAGAAGGTGGCAGGTGGGAGAGAAAACACTTCAAGTTGACTTTCCTTCAGGAGATGTTTCTTGTCAGATAGGAAAGGCTCCCAGGCAAAGGCAAGGGTCTTGAAGGGTTTGCAGGATGGCATATTCACACCTTTGGAGATTTAACAACTAGACCAGATTTTCTTCCCTCTCTTGGCTGCAGCCCAAGCAAGGAAAAGTGATCATATATGGAAAAGTTCCCTAGTCAGGGAACTTTTCTTTACTACTGCTTATGAAAACTCAAGAAAACACCTTTGAAGGGAGATATTAAGTTCCAGGATGTTCTCTCAAAGTGAAATTTTCCGTTTGCCATGCCGGTAGAATACACCACTAGTTTGAAGGGGTTGCAGATTTGATTTTGCCACATAACATATTCCAAGTTTATGTCCAAGTTGAGCTTAATAATCAGCCACTGAATTTCTGACAAAAAATCTGACAAAACACACAGTACAAACCAAACACTCCCATTTATGTCTGTGCCAAACTGGTAAGATAGACATAAATGTAATGTTTCACTTCATGCTTTTCCTAAAGGTGTTCTCCAAGGCAGATTCTAGTCTTGTTTCCTTTATGTCAGCAAGAACAACACCTTTCTATTGTACTATTTATGAAATAAATACAATAGCACCAGTCAGGAGTGGGTCATCTGAAGAGTACAAGCCTTGCTCCCTTGCAGAGAGTGAAGACTCAACTCTTCTCCCGCAGTTTCCATCTTGGTTGAATGGTACTGTAAGATGACTGATCTGCCCATCATAAAATCATAAGACTGTGCTTCAAACAGTAAAGAATTGAGCAGAGTGAAGTGAGTCAAATTTTAATTGAGAAATTAGTGTTCTAAGTTTTCTCAGAGAATCCTCCTCTTTCAAACCCAATCCAATGAAGCAGAACAAAATGCACACTATAGAACTGATCCTCCCCTGCATCACCAGCTCCCTGGGCTCAAATTCAAGCCAGGATGTTGAAGTATTCTTCCACAAAAGATTGACTGAAAACGCCTTCACAATCTGGAGCAATTTAGGATCTGGATTCTGCCAAGGAGCACATCTATATTTTTTTCCTCCATCACATCATTTTTCCTCTGGCCACTGCAGGTAGAGGCATTTCCCTTCATAAAGTGGATCAGTAGCTGATCCTTACATGAGCTGAAACTCAGAGCTTTGCCAAGCTATACCACAATTTCTGATCACATAAGCCCCCATCAGACTCAAGGCCAAGGAATTTCTGCACTCGCAGTGTTCTGTCAGCCACCTCTAGCCATGCTGCTTGGTCTCCATGCAAAATGCTGGTTTTGAACCATGGAAAAATCTGCACATGCAGTGGGCTCCCCCTTCCCAAAAGGGATAATCAAACAACACTTCTACAGAAGCCATCCCCTTACATGTGGCTTCCTTCCTGCCCAGAACGTGGTTGGGACACTTCCTCCAGCCCACAATCTCAGATCTTTAGGGCATGAGCCATAAAGTGTATTGGCAAGTGAGCAACACTGCAAACACTGCAAACACAGGAGTGTGTGAGCATCCAGCATGGCAGATCCTTAGTGGCTTGGCATAAACAGGGAAGGTAAGAAATCCCATCCTTTCCACAGTCAGACAGATTTCTCAAGTGGCTTTTTTAAATAGGTCATGTGCCTCATTCAGCAGCTCCAGCTGATGCTTCCAAAAGAAACCCATTAACAGACTCCCCTATGTGTTCCTTGTTGTTTGCACAGCTTTAATGGACCCATCTGGCATCATCTTAAAGCCTCCTGGTCAGAAGCAGAGAGCAGCTTCTGGTTACAGCAGCGTGAGAAGTTGTACTTTGGAGCCCCTTTCTCTACTCACAAGATCTAACTTTGAGAATAGATAAATGTTTGGAACCAGGCAAGGGTGAGAAGGTGTGGGACCACCTGAAACCTGAGTGACACCACAGTGGAGAACTTCAGCTCTTTTCCTCTTCCTTCACACTATGGCACACCAGGTACCTGCACACAAGGTGCCTCCTCATCCTTTGTGGTACCTAACAGTCTGTGGTACCTCTAAGAGACTCATTGCATGGAAAGAGAAGAGGGAACCAAAGCGTATCTCCAGTGATCAGTGATTAAGTAGCGAGCCTCTGGTACCCCAGACCCACAGTGGCTGAGCAGGTTCCAGTACAGAGGTATTACAACACACACTGCCTCTCAGACAAGCCTAAAGTCTGTCGTCCAGTTTATTTTGTTGCCAAAGGTGTGACACAATGATTTTTCTACGATATAAGTTACTCTGGGCAACTCCCAGCCAGTGCAGTAAAGATTAGCAGGACAAGCTGCAGCACACCTGAGAGCAGCAGAGTCCCTGAGTGGCACCTGCTGGTTTGCTCTGGTGACCAGGTATGACTGATTGATGGATGGTTTTATCTGACTTCACAGACATTCTGACATGGGACACATCTCTCCACCTGGGAGGTCTCTGGATGGATCTGGGCTGCCAGATAAACACAGTTTATCAATAACAGATGCTGGTTGGATACTCTTCAGAAGGTCATATCCTCTCCAGACTTGGCTTAGCTTCTGCTGTTCTGGGAGCTCAGCACACCTTTTTGAGGTAAGCCTCAGCCTAGCCAAGCATTTAAAAGCACATATGCCCTACTGTCCATATGCATGAATTCCCTCGGAAAGCCTTATCCTATCGGCACGTTCTGGAGCCAGACTCCCTGCATGAAGAGGTTTCCAGTGTGCTTCTGGGAGGTGCAGCCAGACGAGCCGGGTTAGCACGGGAGCAAGAGCCAAGGCAGGAAGCTGACAGTTTGTTCTCTACCCTCTCCCCTTTCTTCTCAAACACAGTGTTGCTGAGAGCCAGCTGAAAGGCCAGAGACAGTCTGCAGTCGGCTGGTCTTTACCAAACAAAAGTTTACTTTCATCCACTGTGCCGCAGCCGCTGGAGTCACTTCCTCCTTCCTCCAGCCTTTTTTCGAGGCGAGAAAACAGTCGGCTCTTTCAGCACGTTAAGAAAGCCATTACAATCAATTTAGGCAGTGCACAGACAGACTCCGTGTCTACTGTATTCTGTTACCACAGGCCGGGGGAGCGGGGGGAGCGGACCCACTGCCCAGCTCCCCTCGCACTCTGCTCCGTAATGGAAAGGATGCCGGCGCCGGCAGCTATTGGGATCTCGCTAACAAATGAAGCTGTCATCAAACACCTCTTGGGGGAAGCGCTGGGCAGCGGGGGGTGCGTTCTTGTGCCTTAGCTGCCTCCACCGCACTGGTCCTGCCGCTAATTGCTCAGCATGGAGAGCACACACTTAAAGCGCTATCGGCCTCGTCAATAATGGGGTATTAGGTGCCTCCTGGTTAGCGTGGCATTGATCTGTTCCAGCTTTCCCCTGTTGTTGTTGTGTTGAGGTTTGAGGGTTTTTTTCTTTTCCTTTGTAAGTGTTTTCTGAGCCTGTGTTTAGCGTGAGTGCTGCTTAAGTGCTAATTGTTACACCACAGATTGATTGGCGACAAGATGGCTTGCCAAGTTTCTTCTCCCATCTCCCCGGGTGGGGTGTGGAGGAAGGACAGAGGGTGGGGGCTGAGAAGTGGGGAGAGAGGGAATCCTTTTGCACTCACTGACTTCCTCCCTCACTGTCTCTCTGAGCTGGAAACTTTTGGCTTTTCCGAGCTTCTCCTGCCAGTTTCCATTCCTGTTTTGATGCTCTCTTCCCTTCTAAAGAAACTGTACATCTTCCATTCCTGGGAATGTCCCTGTTACAGTGTCCTTTGGCCTAGATGACTTGGTGGGTAAGATGAGTGCTGCAGTGACAAAAGAGGGTCTTGCCCTTTTCTTTAAGAAAACAAAAACAAAAACAAAATCAAAAAAAAAAAACAAAAATAAAAACAAAAAAACCCCACCAAAACAAAAAACAACCCCCCCCCCAAAAAAAAAAACACACAAAAACTTGAAAGGGTTCCAGATACTCCCTTTCTCCATCACATTCATGCTTCCAAAAACCTGTAGTTCTGAGGCTAATGGTGAGAGAACTGCATAATAAATGACATAGCAATGCCACGACTCTCTAGAATCCTGAAACATCTGGGCAGGTGCTGGAAGAAGGATTTGAAGCCCTCCCAGAGAATCTGGATGAAAGCTCTGAAACACACAGATACTGGCTTCAAGACCTGCACTGTCCTGGCTAACATGAAACATAAGGAATGTTCCACCTAAGGTTAAAGAAGGTGAAACTTAAAACACATTTTCTTTCAAGAGGTTCAACTGTTGTTCAGCTGAAGAAGTTCATTAGCCAACATTTTTTATGATTCCTACTAATTTTCCATGGAATCACAGAATATTCTGAGCTGGAGGGGACCCACAAGGATCATCCAGTCCAACTCCAACATACACAGAATGCAGAACCACCATTTGTTCTGATTCCTCCAGCCCAGCAAGCAACTCACAATAATAATTTTGATTGCTACCAGTGCCACTGGTCAAGCCACTGGGAAAGCAACTTTGTAACATTAACAAAGAAGCAAGCTGGGAACTGAAAAAGCTGGCAATGGAAAGTAGTACTTGAACTTTGCTTTTGCCAGTTACATGAAACTTTGAATGTAAAATTCTGCTCTCCTGATACATCAATTTGTGGTGACTGAAGTAAATAGAATCGGATTTTCTCATAGTAAAAAAGTTCCAACAGAAGACACAGCCTTAAACTTTGTTTTCTAATTAACATTCACACTAATAACCCTTTTGTACTTGAACATGACCAGGAAGCAAAGGAAAGCCACATACAGTTGAGTTGCAATTTGCTTTTCAATTCAAGCAAATATGCACAGGCATTTTTTCTCACTGATCCCTCAGATCTGTTAAAAACACTGAGGTCTGGCAGTGTTTCCCCAGCCCTGGAAAAGCTGCAAGAAACAGCTGTAACATTAGCAGCAGCAGCTTGTTGGTGACCATTCACTTCCCTCAAGAGGTTTAGGACATCCAGGACTACACTATCCCATCCTTCTAGGAAAAGCAAAGCACACCCCTCAGAAAGTAGTCAAACCACAGCAGAGGGAGAAAAACAGTCCTTTACACCTTACTAAGTTTATCCCCAACAGCAAGTGAAACTCCTTTAGCTCTGGCTGCACAATGAGCAACACAATAAAATCAGAAGCAAGGAACATTCTTTAAAAAAAATCAAATAACTGGATGTCAAAGAGGCACAGGTAGAGGAAAATGAGAAACACAGTAAAACAAGCAACTGAGGAAGCAGGAAAATGAGATTCCTGGATTCATATCAGGTGGGGTGTTTTGTATCCTATTCCTAGTGGATGGTATGACAGAAAGTTAACATAGTGATGCTGGTAAGGTGAAAAAATATATAAGCGTAATAGTCATTGCTTAATTCTAGTCTGATTGTCAAAGACACCAAGTACCTGAGGTTCTGCTTTTCTGTGGGCCTTCAGTACCTTTGAAAATAGGTCATAAAAATACATTGAACAAAAATCTAAGAGGAGCTTTGATTGGCAGAAGATGGTCAGAGAGGAAGGATGAGGATGAGAACCTTCTTAGAAAGGTTTTCTGTACCTAACTCTCAGTTACAGTAGCAAATCTGACCTCATTTGGTTACTAAGCCCAGGGACAAATTCCAGCCAAACTTTTCCATTCCCATTTGTAAACAGTTAACTTGTACTCCCAAAAAGCATTTGCTCTGAGCTTCGGCAAGTCACAGTCAGCAACATCATGACAGAAGAGACCAGAATGTACAGTGGATAAATGAGAATTTAATCACATACACGCACACACACAAAATAGATAAAAAACACCCAAACACACACACTGAGAAGAAAAGACATCCATGCTAACAGAGCACATACATGGAAAACTGTTTTCTGAGCTAGTCTTGTCCAAAAACCACAGAACAAATTGCTGAGGCTTTTCCCCACTGCACAAAGTGCCTTTTAGCATCCCAGGTTTTCTCCTGAGGGACAGGAGAAAAAGGGAAAGACAACTGGCGTCGAGATGCATATTGTCTGAAGATGCTGTCAAGAACATCGTAAGGAAAGAGCTGTGTCTGAGGTCATCGGATTATAGGAGAAACAAGGAATGGAGCAGGGGCTGGGGATGGAAAGGGAAGGGGGAGGCACAGTGACCTGGGTGACCTCTGCTGCACTAACTTGATATAACAAATAGTTCTGAAAAACCAAATACTGTTAACCCTTTTAAACTGGGTCATTCCCTGCTGTGGATGGCTCATGGAGCAGAATCCTTAACTCCTTCCTCCCCACACACTCTGAAACACCTACACTTGGCACTGCATTAGGTAATAGTACATTTGCAGCTGTCACTATTGGCAAAATGGATTAAAGAAGAATCTCTCTCTACCCAAATGAAAATGTGTCATGGATTTCAACTCCAAATTTAGCCAGCTTTTTCAAGGCAAAACACAGTCTCTGCAAACATATGATCCATTTTCCTAAAGAAAAACTCACTTTTGGATGACAAAGTCAGTGTTGCTCTCTGCTGACATCTTCACTCCTTCAGACAAAGGGACATTCTTAAGACCTTTGTTAACATCCAGTGAAAAATCTCTTCTTATAAGGGAAGACAAAGGCAGTGATTCTCCCAACCTGCTTTGGACTCTGTAGAGCAACAAGTGCAACTTGATGGGGAGAAAATCTTCAAGCCTTTATTGGGGCCCCAGTCACAGAGACCTCCCTGTAACCCCAGATCCTGGTTCTGACCCACTCGTGACTGCTGTCTAACTGCAAACTGTAGCAAACCTCCCAACTCTGCAAAACTGGGCTCCAAACCTTGGAGGAAATTATTAGCTTGTGTGTGATTTCTAGTACATTTTTACTTCTGCTTACCACTCCAAATGCTCAAATAAATTGTGAGGTATCTTGGTCTTTCTGGTTCTTTTCCTAACCACAAATTAAAATGGAAAAAATTATCCAGAAATTTCAGAACCCTACAAACCAAGTTTAAATTTCACTCTGGTTTTGAACCTGGATAAGCATTTCAAAAAGAACGTAGATTATCCATTACTATTTTTCTATTCCTTATGAAAACCCTTAGTTTTCTCCTTCTATTACTGTGATAACCACTCTTTAACATACCCAGCACTATAGCTTTGTGCAGTTTTCCACTTGGATGAGTGCCATGAACTTCTAATTTTGAGGCTTCAGTAGCAAACCCAGCCTACCTCTGCTCCACAGTTCCACAGAGAGGTCACACAACCTCCCTTGGCCACAGCCACTGCAGAAAGGCCACTCCAGCAGGGAGGGCTGGCAGGATGCGGCAATGCTGACTCTTGGAAACCCTAATGGGAAAAGATGGTTGTATGGGATTAAGGATGGAGCAGGATTCTGAGCTGCTCTCCCCCTCTTCTTTGAGCTCTTCCTTGAGCTTGGATCTTACGACCTCCAAAAATCCCTTCCAACTTGTATTCCACAGTTCTGTAGGGAGCTAAGGACTGCTTTGCAGAGCAATATGTTGGCCTGTATCAGGTGTCTAGAAACAGATGATGAGGTCTATTTTCCTATGACTAATCCTGAAAAAAATGTGATATTATCAAAAAGCTCTACATGGCATCACACTTAATAGAAGAGATAGAAATTGCTCCTGGAAAAAGACACAAAACCTGCTTGACCATTTCAACACAGGAGTGCACAAGGATCTTTAAAGTTCTCCTGAGGCACTGAGGGATATTTTTACTGCCTGCTCCTTTATAGCCCACTTCTACAAGTCAGGGAAAGGATTCCTCCCTCAAGTCTCTGTGCAGACAGAAGAGGAAGGCAAACAGGTTTCTCCAGAGCATTCGGAGCAGGAGCACAGCATGTGTGATTTGTGTCCTAGTCTTATCAGTGCAGGTAAAATACCTCAGACCTCTGTATTGAATACACCCTATTAGTCACAAACATCAGCATATTCCTTCCAGAAAACCATCTTTAGTTTAATTACAGATGAAATAGCATGGCTGATGAGAAGCAGAAGTCTGTGAGTAGGCCGGTAGATTGCCATCGAGAAAAATGACCTTCAGCCTTCCCTGCTTTATTTGTTGCTTATCTGAAATTGAAAGAGGAGTGATGAGAGGATGGGAGGCATTCAGTCACTTTTGAAAAGCTCCTTCTCTGTGTCCATGAGAGAGACTGGGCAAACCATGTCAGAAGCTAGGAATGACTCAAGGGTAGTTTTGTCTCCAGGCTCTGTCATTCTCAGCTGCTCTGCTCAGACTGACAAAGAAGCTGAGTAGAGGAAGGGATTTTAAGAAACAAGACAGGAAAGCCTTATACTAAAGAACTGGATTTAAAAAGGGTTTCACTGACCTTAGATTTAGAATTTTGTCTATAAAGACTATACCCACTATAAGAAAACTTGTAGGCATAGTTCTTCCTCTTTCAAAACTTAGAAAAACGTTTCCAGAGATAGGATTCCATCTTCCTGACTCTGGTAGGGTTATAAGGAAGTCTGTCTAGTTTTTTCCACTTCATTTCAGTGGCTACAGGTAAGATGAAAATATAGTCCATGTCCCATCTTTTCATTTCAGTAGGAGAGAATTAAATTCCTCCAAACCCACTGGCACTGTTCTGGAACGGTTTGCTGTCTGCCCAGCTTACCCAGGCACACAGGTAGGGCACAGGGTGGCAGTACCAGGAATAACAAATGACACAAGGACTAAACTGGTGGTGACAATATTGTGGCCTAACAATCAAGCCTTTATAAAGCTTAATAGCAGTGGTGTGAGATAATCAAGAGCCAAAGCTTCCTTTGATTCTGTGTGCATATGAATCTTGTCCATAATGGTTATCAACACCCAGATGCTCTTCTCTTCCCTCCAAACCAAAAAAAATGAGCTGCAACATAGGGTGCACACCTCATCCAGAGAACACTGGCAGGATAAGCACTACTGAGGAATAGCACTGGCATTCCACCAAGATGGCTATTGCAAATAAATGGGGCATCAATCAGTTGGTAAAAATAATAATTGGCTTTAAAAAGGTGATGTTATTGGATAACTAACTGGCTCAGTGATGCTTTATGAAGTTGGTCATGTCTTTTACATGTAATATCTTACATGTACCTCAAAGAGTCCCCTACTCACATGGTCAAAAGTGTCACTGCTGGAGTGTCTAGCCATAACCTCACACAGAAACACCTGAAAGTTTAATAGAGATTAATCATGCTGAAAAGGCAAGTGTAACATTAAAGAGGAGACTTCAAACTGAGTACAGCAAATCTGGAGTCTTGAGCAAGGAAAAGGTTAAAGTACCGCAAAAGTTGGTGGAGTCTCTGAATCATTCAGCAGTGACCATTCCATTTATCTGTATGGTCATAATTGTGCAGTATCCCCAGCACCATGGATGATTCCTAAAAATTTGCCCGGAGGAAGCTGTGCCAATTTCTTGGCATGAAGCAGAGGAACACAGGACATTGCAGTCTAACACTGGTATCTACAGCAAGCACAGCAGCAAATCTCTCTGTACTGCAGCTGTAAGAAGGGCTCAGAGCTGTTTATTTCTGCTTCTCTCCCCCTCATCCTCATCCCCCTGTTTCCACCAAGGAACGTCTCCTAAAGCCAGCACGTGAGGAGATCTGCTTGGCCCTGCCTCTCCAAATAAAGGAGAAACTTCTAAGCTGCCTATTGCGGGTTGACTGGGGGGGCAGGGAGGCTCTCAAGCAGCCTGATGAGAATTTACAGGTCGCCGGCTCCCTTTCCCCGCTGTCAAGCAGGGGGCAAACCCTTAATGGGGCGGAACGGGGAGCGCGGGGCTGGCTCCCGGCTCAGCCCCTAATGAGGGCCGGCGGCTCGGCCCGCAGCTCGTTAGGGAAGGGCGGGCGCGGCACAGAACGGGAGCCAGGGACAGGGGCACACAATGGCTCTTGAGGGACCAGCAGCCGCGGCACTGGGGCTCAGGGGAGGGGGCACAACCACCCCCTCCTCCTCTGCCTACTCCTTGCCTCTTAAAATCCCATTACCTTCCTTTTATTTCACAGTAGAGACTGGTGGGAGGGAAAGGAGGGGGAGATGTCCGGGAGGAGCTGCCTCTGTCTAGTGCCTTCTGTCAGCAGAGGTCAGGCCCATAGGATCAATTTTTTTTCTGTGGATGTGATTTTCTTGTCTCCTTCTCTTTTTTTTTAAAACAAGAATACGGGCGCCAGGCTTACAAGAGGTCCTCAAGAGCTGTCAATCAGGGGCATGAAATATTCAGAGAGCTTAATCTTCTTAGGAGATCTGTAGAGACCCCCTCATGGGGTCTGAATGCTCTTCAAGAACCTGCAAAGAATGGGTAAGGGGAGGGAGGAAAACAAACACAGCTGAAAAGAATGAAAAGAGAGACATCCTTAGACAGACACCCTCACATCTCGGTGAGGGGCATATTGTAAGAATTTAAACAGAATAGAAAAGACCTTTTAAGACCCAATTAGTGGAACAGTCTCCTTTCTGACTGGGAACCTGGAAAACCACCACTGGGTACTCTTCATCATGGCTATTTCTTCCTTTTTTTGCTCAACAGGTAGCCCAGTTCACTGGCATTCCCAACTCGGCCATGACCTAGTTTTTGGCCTTACACAACTCCTGTTTCTCCACAGACTTTGACTTTCGTGTGGTCTGGCCAATACACAAGAATTCCATCGATCTGCTTAGTTAAAGGTCAGGAACAGGTACACTGGCCTGGTGGGTAGTCTGCAAGTTGTATCAATTTCCTTTGAGATCCTGGGAATTACATGTGGATTTTTTAGGGTATTAGCACAATTGAAAGTAAGACAGTCTTGAGATACTTAATTACATTGGGCTCACAACAAGAACCTCTATTAAAGGAATACTATTTTAAAAAACATACTGAGAGATGTGACTCATCTATGTGAGCAATAAGAGCCCTAACAGAGAGATCTAAGATAGATGCAGATCATTACATTTTAAAGTGAAAACTTGGCTATCTATTTTTCAAAGACAAGCCAGGGACAGGCTGTTTCCTGTTCAAAAGTCATAGTACGTTTTCTGAAAAGAGACTCCTCTCTGTTTCTCTAACTCTTTATATCTCTACTTAAAACATTTAAGGAAATTCTGTGTGAAGAATGAATGCTGTAAATAAAATAACTTGTATCAAGTTATCACCCTCACAAAGTCAACTGTGTCTCTAAAACTTAAATGTCCCATGTCTGTTGTTTGAAGGACCATGTCCAGCATCTGTGACAAGTCCCTGCAGTCCCCAGAGAATTGTGTCCACCATCTCACTCCAGCCCTTAGAAACGAATTATTAAAATGAGCAGACCGAGAAACCCCCTGTACTTATCCCTTCCATTGGCATCCAAAATGCAGAAAATTATTCAACTGCTGCTGCAAATTCTATGAGAGGGAAAAATTTCAAATCACACCGGGAGGACATTCCAGCAGTTAAAGAAACTAGTTCTGAATTTAAGCCTTATGGGTTTGCACATAAATGCCTTGTTAATCACTGGGCCTTACTTAAGTCAAGAAGAACAAATAGTTTTCATCCTCTAGCTGGTTCACTAAATCCTAGTTTGGGAAACAACTCTGCAGCAGTGTGGGACATCTGAGCATCTGGCCTTTACCTGTCCTCCTTGCCCCACTGACCTGTGTAAATACTGCGAAAAAGGAGCAAGGGAAGGCAGTTTTCCTGTGAGGAGATGTATCCATTTACTGCTATAAACTGGGATGAATAAGAGAAGGATTGGTACCTCCAGCCAGCCCTCGAGGGAAAAGCTATCCGTGGAGCAGTTTGTGCTCATGCATCTCATACAAGCTGTAGTGCAGAACTGTGCTCAGAGAGTTTTACATCTAGAGGGCACAGTGAGGTTGGAAGTGTTTGCTTATTCATTGAGGGACAACAGCTATAGCACTGCAGAGAGAACAAAGTGGATAAAGAGGAGAAAATCCAGTAACCAGACATTGAAACCTATAAAGGGAGAGCTTATAGTGTAGCATTTAGGAAGAGAAAGTGCCAATGCAGGTCAAGAGAGGGGGCAGTACAAAAGCAAAGACAAGGTATATTTTTTCAGGCAGTGGTAACAAATAAAAAAAAAAAAAAAGGGAGAAAGCTGCTTTCTCCCTCCTCCTCTTCTCCTGCACCTGGGGTCATGCTATGACCTTTTAGAAGACGGGATGTAAAAGTGACCTTTGTCAGAGTGTGACAGAGCATCCAGCCAGGCTTTCCATGAGCAGACGTGGGAGGCCCACAGGCAGTGCTCCTTCCCCGGGCAGAGGTCCTGACCTGCAGCAGCACACTCAGGGCAGGCTCCTGTCCCCAGCTCCTCTGCTTTGGGAAGCACAGACAGGAATACAGCCTAGCACACAAAGAGCCTGCTCTTAAAACTTTCTAATCCTGCCTGTAACAACAGAGGTATTGCTTGGGAGCTCTGAGACAGTGCTTCTCTATTTCTCCCTCTGTTCTTTCTCTGAGTCCTAAAATAATCTTATGAAAAGGCCACAACCCCTAGATGCTTGAGTTGCCTTCAAGAAGTCACAGGCACCCTGAAGTGCTTTGAAAGGCAAGAGAGGGGGGAATGGGCCCAGAGATTCTTTGCTGCTTTACTGCCACCACTTTATAAAAGCAAACCACCCAGCACATGTAACTGGATGTGTTGAAGAGGCTCAAGAACGGCTTGGTGGACACCCTTCTCTGGCTCTTCTCTGAGCTCCAGGGCTGTGTGCATGTTCCTAAATACTCTATGTCCATGCATTTTCCTGCAATCATTTGCACAGATGTGGGAGAACAAATGAAGCTACAGAAAAAATAATCCAGCCCTGGGACAGACCCCAGCAAGTTGTAAACACATCAGTCCCACACAGCAGAGCAGGGAAACCCTGGAGAAAACCCAGCAGGAGCTGTGTGAGACTGGTTCACCCCACACACGCATGTTCTGCTGCCACTTGCAGGAACAGGCACTTCCCCATTCTGCCCCTAAGGCCCTGCTTTGGCTAATTTACAGCAGATCCTCTGGATAAACACATCTCTGTTGGACATGCAGTTCAGGTGCTGGCTGCTCCAGCTGGGAATCCCTCATGTCCTTGCTATGTCCTGGAGGCATGAGAGGGCACAGGAAGCAGGGCAATCTCCAACCTCCATCTCCTGCTGCCCCACGACCCCTGGGCTGCCACTGCTGACCCTGCTGGGGTTGCCAGGAGTTGACTAATTTGGACACGTTCAGGCAATTGCTGTCATCAGCTTCCTGCTTTGGGGATCAGGGAGGTTTTTGCTGTAGGCGGGAGTCAATTATTTGGCAATCTCGGGATGATCGGAAGAGATTATTAGTGTTTGACATTTTAAAGGGAAATGGAAAACAGCCCACCTCTCCCTTTCTGCCAGCTAAACCAACCACTTCATATTAAACCTTACATGGCTCCTTCCTCATACAAATTGGCTCAACAACTGCTGCTCGTCTCCAATGTCAATGGGCCACCTCACAAAAGGATGCTTGACCATGACTCCGAACCTACTTTCACAGAAAGTGGCATCTGGGCTGCAGTGGAGCCTCTGGAAGCCTATGAGCAGCAAAAATCCCTCATGGAAGACATAAACCAGTAGGATGAGTAGGGAACACAAGTATGGAATCAAACCCTCGCTGTACCTCCCACTGTGGAAATATACAGAAGCATTTTGATTTTTCCCTCCTTTAATATGAAAACTTAAGGTTTGACCAGCAGATTTTTTTTATTTCCAAAGGCTTAGACAGATTGACACCAGGGAATTCTTTTAGAAAATAATTGGATATTAACAAACTTTTCCCACTGTAACTGAAGGATTGACTTGAAAGTGAAGGCCACACTTTCCTGTAAGGACTCAGACAGGAAAGCCACTCTCCAAGGCTCAGACACAGCAGTTTAGCAAGAAAATGCCTCCCTTGACTCCTGCTTACTAACAAGGAGAGAGGAACACAACTTTATGGTTTCCCCACTGCTACAAATGCAAACAGTGGCCCTAAATAATGGATTTTCTGCTCTAGAAGAATAACCCATGATGGAGCCTAATGAAGGGCTGTTGGTGAGGGCTGCTCCCTCCTCCCCATGCCTTTATTACCACCAGTATCCAGTTGGCCCAGGTTCCCCCGGGACTGGCCAGGGTTTGTCTGTGTGCAGACAGCTCTGATGTGGCAGCAGGGCAGACTCTAAGCGCTGGTGTGATTTAATAAACAGACACTTAAGGCAGTTTACGCTGGAGTCAGCCCACTTCGATGGCCTTCTCTGCTAATTTAACACTGGCTGCAGCCCCCGAGCTGGCGTCTCCCTGCTCATTAGGGAGCAGGGGTGTGTGTGCCTGTGTGGGGGGGAGGAATTCTTGTTTCACATTGGTGCTCCAGAGATTTTATTATACTCGGCAGCTCATTTCAGTCACTAGATTGCAGAGGATTTTTAAAGAGAAAGGGGGAGGCAGGGTATGCTAGTTAGGATCCTTCCCTGTTGTTATTTTCATTAATTTTCCTCCTTTTTTTGTTGTGGCTGGGGGAGGATGTGACAAAAAGGGACAATAATTGCCATTTGCCGCAGACTTTGAGGAGTCCTCCTCAGCCATTACAGATTAAATTGCATTCTGTACAAGTGTCCATCAGGCCCCAGCTCCAGACTCCAGGCTGGTTAGAGGGCAGCTGATTCAGCTGCAAGAACATTTTGCTCCACTTCTGATCTGTCCTAATTATAAAAGGGATGCTCTTGCCTTTAACCCCTGGAGTTCTCTCTCCCCTGTTAGGATGGAACAGCCCTCAGCCAGCTCTTCCACTGCTTTAACTAAGTCACCTGGACTGCCAGCAGCAGAGAATAATCTACACATATCTCTGCTGCCTTTCTCCTCCTTTTTATCTCTCAGACCCAAACAAACAAAGCCTTTCAGATTCCAAATGGAGAATGGTAAAACCAAGACAGGTTTACTTGCAGAAGCCATTCAATCAGGTTTTAGATTTTGTAAAATCAAATCTAAAACTAAAGAAAATACCCACCCTTTGAGTCCAAAGCATGAACAGGTTGAATAGACATGGCTGAGGTAGTTTTAAGGTAGTGAGCATCTGTAGTCCTAGGAGTATACTGAGAGGCAGAGTTAATAATGTTTTTGGAGAAGGCACACATGGAGTCTATTACAGTTCTGGCAGCACAGACAGTAGTATCAAGGCCAGCTTGTTAACAGCTGCCTCAGGAAGAGCTACACAGCTGTACTGACAGCACTGCAGTGTAGATACAGAATGCACACCTGGACTGAACCCAAAAAGCAGTGAGTTGTCCTTTTCCCTTCAAATAAAGAATTGTTCCACTTTAAAACGTCTTACAATGGATTTTTCTACATCTTTGGTCACAATGAGGTGCAACAGGACTAAAAACAAAGCAGAAAACCTTTGTGGCCCTGATACTGCTCCCTTCAAGCCTGATTTTGATGCAACTCTGACACTGACTTCAGCTGGGCTACATCAGATAAGAATCTACCTTTGTTTGATTTTGGCTTCTGCAGCACAGACTCCCCTGATTCCCTCCTAATAGCAAGCTCCTGCCTTTTCCCTCTCACAGCTAATTCCCATTCCTTCCACAGCCCCTTTCCTAAGAGTGGAGCAGGGTTGGGATCCAGGCTTCCCTGAAAACTGGCTGTGGGCCCAAGCTGCCCAAGAATGCCACGAGCACTTGTGGCCCTACAGCACCACAATCAGGACAAAACTGTCCCTTAGCACCATGCTGTTTTGGTTTTGTTCTGTATTCAGTGAGTTTACATTCTACTGAATAATTCTTAGAACCAACACCCCTTTAACCACTGGCTGTATGTTTAGAATACATTAGTGGAAAAAGTGAAAGAAGGAAAAAAACTTAATAAAATATCCATGAAGAAGAGCAGCACATTGTGTCTTCTACAGCAAGGACTGGACAGCTCCCTCAAACCAGACTCTCATCCTCGATACCTAATGGCACAGGGAGCATTTTAATACCCTTCTGATACAAACCAGAATCAGCTGTTACCAAACCCATGAACCAGGTCTATGAAAACACTCAGGGACACTGTGCGGAAGGCTTGCAACAAACAATCTGGAGAAACTTTCCTTATAAAATAATTTCTCCTTATTTATCCTCACAGTTAGAGAGCAACATTAGTGCCAGAGATCTTACCTGGTAAAGCAATTCCTTTGCTGTCCTTGTGGTATTTTAATTATGCTTACCTTTTGGATTTCAGTGATCCTTGTGAGCCTTCCAGCT
The DNA here is from genome assembly GCF_024509145.1 of Vidua macroura. Lineage (NCBI taxonomy): Eukaryota > Metazoa > Chordata > Aves > Passeriformes > Viduidae > Vidua > Vidua macroura. The sequence continues at coordinate 9,381,685 of NC_071588.1, read as the reverse complement.
TGGGACATTCTTTAATGCTCTGATTCTACTTCTAAACCCCTTTTCAGGGAGAAGTTCCTAATACACATTCTCTGCATCATTCACTCTGTGAAGACCATATTTATTCCTTTTGGACTTACCCATCTTCCTATACAGCAACACAGAGGTGCTGGTCAGAGCTGGACCTGTATTTTAGTTTGGAATCCCCTGTCCAGTCCTTTAATGCAGCATAAGCTATCTCCAGCTTTTTAAAACCACATCTCTGAAAAATCAGAATTCCCACTTCAGTGTACAGAGGAAAGATAGTTATAGCAATGTAAAATTAGTTCAAACTAGGTGCCACACTGCAGTAAATAACATCAAATGATCACATATGTAAGTAAAATATTTATAGCAGTAAAAACTTGATAAGTGAATGAAGCTGTAGGGATCAAACACAGGATGAAGGATCAAACAAACAAGGAACTGCATTTCACTAAGTCAGTCAGCTGAGCTTCTGTGACTGTTCATATGCATTTTTAGCTCACCCTAATTTTGAAAAATCACAAGTTAAAATCAATAATTACTTAATGAGTAAATGCTTAATTGTTTATTTATCATCATTATTATTATTTTACATATTGCTGCTAGTTCCAGAGGTTGGAAAAAGAAGAGACAGAGGAAAGTATAACATAGTAGGTGTGTGAGACATGGTTGTTTAAGGAGTTTAAGAAGTCAAAGAAATCCTAAACAAAACTAACAGAGGGAATGTAACTGACCCTGAAAATCGTAATCGAAAATCTAATTAGAACATGTGAGGCTGGCACCAGGAAAGGAGTAACAGCAACAAAAGCGAATTACACTACAGAGCTACCTAAGAACCTCTGCCGCTGACCATAACATTTGTACTACAAGCTGTGCTAACCCCAGAGAAAAAGAGAATCCCCATAGGGAGAGAGCAGAAATAAGTGTAAAATGCTCCAACTCAGTAAGTATTAAAAAACACCTCCTGAAAACTCAAATGTAATTTATTCTCTTCAGCACTGCCATCATTTCCACTTGTAAACTCAAAGCCTGGTGCAAGGGAAACGACTTTTCCTTAGTTTGAACAGCAAGTAGGTGGATAAATCCCTGTGCTGGGTGGAAAGACAGACTTGGGTTTAAGGGAAGGAAAGGAAGGCCAAGCTTTCAGCCATTTTGTGCAGCCGTTTCCAATGCCCTCGGACGAGCTGATCGTGTCAGTGTCTCAAGGTCTCCAGAGACCGTAATCTTATGTGTTCAGAGAGGCTTTAGTTCATGCAAGGTCAGAGTAATTGTGCATGATTAATGGTTTATCTCTTCCTGAAAGCCTTACACAAAGGCTCCAAACCAAGTTAGCCGTAATTCCATACTCCTTACAGTCCGCTTAAAGGGGCAGCATCCTATTTCCTGTTGGTGGGGCCAAGCAGGTTGACTTTATCTAGCAGAATTGGAAGTGAGCCATGTGGCCTTTAAAAGAAGTTCCTCTCCCCATTCAGATCCCAAGGAAACATGAATACACTGGGAAAAAAAAAAAAAAAAAAAAAAAGAGGGAAAGAAAAAAAAGAAAGGAGAAAAAAAAAAGAAAGAAAAAAAAAAGTCAAAATTCAGTCTAAACTGCCCTAAAGTCTGAAAAGACTCCTCTGTAACAATCTCCAAACCTTTTGCTGTGAGATTCTTTGGTTTTCTACAGAAGTGCTCCTTATCACATTGCCAGAGCAGGACACATTAGAATCACCTTAGAATCTCATTTTTATTCCGCAGCCTTATTTTGTTACAAAAAGGATATTTTTTAATCAATTACAGCTTTGTGACCATGGGCAGTCAAATAAGCTGATTAAATTATTATTTGTAGATAGAGCTCACAGATAATTCCTCAGGGATAGCCACAAATGTAGCCCTTTTTTGTTTCCCAAAGCATTAAAGCACACAATTGCCCCGAATGCTTTGTGCCTTTTGCTGGAGCTTTCAGCTGCCTGTTTTCAGACTACAGAGCATTTGTGAGCTGCTCCTTCAGCTCCTTGGTGACACACAGGGTGTAATTGGGCACCTAAGTCATATGCTGTTGTTTCTGCCCTCTGAGTGGATGTGCAAAGCCCTTTACCCAAGAGAATAGTGAAGAGTTTTCTTCACATACCAAAACCTCCTTGCTCTCTAAGATGTTCAGATCAAACACCACATTCTTTGTGGTTTTATGCAAATAAAAATCCACATACGTCAAGTTTGTTCCCTAACAGCAAACGACAGGAATCACAAACATGGATGAATACAAACAGCAGTTGGCAGCTCAAATATACTTTTGTCTTTTGTAAATGCAGTTGCTGTAAAACCAGCAAAAGTTTTGATTTATCTGGGAATTTGAAATGTTATGTCATGTCAGAGAGAGGAAAAGGCATTCAGTGTGGTTAGAAACTTCCACACAGCAGCAATAAGAGGAGTTGCCCAGAGCTCATGGAAAATGAGCCAGAAAGTCTCTGGAAGGGCAACACTGCCAGTCAAAGAGTGCTCACCCCACTCTGCCAGTGTGTCAGGAACACATTTATTTCACAAGGTGAAAGAGTTGAACTGAGTCATCAGCTGCCTTGAACACCTTCCTACCCAGCAGGAATGGACTGGCTGAACACTGCAACCAGATGATAACTTGGATGGAAAAGAATCATGACCCCAAACGTTTTGCTGTCAGAGGAAAGGTAATATTGGACTGCAAAACAGGAGATGCCAGCAAGCTGGGGAGATTGGTTTCTTGGAAAGACTTCCCATGGGAAGTAAGGTAGAGTAAAGCTGGAATTTTCTGGACAGACTACAGCAAGAGTACAGTGGCAAACTGACAGAAGGGAAATGGAATGCCGCTGATCTTAACTACAAAAAATTGAACACTAACATGCAAATAGCAACACACAAGTAAGGGTTAATATCAAGGAAAAGCACATGAGGAAGAGAAAATATTGGGGATAGAACTGCAAAACAAATTACATTCACCACACATAAAAAGTAGAAAGGAAAAAAATAAGAAAGCCATCAATGCCTTCTTCCACATTCACTAAAAGATTAATGGTGACGCAAGGTAATTTTTCCTATCAAGAGAAAGACACAGTCCAGAACAAAGACAAAGCAGGTTAAATAACACTTCTGTCACTACAGCCCAACTGGGGGGCTGTGTGTTAAATCCTCTTTCCCCAGAGAGACAAGGAAACATCATAAATTATCCAAGCTGTGGAACAGATTCTATACACTGGGTTTGGATCACCACATGCCCATAGAGCCAGGAACTGGGAATGGCTGCATGCCTCCTTCTGTAACAACAAGCTCTGGGGAGAGAACTACAAAAATTCTAGACCACATGGAAGCCACATTTGTGTCACCCTGAGCTCCCCACCTGGTCTGGCTTGAACCAAAACACTGATCAGCCCAGATCACTCAGCAACAGGCAGTCAAGACTTTGGTCTGATAAGCAAGATGTGGCCTGAGGAGATTCCTCAGGAATAGCAACTCAGGAATCCTGGACTGGCTTTCAAGTCCCCCATCAAAGCAGCCAGGAGGTTTGCATGTGACAGCACCATGCAGGGTCACAGTGCAGCCTCTGCTGCAAACACAGCATTAGAGCTTCAGTGTCACCAGCAGGCACTGTCTGCTGTGTGGTCACACCCACAACGAATGGGGACCTGCCATGTCATATTTCCCTGGCTCAATAGCCATAAAGTCAGCATGTGATGCAGAACAGATTCAAAGAAGAAAATCACTGCTTGCATCTTCAGCACACATTTTCTGAAGCAGACTGAAGATTTATCAGCTGGCCACCTTTTATTCTTTGCAATACCATGAGGAAAACAAGAGAGAAGCCTATTCCATATGCTGCTATGAACGTCCCTTGGAACAGCAGCAAACAGCCCTGGCTTGGAATGCAATGTCCCTTCCAACACGGTAGCAATACATCTTTCCTGTTTTTTTGTTTTGTTTTGGTTTTTTTTTTTTTTTTTTTTTTTTTTTTTGTTTCGTTTTGTTTTTTTGTTTTTGTTTTTGTTTTGGTTTTGGTTTTTTTGGTTTTTTTTTAACTGTTACAGTTACCAACCATTTGAACAACCTAACTCACAGTTGCCATGGAGCTTGGGCCTCAATTTCTTTTTCTTCTTGTCTCTTTGGGGTAAAGTAGATTTCTATGCCAGATTAAGCAAAGTGCTGCTCTTCTTTGATCTACAGTTCAGGCCACAGTCCTGACTGGAGAAGGGAAAAATAATTCACCAGGGTGCTCCTAACTTAACTACGGCCAAAAACACTTGGGTTTCCAAGGTTCCCCCTATTTCCTTTTCAGTAGGGACATCAAGAAACAAATAACAAGTTAAATATGTTGAAATACATTTCTGGTTTGCTCTTCATTTCTTTCCCATTTGCTCTCTTTCTCTACAAGTAGAACCTGAACAAATAGAAAAGTCTCAGTGTGAACCACCAGAAGGTATATAAAATACTTCTAAGTTATTTAATAACCACAGTATCCTAACCCTCAATGCCCCTTTTTCACTTTGTTCCTTCGTGCCACTGTTCAGCATAAAAGACAGACTGTAGAATTTTTTAACAAAAATTTCTGACACCACATTTAAGACATCTCTAAAGAGGAGGAAAACTCTAGAAAGCTTAATCCAGTCTGGTGCATATGTCAAATGACAGAAACATCCCCACATTCCTCAATGCTTATATTTAGCTTCAAACTCCCGTTAATTAGCATTCTGGAACCTCTGTATGATTTTAAAACTGCAATAATAGTAACAGCTACAGCTGAATGTAGCTATAGCTGAAATGAAAACTTCATCAATTCAGACCTTAACTAAGTCAGGCAGAACAGTGAAGTTCTAAGGTAACAAGGATAAAGTCATCTAAAGTCTAGCACGAAGATGACATGTGCTTACTTGTGACAAAATTAACAGTAGAGTCTGCATAACTCAGGATATAAACAACACCAGGTGCTTAAGTAGCACTTAGCCTGGTGTTAATTATATCTCATGAACTCTGTCTTCCAGCAGAAAGGTTTCCAAGAAATCACTCTCCAGTGGCACCAGAGGATTTGGAAACAGCTAGTTAGTACCTTACAGAAACAAATGATTAAATTGTGCCTTTTAAAAAACCTCCAACACAGGCTGCTGCAAAGCCATTCAACTAAATCCAGTGCATCTTACAATCATTGTGAGTGGGACACTGATAGAGTTAGAAGGACAAAGCTGAGAAACAAAAGCAGTCATAGCTATGAGGGGCAAAAGTAGGGGAACTAGATCAGAAGCCAGGCCCTCTGTAGCCCTACAATTTCTTTTCTTCCACTAGTTTTACTAGTTTAACTAGAGTTACAGACCTCCTTCTGTAGCCTGGCCTGCTCAGCCAAAACACATATTCCAAATATTTCAGTCCTTCCTGTGAAATAGTTCAGCTGTTGCTAGGCCTGAGGTAAACCCACCTCCTCTTCTCCCTTAAAATGATGTGATATTGGACACCAGACAGTTGATTTCAGTCCAGCAGTTTGTTACTCTGCAAGTGAGAAGAGCAGTACATCAACTCCCAACCCACATCTACATAACAGAAAACTGACCCAGTCTGGGACAACACTCAGGACACCAGAAGGTAAATTTTTTTCTCTATTAGAATACTCAGTATGCAATGCAAAATAATTTGTTAACTGGAGTGTTCTGTACTTTTTTAATTAAAAGGAACAGTTATGCAATGCCAAAAATTGACTTTTAGAGGGAATTTGAGTGATATGAGTAGCTGTTGCATTCAATTTATCTGGGCCTACAGACAAGTGATACATAAAGGACATCAGCAGATTTGGGGGTTTACCCCATTCCTGTATGCATTTAGTTGGAAGAACTCACCAACTTTCAAAACATAGTTTATAGCCCCTGAGCTCAGCTGTGCAACCTGGAAAGTGGAAGTGAGGAACAGCAGCAGCAAACAGGCTGGCTGGGCCCAGGGAAGGCTCATGTCTCTCCAGACATTCAGTCACACCTGTCTGAACATTGTCATTCAACCTTCCCTTCACGAGAGTGTTCCTTCCTGCTCAGAGGGTCTCACATCATCTTTCTTCCATGGGGTCCAGCAGGATAATGAGGTTGTGCAGAATTGCTCTCCACAGTAAATACCTCCATCAGAAAAAAAAGAAAGTTATTGCCCCTAAAATCATAGGAAAATAAATAAACTGAAAGAGTTGCATCAGCACCTGTGTTAGTAACAGCCTAGAAAAAACGGGGATTTTCAGATGCTGTCTTCCCAGGAAACTTCAGTGGTTTACTAAGTAGAAAACACCATCACTACAAATAAATTCCTAACTATTTAACTTTGGATTCTTTTAGCATACAGTTCCACTCAAATCCAAACTCCTCCTATTTCCCTAGGTATTACAATAGGACAAGTTGAGCCTACTGAGCAAAGTAGTTATTCCCTAATATCTGAAGATCTTCTCCAGGGGGATGGAACACAGACATGCACCACACAGGTCACACTTTGACAATCATGACTTTGATGGGACACTGCACAGACAGATTTTGTTTTGCATAAATATATGGTACAGAAAGGAACTGGTTAACAAGAACACAGGAAACTCCTTACAAATTGGTAGTGATGGCAATTTCCTGCAATAACTTAGAAGATTTTCACTTGCTTGGTTGGGTTGGTAACTCATATCCTTAAGTTGAAATTCAAGAAGCTCAAGTCTTGACACACAATCCAGTGATTAATAATATAGACTGTGTGTACAAGAATGTGGAATATACAGAACCAAATTCATGGTATCCCTACATTAGATGTAACCTAAGTGCCTTTCAGACAGGTTTTTGGTTTCAATACACTTTTGCGTGGTTTGTTACTGGAGAAGAGGCTTTAAAATTTGACTCTTCAAGAAAAGCTACTACTACAGTCAATGACAGTTATGTCCAACTGCAAAAAAAAAAAAAAAAAAAAAAAGCTGAGCAAAGACTAGGATTCAGAATGAGATTTTCAATATCATTCAAATGATACAGGGCTATTGAATTATTTTTGGAGGCAGAGAGGGCATTTCAGCCTACTCCTATCCTACTCCTATCAGCTTTCTTAAGAAGGTATTAAATTATCGATCTGCCATTTGTAAACTTGCCTAATCCTAAACCAAGTAAGCACTTTTAAAAGTTGTAATGTGAGCCTTTAGCTGTACAGGTAAGTCCTATGTGGTTATAAGGAAGCACAATACTGGTTTTCAAAAGAACAAACTACATTGACTACATGTCAAGTGCTGAGCTCTTCTGAACATTCAGGCACTTGATTCTGTTGTAAAAATGTAAAACTGACAAACTGCAAACACTTTTCAAGCAAAGATATGACGATCTGTCTCTGACCTCTGTCAAAATCCCTATATTATTGACCAAAATCAGAGGAGGGGTTAAAAACAAGCACATATGGATTAATACATTCTTTCATTTTCTTGGTCTTTACAAGCACAGCTTTAGTTGATTTTTAACAACAGAGATGCTTCTGTGTTTAAGGACAGATTAGTGGCTAGAATATAGTACAGCTGAGGAAAACAGGAGGAGCAGGAGGCAGGAAAACACCCTGAAATCGCTGTTGTGAACCACACGCTTCCACCTCCCAGCCTGACAGAAACCACAAGGTTTGATGGCCAAAGGGCAGCATGTCCTTTAGTGTTGCATTTTTCTCCCCCAGGGCAGTGAGTTGCATTACAATCTGTAAAGTAGTAAACCCACAGAGACCATTATAAATAGTCATGGAATGCCCTGGAGTGACTGCAGCAGAGCTGGAACTGGGCCTTCTGAGCCCCTCAAGGAATTTCAGCTGTGGCTTAACTGTAGGGACATCACTTATCCTATCATCTGAATATCTAGTAGACAGGTAGATGTGGGCCTTCACACAAGATGTGACAAGGTGTTCAGCTGCTTCGGTGAATCCATATTTGCTGGGATGAGGCTTTAGGGGCCTTCAGTTCCTGAAAACTACAGTCATCTCTCTGCTGTCTCATCTCCCCCCCAGTCTTTCTTCCACAGAGAATCATCCCCTTGTCCAAGGCAGGAGGTAGTAGCTGAGGCCAGGCTTAGGAGATCACTTGGAAAACAAGCCTAACTCAGCACTTCTTCCTTGCCCCACTGATGTGGTTCCTCACATGCACCCCACTGAAAATGTCCCCAGCCCTCACAAGCAGCCAAGATAGACTGACAGTGTCTCTTTTGCTCCATGGACAATGGCTTAGGGAGGTGCCACCAGCAGAGCCACAACACCTGCAGCAAAACACTGCTGCAGTTCACAGGCACTGCCTCCCTCTGGAACCATGACAATTCCCACCCTCTAACACAGAGCTGGGCCTCAAACTCCCTCCAGATGCGTGTGGAAATGTCACTTGTCCCATTGAGTGCCAGGAGTAAAACACAACCTTCAGCTGCTCTGTCCACAGTCCCCACTCCTGCTCTTTCAAAAGTTCTACCAAGGTGGCTTGAGGCACTTTCCACCCACTGATTAAGGTACAGGATTACACATTTCTTTTGGGAAGCCCTCTTATTTCCCTTTTCCCCCATTGCTCATTTCAGTTTCTAACACACACTGCAGCTACAAGGGCTACACAAGGTTCAGTTCTCTCACCAATTGGTGTTTGTGTCACCAAGCTTCTTGTCCTGCAAAATCAGCCTAGAAACTCCTCCCGAGGCTTTCCTGGATTTGTGGGCAATAATGGCTATTCAACACTGGGGAAAACCAGGAACTGAAGAACACTTCCAGCATCTAAAAATTATCTCATATCTTCACAAAAGCAGAGCTGAAGTTGACCAGGGTTTTTTCCCCGCCAGAAGTCCACTTGGCTCTTACTTGTATTATTTACTGCCCAGACTTGTGTGATTTGATTCTCTGCTGTATTCAAGACTTCACAGAATTTATTCATGTGCCAGGTTTGTTATGAGATCTCAGGCTGTAACTTCAGGCAGCTCAACTTTCATCAAGTTTCTGCTTCACCTGCACTGTAAAAAGAGCAGTGCAGGCCCTACCTGCCTCTAGAAAGGGCAGTGCAAGAATCAGCTGCAGTGGTTCCACAGTGCGCCTTGCAGAGCAGCAATTCCTCCTCAGTTGCATAACTCACAGATAGGTTCTGTGGTGCCAGCCTGGTGCTGGAATGACACAGCAGCAGACTAGACTGTGCCGTGTCTCCTCCCTGAAGGAAATGAAGAGAACTTTTGTCACTGTCCCTTTCAGGAGCACATAACTGAGATGGCTCCTCTCCCTGTCCCAACACAGGTTTGCAGCACAGTGCCTTTGGCTCTTGCACCAGTGGAGTGGGGACACAGCAGCTGTGTGAGCCCACAGCCATCCCGGGCCAGGGCTGGTGCCTGTGCACAGTCTGAAGTGCCGCAGCAGCTAATTCCTTACAGCTTGCACTGCTGAGCTCTCGCCGGGGCAGACACTTGGGCGCCCCTGTACAGTTAAAGATCACAGGCCTTGATAACCTGGCTCTTTGATTTATGACAGCCCAGACCTTAGTGATCACCTAATGAGGGGAACCTGGAGTGTCAACCTGTTTATTAAATACCCAGAACCAGCTGTAGACCCAGCCAAGGAAATAACTTAATCATATTTCTCATTTATTTTGTGTATCCCTCTCATTCCCTGGCTCTCCCCATTCTCTCCTTCGTTCTGCCTGGCTCCCTCTTTTCATCTCAGAAGGGGAGGGATTTCGGACAGGTCATTTACGGAGACTGTCAGGGGGCCAAAATGTTTGCGATTTCCTACTGATTTCTTAGGTGTTTAGAAGTTAATAATATTCAGCACCTCATGATTCTTTCCTAGATGTCAAACAAAGACATGAAAGGCAAGCAATCCAAGAGGAAAGGCGGGGGAAGGAGGGAAAGGGATGGAGCAGCAGAGGCAGGAGGAGAACAACTTTCCCTTTCCCCATAGTTTTAAAGAAAGTTGCATCCAAGAAAAATCCAGCCTTAGTACTAACACAAAAAAGAAGCACATAAGAGTCATGAAAAGATATTTCTATTGCTTTAGTCAGACTAAAATTTCCTCGCTCTTCTTTGTAACAGCCTGAGCAATAAGATCCAAAAGGCAAAGATTCAACCTGTAAAACTACATTTATGCATTTTCTCTTCTATCCCTGTTTAGGGCTCTTACTTGCCTAATCGATTCAAGTATTTGGGTTTGTTACAGTTTTGGGATTTTTTTTAACACCTTACAAGAAACTTGAATAACAAGAGTAACTAAAAGAAAAAAAATCACAAAAATCACTATATCCATCCACCTGATAGGACACAACTCAGAATCCAAAGGAAAAAAGATATCTAATGTTGTGAAGATATCAGATATCACACAAATAATCTGGATAACTCTGGCACAAATCTAGGGCACAGAGCAAGTGCAGTTCTGTCTATACTGTCGTATTATTGTGAGATTTATAATCATTAAGACTTTAATAAAGCTCAGCTATCACCAATTTAAGTGTTTTCATTTCTCCTTGACCACAACAGATCACTTCCTTGAACTCAGCAGAGTTTTAATCAAGAAAGTCCATCTCTTGTCCATGAGCACAGCTTCTGCTCCCTCACAAAATGAAGCTGGCCCCAGCAACTGTGAATCTGCCTCTGAATAAGCCTGTCTGCCGTATCTGGAAAGATAAACCTCAAAATATGAGGCAATAAACACCCTTCTTTATAAATACTTTGGTGAAACATAAATGTGCAGAAAGCTCTCAGATACCTTCTCTGATCCACACAGGACAATGAATTAGGCCATATCTAATCCTTCTGCTGTGTTCACAAAGAATGAGGCAGCTGATACAGAGCATCAGGAAAAACCAATCCTTAGTGTTCTTAAACAATAGCTCCCTATGTTTTACTCCATCCCAACAAGCAGTGTGCTATTTGAATTGCACTCAGGACTGTTCTGAGAGCTGGAGCACATTTGTGCATCCCAGCCCTGAGGTCAGCAGGGCCTGATGCAGGGCAGGTCCACAACCAACACAAGCAGTCAGAGCCCAGGGCCAGCTGCTTGAGGGAAAGGTAATACCTGTCTCTGTTACCACCTCAGAGACCAAAAGGAGAGGGCTATGGGATGACACATCTTTTGAATTGCAAATGTCAGATAAGCATCTTCACTTCTGGCACAGCAACAATCAGATACAGCCTGAGGTCTGGGTTGACCAGACAGGACCTTGTTCCTGTTTTTGCTTTGCTTCCATCAGAAACTAGGAGAGCAGGAGCTGGCTTTTCAGGGAAGGAGAAAGGGGCCTGAATAGCACCTTCTTATTGAGTAGAATCAGGATGCTCCTAATAGTGCCTTCCAGAGCCTTCAAGCAAAAACCTTCCCCATCTTCTTTCATAGTATCCAGGTGAGGTCACAGACTGAGTTCTCCGATGTCCTCCATGAGTGAACTAACAGGGATGGAAAAGAGCCTACACGAGTCCTTGTTGTCAGCAGCTGCAGAAGAAACAAACCTCCTGATGTGCCAATCCTGCAAGTCTCTGAGTGAGCTGACAAGACCTCCAAGGAGTCAGACTTACCAGAAGTTGTTGCCTCATCCTTCCAGGCTCAATGTTTGCAGAATTAGCCTAAAACATCAAGTGGTGCTATTTACAGAGGCTCCACCTTGATGGGATGATTTTCAAAGGTACCAGACACCCAATCTGAGCTGAGCAATTGCAGTTTCAGCCCGTGGTATTTCAATGTTGTCCCCTTTCATCCATCCTGAGGCAGCACTCACCTCAGCATGTACCTTTGTCTCCTTGTGCCCCTTCCCAGGCCTTCCCATAACACTATTAACTGGCTTTTGCAAATCAAAGGAAAAGCTCAGCCAGGCTTAAGAACCCGAGATTGACAGGTTTACCAATTCAATCCTCTGCTTACTGTCACAAATGAGTGCTTCAAGCTACCAAGTTCATGCACCCTCTAGACTACACAAGAATCTGCCTAAAGCTTCCCCACATCTCTCTGGCTTGCACTGGCCAGCAGAGCCCATAAGGATAGCCCAGAGTGCACTTTCTCTGGTTCTTTATCCAGCCTGCTTGGAAATGACGAGGAAATGCTTTGGGTTGCTGCAGACTGGCCCAATTTTTAGCTTCAGAAACCTTAACACTTTGCTTGGTTTCCTTTTATCTGCCTCTTTATCTGTTTAAATTTAGCCTGGTTCCTCTCTGCTGTTTCCCAAGTCCGAGCCAATATCTGTTACCCAGTAGCCGAGAGGGATCTTTCTCTGCCACTTTCCTCCTTCCTTCAGCTCTGCTCATTCTCTCACAGGAGCCAAGGCTCTCTTGACCCAAAACCACAATCCTGCTGGCAGCTGCTGCAACCGGAGGTAAGACGTCTTCAAGGCATGACATCAAGGAGTACTGCAGAAAATAGAAGCAAATCCTAAAGGCTGCCTGTGTCTATATAATATATTTATTTAATTGATATGCTCTCAGCTTTCCTTAATAGAAATTGTCAGAAGCATCCAACAGATGAGAGTTCTGCCAGTCTCTTGCTATTCACTGAGTCCCCCAGAGCAGGCAGGTAGCAGATGGGGATGGGAAGAAATTGCTAACTGCCCTTATTGTGTGGAAATGAGCCTGCGAGCACTTGCAAGGAGGAGTATTTCAAGGCTCAACTGAGAAATAATACTATGGGCATTCCAGCAAGCAGCTAAAGTGGGAAACAGGAGCAAAACAGGTCTGTGTTGAGAAGGGGCTTAAAGGAAAAGAATGTACCCAGTGGCTGCTGGCATGAGGAACAAGCCCTGGGGGTGGTTCTCTTGCTGGGGATATGGGAGGGGGACACACACGGACACAAAGGAGTTGTTTTCTTTCCCTCTGAAAACCCTGCAGCCAACATGACTGGCAGCTGTCACTCAGCCCCTGTCTGCTGTGCTCTCTTTCACTCAGACGATCTGGCTGGCATGGAAAAGAGCAGGATGTGTAGGGAAGCCACTGCAGGCAGCTGCCTCGGCCGCTCTGCTCTCAGCCCCCGGGCAGGCGGGACCCGCCCACAGCACCCGAGCTGTCGGGGTCGCTGTGCTGTCACCGGACAGTCACGGCTCGGCACGGTGCTGTCACATCACCATGGCCCCAGAGGGGCAGCAGGGACGTGCCTTCTCTCCCCCCTGCCCTGCTCCCTGCCCTGCCTGCTTCTGAACGTGCTGTAGGCCAAGGGAGCTTTGGGGCTACTCTGCCCACACTGTTCCCCCTCACAGACACTCCTCAGGGGAGGAGACCAACCTAAATCTTACGCACATCCATTTCTATTTAAAGCAAGCTCTTGTCACCTCTTCCCTGCATGATGGAATATTCTGTGCAACATGATCATGGATCATTGTCATGTTTTAATTCCTCAGCAGCCCTAACAGGAGAAAGGATTTTCCGGACTAGGTGAGGATCTCTTGCAACAGTTCTCTAGCGATCAGATCTAAGACAGCCATGCCACAGGGGTGGCATGCTGGAATCCCATTTTCCTCTGTCACATTTGGTTTTGCTATTGATTAACAAAAGTAAAGCATATGTAGAGCACAGTGGATGTCAAGCTGGTCAATATTTTCACTGCAGCAACCCCCTTCTGTTTACTTAATTTTGGCAAGGCAGCATTTTCAGAAATACCCACAATACTCTGACTTTCAGTGAGACTGAGCTGGGCTTCAAGGTAAGATGTGCTCTCCTAAAGATCATCTCCATAAAGCCATACAGGCAGCTTGAGACTCAGATCTTGGACCAACCTTCTTATCTCTACTAGTCAGTCACTTTGAAGTCAAGAGGAGACAGGTCTAACTCATTTGGTGCTTTTGTAAAGATCACCAGGCATTTCAGATATCTACACAGCTCTGTAAATCTGGCCCTGAGGCGCAGACCCTCCAAAAAGGCATTTAAAGCTTCCAGTCTTCACTGCCTTTAGTGGAAGATCGGCACCTTAATACGTTTGTAAATCCAGTGCTCACGCCTAAATCACCTTTAAAAATGGTACACGGTGAAAGTCAATACCGCAGCGCAGCTCCCAGGGCAGAGGTCCCTAAGCTGCTAAATCCTCCCCAACCCGGCCCTGCCTGGGTGCGGGGATCCCGCAGAGCCCGGCCACATTAGCAGGATACCGCAGTCCTCCTGACAAGCCCCACCGGCTGAAGACTTGCCCTGAGGCTCCCGTGTCACTTAGGTGCTTTTAAAATGTTGCCCTTCAACTAAATCCAGCTCTCAAATCAGTCTAATGACAATTCTGCCCCCTTGGCTTCACTTCCCAAACATTTGTGTGGCTGGAATTCACTCGCACAAACATTGGACTTGTTTTTCTCCTGCATGTCCATGCATAAATCAAGGCATTTGCCCATGAAACTCTGCCTCAACCAACTTGTTTGTAAAAACACAATTACTTGGGGGAGTCCCAACAAGCAAAAATTCAATGCAAGCTTGCTAGGAGGCTAATAAATTTGACTCATTTCAGTCTTTCTCCCTCAGCCAGGAAGGAACCCAGCTATTTTTAAATCTGGATTCATGTATGTAGCCAAATATAATGTTCTTTCTTCTGTGAGAGAGAACAGGAAAAGATTTTATATGTCCTAACATTTCCTAGGCCAGCTTATCTCTCTGTCACTCTCCCCAAGAAAAGCCCACTGTCTGCCTTGTCTGTTTAGACTGTATTTTTTTTTTCTTTTTAGGCAAGTGTTGTCTTTTATTATGTGTTTGCACAAAGCCTGGTACAATGAGACCAGCCTCCTCTGGATACTGCTGTTGTTGGAATAATAAGCCTTTGCTGGGGGTGCATAAAACAACAAGATCCCCGTTTCCCAAAGGGATGACAATGCAGGTCTAGGTCCAGAAAGTAAATTAAAATGTCAAAAATAAACAAAACCAAAATTGAGAAGAAGATTTTTCAGAGATGGAGAGGTTAGGTGCACACACATCTGATTTCCTTGGCCCCCAGCATAGTAGCTGTCTTTACTCTGTGGCCTTGTTCCCATACTTAGGGGAAACAGGTAGTTTTGTACCTTTTTGGATTGTGTCCCACAGTCTGGCAGAGTGATAACCACCAAAGCTGATGCACGAAGAGCAAATGCGGAGACATGAAGGCAGCCAGACACAAACTTTTCAAAACATATCATTATTAAACAGAGGTGTGGGTGGGAGGAGATTTCAGATCAGAAAGACACACCCAAGGTTACCACATTGTGTTCTAATTTTAACACTTCTTACAACCCAGCAGCAGTACCTCTCTGGCTTCAGCTCATAATATCTCCAAATCCAGGAAGCCATTATGATTCTCCAGGGTTAAAGGTTGCTTGCATTGTAATTCACTTCCTCCTTTGGAGGTTTAATTTTGGAAATATTTCTAATTGCCATTGTATGTGACATCGTCTTTCAGATAACCATGGAATGAGTTTTCTATTCGTTGGCTATGATTCAAGTATCCAAAACAAAAAGAAAAAGCAACCCTGTACTTTCTTTGGAACAATGATTTAAGAGTGACACAGACTTCACAGAGGCTGTTCCACAGTCCCAGTTCTCAGCTCTAGGACTGGGAGGGTGGTGCCTCCCATAGCCAGGGAGCAAGGACTACACAATGGACATACTGTCAGAGTGTTGGAACAGCCTTCCCAGGCTTCCAAGGCCTCTGTTGTCATTAGTGAATGTTCCCTTCTCAGCAGCTCTGAGAGGCACTCATGGCTATCTGCTGTTCAGTTCTCCTTCTGGCCCTTAATGACTGTATATACCTAATGGCTCTATCTGCCACATACATCTACATAGGCTCCGCTCCCCAAACAAATCCCCTGATTTTGCTCTGGCACTACCTCCTCTTCATCTTACTTTCTGTAGCCTCCTTCTCTGAACTCTTACCTCTTCTCAATATCAGTCTGATCACAAGCCTCCCTTCCATTTCATTCTGACCCATAAAGACCTTCCAGCAGCACCTGCTTACACTGTCACAATCCCTAGAGGTGATTGATGCTGCTCAACTGGAAAATGGAAGAGACAGTATATGTTAGCCAAACAAAATGCATCAGAAATTTAACAGCCCACACTGGTGTTTAATTTCTTATTTCCCTCTGATTTCCTGCACCAGCAACTTGACAGTTTTGCTACTGGTCTTTATTGTTTAGTAGCACCACAAAAGTTTGAGTGCACCATACAGTGAGCACTGTGCAAACACCTACAACACACTGGGACCAGTGGGTGCTATTAAATTGTTACGTGTAAGGACAAGTCAGGATATAATAGATTCGAGCAAGAGTAAGGAAATAAAAAGTGCATTATTACAAGGTAATTTTTTTGTTCCACCCCTAGTCAAGAATTAATGGTTTGTTCAGAGAAAATGCTTCAGTCTCTGCAAGCATTCAAATGCAATGGACTAAATCCTTCCAGACAAAAAAAAAGTAAATCGCCTTTTTGGATTAACAGCTCCCAGCATGCCAACCCCAGCAGTCCATCTAGTCATGCAGTTGGTGTGGAGGAGGACTGTCTGTAAAGGAATTAAAACACTTCCAGCCCTGTTGACACCGTGAACCAAAGGCTGGGGGTGGGGTGTGGAGGAAGTGTTAGAAGTCAGAGTCTGCTGGACAAAGTGTGAACAAGCCAATTAAACCCCAACACTTCTGGACAAAGAGGTCTCTTAGGAAGAAGGAGATTAGCACCTCCTATTCATCAAGAGCAGCAGCTTTCTGGGGGCTGTAGAACCGCCGGGCCGATCTCAAGGAGCCACCGGGGGACCAAGGGCCCTGCTGTCATCTGGGGTGGGTGTGCTCACCCTCTCCCAGCAGGACGGGCCCTCTCATGTATCTTGCCTTTTGCTTCAGGGTGTGTAAAGAAACATGGCTATTGAAATCACTGCCACACTGTCACTGTGGCTTTGTCAGGTACCCCCAAGCTCATATTAACAATGCCTGGTACCTTCACCAACAGTGCAGCCAGCTTCATCCACCTTTCTTCAAGCCTAGGATCAATACAATAAAACAGACAGCTAAAAGAACCTCAAGTTCAAACCAAGATGGACCTGGACATTGATTCTGGCACATTATGGACCCAGAGACAGTCTGAAGCTTGGTCAAAAATCACTATGATTTGTGCATTAAAACTGTGCTGGATCTAAAACTCCAGAAAGACCCCATGGACCTGCAAGTTGGGCATTTAAAGGTCCCAGTTTAAAAATAAAATCATGAATCATGGTACTGGGTGTAGTATTCCTGGACAGCAAAAACATGCAAACCAAACCATGTAAAATTTCTCAATTGGGACATTGTAAATGAGGAACCCAAAGTACTGGGAACTGCTGAGCTCTTGTACATGCATCACTTCCAGTTACACTTTATTCCAAGAGGACAATTCCCAGTATTATACACCTGACAGCACCCTGTTGTTCACCACTACAGTCTTTTATAAGTTGGCACCTTCCACTTGTTTACATAATGGCACTTGCAAATGTACCCCCAGTTTTGAGGAGGTTCAGTAAAACCAGAGCTCTAAGAGGAACAGTTCCATGTTTACCCAACCAAAGAAAGCCAACAGAACATGAAGAAAGGATGCTGTTAAAACAAAAGAAAATACATACTTTTTGTAACTAGAGAGTAAGGTGAAAAACATGGCCTTTTGAGACTTCCTACTCCTCCCTTCTTTGGCTTTTGATTTCACAGTAGCCTTAGGCTGCTTAATGCCACCAATATGGAAAATATTTTTAAGGACCTTTTCCTTTGATTCATTATTTGCCACTGAGTGTGCACATGCTCTAAACAGTCATTACCCACATGAGATTGTGTAAATGAGAATCCAAAATTCATACATAGGTAAACTGATGCACCTTAAAAACAAGTGGACTTTCATTTGGCTCAGCTCAATGACCAGAAACTGTAAATTATCTCCAAGTGCTTCAGATCAGATGCTATATAGTTCTCGTTGTGACAGGAGATGTGAGTTCAATTTTTGATTTAGGTCTCAAGGGAATTTTCTACACCTTGAATTAAAAGGGCATGTACCATTTGACTGTTTCCTTGAACTCCTCCACACCTCATTCCCCTGATCTTGACATAATGCCAGAGAAAGCACAAGGATGGAGAGTTGGGTTATTAATTTGAGTAGTCAGGAAGAAGCAAGAAGCCCGAGCTAATGAGAGCTGAGTGAATGCTCGACATTCTCTCTGGCTCTCCAACCCATGAAATCATTTTGCCTGTGCTCATGGTTCCTTTGGGGTTCACTTTCCATGAGCACTCCAGCCGACCAGTTTCTTGGCAGGAAAAATCTCAGAAGCAGCCAAGTTCTAAAGAAACATTTAGAGAATACTTGTGGAAAAGGAATTTTCAGGTTGTCAAACTCCACTTTCATCCCAGCAAACAGGTCCTTGATGCTGTTTTATGTACTCATCTGATCAGGGTGCAGAGAAGATGCCAAATGATCAACCTGCCCAACAAAGCTTAGACCAAATTAGTTCACTTCTCAACACTGAGAATTCACACCTAGATGCTCATAATCTGCCAACATTTTTCAGCCAACAATTAAAAATGCCATTTACTATTTACAAAGACAAGATCTTTTTATTAGAAAAATCTCATCATTAACCAGAGCTCCTTTCACAAATACAAAATCCTTTCCCTTTCCTCCTGAGTGTGATGTTATCCAGATGGAATGACACATTGCTCAGTTGTAACCTAGACCTAAAATACTGACATTTTTGGTCTGTAATGTAGGCTCAGACCTAATTTTCACTTATAATCTGATATGCCATCTCTAAATTCTGTGTATTTGGTGACAAAGAACAGAAGATCTTTTCTCTAGAACCACAGAGACTTTCTGAAGTGGTTGGGATGATATTGAAGGAACTTAAGAGTAAGAACAATTCTGCTTCCCAGTACAGCTGCTCTTACTTGGCTCCTTCTGAGAAGTACCTCAACCACAGATAACTTCAGTGACTTTAGGCAATGAAGCAAATACATTTTTCACAGCCAAGCTGAGAAGTTCTTTCAACACCTATTTGGAAGTTCTCTGAAGTTAAAAACATTCTTCCATTAAAACCACAGACAGTGGATTAGTTGAATGCAAAGAAAGGGAGGAAGGTGTCCTTCAGTATGTACACAACTCCCATGAAGTCACTTCTTGTCTTTCAGTTGAACCAATGGCCTCAGATCAGAGATCATTAAGGAAAAATGGGTTAGTTTAATTCAGTATTTTGATTTAAAAACCTTCAAAGTCTTTAGGGTGTGTGTTCACTGGTCAAATAGTATTTAGGTTCTTTCCCTTCTCTTCCCACATTTAATCACAACATTACTAATGAAAACAAAAAAGAAACTCTATCTGGGCCTTACATGATTTAGGTACCAAGTAAACAGTACTTAACAGTTCTAATTGAAGGTCAGTAAATCCCCAAGAGATTAAATGAATCCTGCAGTGAGATGTGTAAATCTCACTGCCTTTTACGGCGTCCCAGCCAAGACCCTGTGCTGGGTTGTGCAAGACTTAATAAACGTGGTATGCACTTAATCAAAACCATTTTGCCACCAAAGGGGCAGCGGGTGTAAATCACAATTACTCTTGGCACTAAACCACTGGCACAAAGAGGCCCAGCGATGCCAAACATCACCGGGCTGACTCCCCGCGCCTGCTCAGCTGTCTGGCACCGCGCGCGCGTCTGAGCGCCCGCTTGCTGCTCAGCAGGGGAAATCCAGATGGGGGAAATAAAACACAGCAAAGGATACTGATTGCATAAGGGTTGTGCTTCTCTCAAGCTCACTCTCCACTTGCCCTCTGCCAGCTCTCACCCCAATTTAGTAACTATTAATAAGCTAAAGCATAGAGCTTTGGCAACAGCCTGGCTCTTTGCAGCTAAACCTTGTAGATTTAATAATCCCATCATCGTTTATGTTCCAAATTGTATTTCAAGGTTTAATAACTGGTGCACCAAGAGACTCTGGAAAGTTTTTGAGGAGTTGGTTTCTTTTAGCCAGTCAGGAATTTGGAATGGGCATAGAAAGAGTGAACCAGTGATGCTGATGGTCTTAAAAGTTTTTTTTCCAATCTAAACAATTCCATGATTCTATTTCTCATGATGGTCATCACCCAGGAACTTTTACCCATTCCTAGATGAGCTACCAAAGTAGGATTATGGGACAAGGACACTGGATTCCTCAAGAGAGTAATAATGTATTTGCTAGGTAAAGTAAATTACTATTTAATAGGTGAAGACAAAAAATGGACACTCAGCTCCAGCACAGTATTTCAAAACAGATACAAAATAGAAGATCCCAGATAATAAGAGTTACTAGAAAAGAGAAAGTCATGATGATGCCAAGCAGCAGGGAACAAGCAAGAGAACCTGAAAGTCAGAGACTGAACAGTTGGAAGAGATGGAAACCTCTTTGTATTCAAACAACAAAATTGAAAAGATAGAAAAGATCTAGTCATTTTGTTATGAAAACATTTGGGGTTCATAAAGAACACTCAACTCCTAATTCAGCTGAAATCTCAAAATCTTTCAGTACTTTCATTTCCCAAGGGGCTGATCCTTGTATCTCTTCCAGTAACAGATCATTTTCATGGCACAGCAGGTGAGATACAAGTTGTTTAGCTTGCTGTTTCAATTCTAAGCATTAATTCTGAGCACTGTCAAACTGGGGTTTTGGATGCATCTGATGAGTTGTTTTCAAAAGTCATTCAATGGTTCTCCCCACTGAGAGAGAACTGTAAAACAGCAACTGCTTTACATTGGTAGCTCACTGTAAGTTAGTAATAAAGGGATTCTCTAGCACACAGCTGGTGGACTGGGACAATGGGCTTCTTTGCCACCAACAGCAAGTAGCTAAAAGCACTCAAGTTGCCCTCATCTCCCTGCTTTCATGGTTTTCCTTGCCACTTGTCTCATTCTGCTGCCTCCTCTTTCTTTCACCTCCCAAAGCCACATGTTCATTCCTTTATTTCCTTCCTGTTCCCCCTCTCTTTATTATTCCTTCTTCTAAGATATTTTCATATTTTTTTGCTCATATTTTGTCTCATGCTGCTCTTATTTCCCATTCTTCCACATTGCAGTTTCTCTTTCTTCCCCCTCTATCTTTACTTCTCTCCCCCCTTTCCCCACTATCTCACTTTTCCCTTTTATCTTCTTTTTCTCTCTTCTCCTCCCCCAGTGTGCCTGGAGCTTGAGCAGAGAGTCGGCTGGAGCCTTAATTGCTGCGCCTCTGCCTGACATCCATCGGAGATGACATCTCCTGAGCACAGAGCCGCAGCCGTCCTTTTGCATATTCCCTCTGTCTGAGCACATCAGGAGAAATGTCACAAGCAGAAAGCTGGAAGCCTTTGTAGAAGCAGGGAGCCACGGAGATCACTGAAGCCAGAATGAAACATTGGAGAGGTTGGTAAACCTCGCTTCCACAACGGGTTCTTCCAACGCTTTCTGCACTGTTGGTCTCAGGCTCAGAGTATTTACAGGAACTGACATATCCAAAGTTGCACAGCAATGTTACACCAGGGTTTTTAAACAAAACAAATG
Source organism: Vidua macroura (assembly GCF_024509145.1). Classification (NCBI taxonomy): domain Eukaryota; kingdom Metazoa; phylum Chordata; class Aves; order Passeriformes; family Viduidae; genus Vidua; species Vidua macroura. Next base: position 9,360,283 of record NC_071588.1, on the reverse strand, counting down.
TTTGTGTTCAACTCCATTACAGCTTCGTGGCTCCCTGTGGGAGGGTGACTTTCCAGTAATTGAGCAAAGATGGTGTTTCTTAGCATAAGGGACACTAAGTACTTGCACCATTTTAGACCTGATCTTTGACTGAAAGAAGGAGCTGCTTACAAGACAGGGAAAGAAACAGCACAGGCAGCTGTGTCCATGCACTCAGTCCCAAGACCTGACACTGGAGCTTCCATACATTCCTTCCCCAGAAGGTGCAAGCATGTGCACTTCAGCTCCTGCTTCCACATGGCCTTTCCCCAATTATTTCCCCTATTATTTAAAATAGTGACTACAGTATCAGGCCCTTCCCTATCAATTGATTCTCCTCTAGTCTGTCAGCTATTTATCTGAATTAGCTATTCAACTCCTTAACCCCACTTGAATTCTACAAATACACTTCTCCCCAGATCTGCAGATAAAATCCATGAACTACAGAAATGCCAGCACGTCGGTTTGGTTCACATCAGCAAATGAGAGGGGACTTCCAGCAGTGGCTGGAAGGACTGAAACTCAGCCTGTAGTTCATGCAAAATGGCTTGAACTTTGATCCTAGGAAAGTTTGGTCTAGCACTCTAAATTGTGGAGGGGAGTCCAAGAAATAAGGAAACCCTGTTATCCAAGTCCTGTGCAGTATTTCTTTAATATCATCCTTGGCTCACACACATAATCAGGCACAGCAGTAATTGCTTTTGGTTTGCTAAAGCAGCACCTTAAAATGCTTGCAGAAAACAGCATTTTCACCAAACAAGCAAATACTCTGCAGCAATTACAGGTTCTTTTCTGTTTCATGGTTTTATTTTAATTCAAAACATCTTCATTTGAATCTTCCTTCAGTTTAAGGAGTTACTCTCCTAGAACATCACTCTGTATCATCCACCAAATGGGCAAGTTGAAGAGCAGCAAACTGTTGCTCAAACCTTCAATCTTACCTGCATGGCTCACTTCAGAACATGAGTTCAATGCCATAAAGGCCTGTCCTGTTCACATAAGCTCAGTTCTTCATATGTCATTTTAAAATGCACCACCTCTAAACTCATACAGGAACACATAATGTGAACTCACATGCACATCAGCAACTGCAAGTGGTTCACATTATATGAGAATCAAGAGTGGAGTTTAGACCAAGAAAATGGCTTTATTTGATGCCTGTGAGTCATCAAATTTATTTTAAGATTTTACCTGAAATGGACCACGACTGTCACACTTTCAAGAAACAAAGCAGTAAGAAATGCAGTTTCAGTGTCTTGTTAAAACCGTCAGGTGCCAAAATGTCTATGTTTCAGTTAACCACCACACAGCAAGACTTTATTTCAGGATTTTCAATGTGTTCACATTTCAAACCTTTTACTCTTTGGTGTTTTCTGTGTTATCACACAGAGACAATGCAGTTAAGAACAGATTGTGCTGTGTAGGTGTAACTGCTAAACATGTACAGATCAGGAAGGGCTTCCCAGAGCAAGGTAAGTGTCCTCAGCACCATAATCCATATGAAACCACTGAGACAAGAAGGGAAATCAATGTGCTGTATGACCACAGGCAAGTTAAGAACTCATGTTTCCTGGCTGACAAGTCACTCTTAGTTCTCATCATACAGGCACTGAAACTATTCCATTACACGGAGACTTGGGACAGATGCTGCTGTTTTGAAGACTAAGTTTTTAGTGTCTGCCCTCCACTACAGTTCCCTTTATATTAAAAATTACCCAAATGCAGTTAAAATACTTGCAAAGTACTTGAAGTGTGTTTACGTTACCTAGCTACCAACTAGCTATTGAAAACCTATTCATCTCTACTCTTGTGATCAGTTTCTAATGGACCTTACTAACCACAATAAAAATCTGCACCAGATTTATGCAGTTCCATTTCTTACAGATGCTGTAAATCCTCAAAATAAAGAAAAGAACAACGAACAACGAAACTCACCAACTGGAACCCAGAAATCTCAGCCAAGTAGGAACCTACCAGAGGCAGTCAGTGAAGCTTTCTACTACACATAGGCTCCACAGAGCTCCACAAGGCTCTCCAAGTCAAAGTACAATGTGTTGGTAGCAAATTCAGTGCAACTCCACATCTGCTTGGGGTGGAGATGGTGGGAGTCACTTGGCAGCCTCAATCATTGCCTGAGAACTGCTTGTGAGTGAACAGAACTGAAGCCACCTAAAGACTCTTCCACATTCTCTTCATGCTAATCTGTCCTGGGAAATACCAGTGCAAGACACCACCACAATATTCACTGCCTCTTAAATGGGAACTGCTGCCCTGAAAAACAGGTCCTCAGACACCACAGGCTCAAATCACAGATTTACACTGTGCTAAAGAAAAATGCTATGACTGACACACAACACTTACTCTTTGGTCAATAAAAACTTGGTCTTGCAAGATGCAGCCACTGTTCCAGGCTCCCTAAATCTTACACTAATCTCACTGGCTCCCAGATTTCCAGATCTATAGTGCAGTTTAAAAGTGGCACATGGATAAGAAATACAAACCTACTTTCCCCATTTAAAACTGTTACATGGAACAAGGGATTTTGATTTCAGCAAAAGTATTTGTTAACAACCTATCAGACGGGGAAGGAGTTCTGTAACTTGGTTAAATCGCCAGAATAAAAGCAGGAAAAGGGCTCCTGATTGAATTATTGTGAATTACCAGGTTGGCCCAGGAAAAGCAGTTCCAGGAGATAAGTGTACATATAAAATGGGAAAAAATATAAATAAAGAAAAGAAACCTGGGAATTATGGAGTCACTATGCCAAATTCAGAGGATAGCCATACTGGATGGACAGAAGTGAGCACAGAGAGTGGTTTCAAAGTAAAACTCAAAGTGTGTGTATGTGCTTGAGTATTATTACACAGAGATCAGAGCATAACACCCCAACTCAGTATTTGCCCTCCCCTCTGTGATGCTGTGACACATTACCTGAGCACACACACAGCCATTTCAGAGTGTATGAATCCAAACAGACAGCTAAGGAAGGTCTGATTTGACTCACTGAGAGTAACAAAAGAGAGTACAGTAAACTGTTTATTTTACTGGGAATAATTGGCAGGGATTTTATTCCACCCATCTTAATAAAAAAGTCACTTAGTGCTAAAGGAAGGGCCAAGGAAGCACCAAAGCATGGGTTTGCTGATGAGCTGAAGCTAAGTACAAGATCCCATGCAAAGAATGTGCCTGTGCCTTCTTCCCTTCAACCAGAAGACAAGCAGTTTTTCAACAAGGATTGTTACACTGGAAATATTGCAATCACCTTTCTTGGCTTTGTTTTATAAAGTTCTAAGACCAGAAGTCATCAGGAAATTTGATTTTTCCATCTTCTATAAGATCTGTACTAAAATGAGTAATTAATTCCCTGTAACTTCCCTCTAAAGTAGCCAAGGAAGGGAGCTTGCCTAGCTGCACACAGAATGGGATATATCCCTTGTTATTTATCTGGAAGTTAGCACAGATCCTTCCTGTCACAATTCAGTGTTCCTAATCACAACACCACATTTTAAATAATGCATGCAATCATCTGTTTGAAATCTCAACCAAGCAAAACTGGTGCTGTATTTCTGACAGGGAAGAATCATTCTCATTTACCTCTATTGTTTTTAATCCTGGAGCCCCAAAAGGACAATTTAAATGTCAGTTATTGAATACTGAAATTTGTGTCCCACAGCAGGAGTGACCACTATTGTTCCACAGGCTGGTATGGAAATTCTATGCAAATTCCAAAAAGGAATGGCTCTACCCTATTCTTTCTTTCTTTCTTTGTCCTAGCTGTAGCCTGTATCAATCCTTCCATCTAAATCAGTACAGATCTTCACAAACAGGAGAGCCAAGAAGAAAGGAGGTATCTTTCCCTGGCTCAAGAGGCTCAAATAACTCCTAGGAGGGGAGTGTGTGCATACACACATGCCCCCACACACTGTCTGATCTGCAGAGCTCCCACAGCTTCAGCTGAAGCTTCTCAACAGAAACTTCTGTTTTCATACTCAGGATGTAGATTTTTGTTTTGACAGCAGTAACCAAAAAAGGAAAATGTGAAGACAGCTCAAGAGAATGAATATTCAATATCACAATCAGTAAGAAGGGACAGACTGTGTGGTGTATTTTGTACATTCCTCCCATAAAATTCTCTCATTTCAGTAGAAGGGCTACAGAACTCCACACCTTCTATTCCACAACAGGATTCCCTTTTCCATGGCTTCATCTGCAGGTCAGGAAGGAGAGACATGAACATGAGGCATCGAAGAACTTGGCTGCCTGCAACTTGTGCTGGTGCAGGCCAGAATCTGGATGGAAGGTGCCAGTACCAGTCTCTCAAGACTTTTTCTTCACCAGTATCAGCTCACCTATGGAAACTGAACATCAGTGACAGCAATAAGTCAGAGACACTCCAAGCATCTTGAAATCTCCCTATTCTCTTAATCACGCGCAGGATGCAACTGCCTTCCCCTCTTACACCCATCCTAAACTTTACATACTTGCTTACTTAGCACATGAGAAAAAGCAAAACCACTGATCACTCTTGCTCGCCGTGTTTTCCATGGTTTAGGAGCTGAGCAGACAGTGATCCTCAACTTCAGCTGTTTGTGAGTATCCAACAGGATCCTGGTTGCTTCCAACAACCAGGCACACTGGTTTGTGGAGACTCAACTGAAAATTAATCACCAGAGATGCTCACGAACATCCTCTTCTACAGGGAAAATAAGCTACAGAAATTGGCGCGTCTCGTCCCCACTTCGCAAGAGCAGATCCCTTGCTAGCCCCGGCTAGCACTTTTCAGGGCGATAAGTGCAGCGAGAGGCACTCCCTGCTGAACCCAGCTGGGCTTTAGAGAGTGCCTTTGTGGGTCCAAGGACACTGCTGATCCCACCGGCAAGGAAGGAGGACTCTTTTGGGGGTAGGGCCAAGATTTATTGTGACTCCAAGGGGAGCCCTAGAGCCCAACAGCACTCGAAGAGGTCCCAGAAGAGAGTGAGCCGTGAGGCTCGAACAGGCCCTGATATAGGGTGGGCGGAAACCTTATCAGGCAATGGGAGAAGACATGGGCGTGGCCCCCGAGGGAAGGACAGTCGAGGTATCCCCTTAGCAGGGAGCAGGGGAGGGACCCCAGGCCATCGTCCAGTCACCCAGCGACCCCGGCAGAAGCTTCCAGACAGAGGGGAGGATGGACAAGTCACCTGGGAGGGGGCAGGGGCATGAGTTGGGGTTTTTGGGATTGATGGACACACAGGTGCTGATGGGAAAACCTAGGATGAACCAAAAGGGCACAAGGGGGGGTACAGAGGGATAAACCATTTTGAACATACATACAGTGGAACCTAAAAACCCAACTCCACAAAAAATGACACCTGATTTATTTTTGGGGGGCGGTGTGTATTTTTTGTTATTGCTTCTTGGGTGTTAATTTAAAAATTGTAACCTATTCACAGACAAAAAAGGCAGCTTTGGTCCTGTGCAAATGCAGTATTACAGAATCACTATTATGGAGCAAAAATATCCTCAGGTGGCATAAGGAAAGGAAGAGATTCTTGACAGAAGCCATTTCCACAGCACTGACAATACACTTGAAAGGCTTTGAAGACCTTTGTATTCAGAAAAAGGGCTGTAGGCAGATACACACAATAAAACCTAAGAATTTCTCAGAAATACATTGAGATGATTAGTTCAGTCAACTCAGTAAACTGGACCACACAGGGTTCTTTGTCTGGGACTCAAGCTTCAAAATCCTTGCTTAAAGTAATGACAAAAGACAATATGTTAGTCTAAGGAGGATCCTCACTCTCCCACTGCAGTGAAATTCTCCAATCAGCACTGACATCATGGCACAGGTAGCATTTGCATCCTGAAGGCAGGCAAAAGTTAAGTTTCTCAAACTCTAAAAAGGAGGAAGACAAAATTAAGGAATCATCCAGAAAGTAGAGAAAACATATCTGAAAGCCATATTCAAGTTAGCCTGATTTTACTTTGTATTTTACTGATATTTTACAGGGTGTTAGGGGGAATCCTGTGCAAACACTAAAACAGTGTTTCTTAACAAGAAAAGGCTCATTACAGTGGACTGCCCTATTTGCTGTACTAGCTCCAACCTATAGCCTGCCTTCAGCAGGACCAAAGACCTAAGTGAAACAGAGAAAAGCAAAACTAATTAGTAAAATTACCAGGCTTAAAACAATTCAGAAGTGCAAATGCTAAGGTAGTGCTAATCCATTCCTACAGTAAGGCTCCCTCTTTTAGTATGGAGATCTTCACTACTACTGCACTGACTGCTCTCAGCTCTCGAGGAACAGGGATGTATCAGCAGTTACAAGTGCCACTAAATATCCAGTCCTTGTGGAATTAAGACAGGTTGTGCCATTATAAATTTTAGCACATGGTTAAACTCATGATTCTTCTCTTCAGCTTCTGTGTTTTTATTGCACTAGAAAACTTCAACCAATCATTGGCATGCACCATACTTGTCTCAAATTTCCATTCCTGTTCCCAAGCTTCTCATACATCTCTGAACACTGGCAGATAAAGCTCTGCTAGAGGACAGGACTGCAGCACAGACACCAAGGCTGCCCTTGCCTCTTGGAACATGTTTCCCAAAGAAGCAAAGGAACCTTGTCTCCCTTTGTGTCAGACAGGTATCTGCACCTGACTCTGACAGAAACTAAAAACATGGTTCAGAGCAGTGTTAGTATGTTAGGACGAGCAAAGTTGCACGTCCATGAACTCACGGCTGATAGAAATTTGTGAGATAGCATTTTATGTATTCACTCATGCATGCCTATATGCAAACTATCCTTATTTTATTCTCTGGAATAAATCTCTAAAATCCCATTCATCTCCAGCAAAAGCAACACTTCATACACAAAAGATTCTTGCACTCTTATCTTCTTGAGTAGATAAAAGGAAATTTTCACTAGATTTGTAATCTCAGTGCAAAATATTGACTTCTTAAAAAATTCAGCTGGTATGAAATAAGGGTTTATTAAGTCACCATCCATGGAGATCATATGAAATGTCAACCCCCCCATCCATCCCTCTCCTCTTGCTCTCCCTGCCCCCCCCTTCTCTTTCACTCCCTTCTTAACCCCTCCCTGGCTCCTCTGAGCTCCCCCTGTCCCAGCCAGAGCAGCTAAAGACATTACTGACAGACACAAAAGGCGGCAGAAATCAAATAAAAGGCAAACGCAGCAGCCGCAGGTCAGCCTTGTATAAATATTTATGCTGGAGGAAGGCTCAGTGCCTGAGTAATGACCTTGTGGCTGGTATTAATAGAGATAATGTGAGTCTGTAAAGACATGCTGCCAGAGAGAGGGAGAATTTGGAGGGTTATAAATCTCTGTGTCGGGCTGCAGTGCTGGCTGACCTTTACACTGCTCTCTCTCCTGCCTTCCATCTTTCTTCTTCTTTCTTTCAATAAGAGAGAGATTGGTAGAGCACATTAGCAAGGGGAGGAGTCCCCAAATCCAAACCATTTGCACAAGAGGATCTGATGCAAGTCAGAATTCCCACAGCAACAAAAATCAGAGTGAGGAATCCAGTACATGCAGTGTTTACCTCCATGACACATGCAGACCTGCACAGACTCCCCTGTGCACACACTTTTGTGCTGATCAAAAACCATGGATAGAAACATGCATTTATACTTTCCATGACTTGTCTGAATGCATGTAAATGCGTATATGCATCTATATATGTATATATCGATGTAAATATACATAACACAGAAACTCTCTGTACCACATATATGGATGCTCCCAAAAGTAATCTGGACTCTCTCGTACCTATATAGCAATCATGGCAGAGAAGGAGAGCTGCAAAGAGCGGCTTTAATGAAAATTTAAGGCCCCACTGAGAGGGATTGAAGTATCTTCTGAATTTCTGCCACATACAGATCTGCAACAAGAGGTTGCAGTAACAGATGAAGGAGAGGTAGGAGCAAAGTTTTGATCCAAGGTGCAAGACATCAACCTCAAGCACTGCTGTCTCTTATTAAAAGCTGCTCCTACTGCCACCTAAGTTCCAGTGGAAATCTCCAAATTATTATGAAGTGACTAAGACTGAGATGTGAAACAGCCACAACAATTCCCTCTTGGGTGAGCATTACTGGGCCATTAGTCTTGAGTCCCTAGAAGATTAACCCTTTGGCTTTCATCATGTATCGTGTCATCTGTGCTTCAGGCAGACACTCAGAAATGCATGCTAGGGAAAACAGCAGTATTCAAACTACAATTTTGGGGCTAAAAGGTGGAAGAGAGAAAACAACAATTTTGTGGGGTTTGCTGGCTTTCCTCTGTTATGCTTGAGTAAAAAGAAAGCGAGAAACCACAGCAAATGTGCATAAAGTTCCATTCGATAGGCACTTAGTCTTTAATATAGATTTATGTCTCTTGGATTTTTCTTCTGAAAGAAACCCCCAACCAGCCAAGCTTATTAATATTTGATAGGAAAGTAATTTGGTAGAAACAGGCTCCACAATCTTTTTAATTCAAACATCTAAATGACAACTTTGTTATTTTACTGTACAGTGAGTCACAGTTGGAGCTGGGTTTTGCTGGGTCATGTACAAAATAAGATACAGACAGTTCAAAGTGAGACAGACCATACAACTCTCTTGGTGGGAAGCTGGACAGTAGAAACCTTAGAGCCTCAGGAGCACTACTGGACCTACAGACTGGGTTTTATAATGTCATTTTGAGGCCCATCAGTATCAGCTGAGAAAATGTTTCAGGAGGGAGGCAGACTGAAGAGGTGCTGCTGAGTTCTTGGAGAGAGCAAAAGGCAGACAGAACCAGCCAGGCTCACTATGGCCAGGCAGCAACACCTCAATTAGTCTGACACACAGATCACTTAAGAACACCAGAGAATGACTGCTGATGTTACTGAACACTTCTGGCATCAGCATCACTGACTCCTGGTTCTGTGGTATTTGCCTCAATCTCTGTGTTGACCACATCCAGGACTCCTTCCTTGAGTTTCTGTTCATATCTCCTCTGCACTGATGATTTTCATCATCCCTGCACTAACAGAAATCTTAACCTACCATGGCAGAATAGTGTCAACAGGTACCCAGAGTATAAAGAACACAAGCTGTTATAAAGTGTCTCTGTCTCTGTTCTAATAAAGTATAGACTATAGATACAATATTAGAATTCACAAAATAATCTCACAGGACATGGACAGTTTTTCTATTTCCATTTCATTCTGCATGAGCTTCATTCAAAGTGTTACATGAAAAGTAAAAATCAGTTCCAATAATATTGTCTTCTCAGAAAGGATAAGTTGTTATCAAATTCCTGATCCATATTTCACCATTTGAGATCCTGACCTTTTTCCCTACAAGGCATTTGTTCCATGTATGACTTGCTCTGATTTTGAGCTATGTTGCAACTACCCTGTGGACCAGGATTTGCAAGCATTTCCCTAATACATGCAGACATTCCTAGCCCAGGGATGTTCTAAGTTACTAAGTTGCCACATAGATGTCTGTGAAAGTTCTGATTCTTTGGATGGTGTATAATATATGGTTAATGCCTAATTAGCTCATTCATGGGTAATTCATGGTTAGATATTAACAAATGTAAGAACAAACAAGAGCTATATGTTGAAGCTCTTAAATCATGGAACTAAACGTGTCATACAAAAAGGAGAATACATGATTTATTCAGGAAAACAAACATGGAGCCAGATGACCACTGGGCAGCACAGAGCATCCCCACTCCAAAAAACTAAGCTTCTCAATCACCTGAGAGAAGAACCAAATGCTTGATTGCCAGGCTAGAGGATACAACAATGTGAGAAGATAAAGGTTTGTGGCTTAATTCTGTCTCTTCTGAATAGGTTCTTCATAGAAGAGAACAGGGCTATGTAACAGAAGGACAGACTGGCCCCCAAGACATTTTGACTTGAGAGTCCAACACACCAGAACATCTCACTGGATAGACTGGACATTCCCAAGTACCCCCATATTTTTTGGTCTGTGGGGGAGCTGGATGACCAATAGAGCCTGTGACACACTAGTACGTGCACGGGCAGATGGAGACAAACACACCACACAAGGATGAGGAGCACCTGAGGGTGTACACAGTCATTTCCAAACATTGGACCCCTCTCAGCAACATTGTTTCCCTCTATAAAGCCAAGTGAATGATAGCATACAGGAACGATGTCCTACAACAGAGGATCATCCCTTATATTATACAAGTACTTTATGCAAACTGGAAGAGCTCCAAGAGGAATTTTATAAACTCAACCACACACCACCTCAAAGCCCAAGATAAGACTGTCATTCAACAAATATTTGAATTATTCTGCACTTAAGTCAAGATCTAAGCAGTGGAATGAAGCTTTCCTGAGCATGTTTCATTATTTCTGAACCACACTTTCATTTGGACACACAAATTTTATTCATTTTAGGGGATGGATGTTTGAGCAAGTCTTGCCCTACTGCTGAGCTATTTACAGAAGGACTGTTCCTTAAGCAAAAAATCCATCTCTGAAGATCAAAAAAGGGTTTTCCTTCAAATTTAGGTAACTGCTACATATCCCAGTACAATTAACATGCTTTTCTATAACATTCCAGGAAGTAGAAACACCACAGTATTTCACTGACCCACTACAGAGCACAAATATATACACAAAGCCCCCAAGCAAAGATAAACCAGATGCAAACTGTATAAGCCTACTCATATTGGCAGAAATCTCTCCATATAAAGTGGTTGCTGAGCAATTGAAAACAATGAATACATTCCTAAAATATGCCTACTTGTGCATAATTCATGAACAGAAACAAGCACTAAATACATTGGATAAATTGTGGACTATGAAGCGTTTGCCCTGCTCTAATTATAATTCCATTTCAGTCTACTAATGGCACCATAAACCATTTGAGTTTCACCCTTGTGGTTTATTGCCTCATTAGCTCTCCTTTGAAGTAATTAATGCTTTGTCAATTTACCTGACTAGAGCTCCCATGGTGGCTATGGGTGAGATCCAATGAACTCCATGCACCCAGCAGACTTGGGAACTTCTGCTCAAGTGGGAGACTTCAAGCTCTTTGGGACTGGAGCTTTCTGTGCTCTTGTCCATACAACACCTCCCATAACAGCCCATACCTACATACATACCTGACTACCATTTTTGAAGGCTACCATAAAATGGACTTAAATCCAGGTATGGATTACTGAATTTCTAGGACAATGGCATCAGGTAGAATTGTTGAGGGGAGATGTGTATTATCTGAGCCAGCACTTTGCAGTGATATTGTTTTCTCTTATGTAAACAATCAGCAGATCTTGGGTTGATTTATCTAAAGTTAATACCTTGAGCCTAGCTTCAGTGAAAAAAACCTCTTGTTTTCACCCATTTCTCTCCTTTCCTCAGCTAGCCAGAGATCTCTTTAGTCAAACAGAGGGCAATCCCAAGCTTGGGCACAAAAAATACTTTCAAAAATATAGCAAGCCCCACTGTTGGATTCAAACTGGACCACACGTGAGAAATTCAATAAACATCATTTGTCAGAAGCCTTTGTCGGCTCACAGCTGTATTTATTTATAGGCTCCCTAGTTATTTATTGGTCCTTGTGCTCAATATAAAAGCTGTGCAAAGGAACAGTGGTCCTGATGCAGGGGGAAGGGAAGGCCAAGTGTTCTGCTGATTATACCAACACCAGAGTGTCTTTTCTAAGAACAAAGAGGTGAGCATCTACTTCATCTCCTATCCCCTTCCCATGGTCATTGAAACCAGTAACTTTCAAAGCCTAGTTCAAGTTACTTTCAATTTAGCTACAGACATCATTTTGAAGAACTCTACCAATTTGGAGACCGAGGTCTGGAGTGCTGTTGACTCTTTCTAAATGTAGACACCCTGTGTAGATGTTAAAAACTACAGGATCTTGTCATCCAACATACAGGAACTTCTGTACCACAACCTTCTCTTGCCATTCAGTTTATCACATCTTCCATTGGGCAATATAAAGGATGTAAAGCTCAACCAAGGTCAATGTGCTGTGAAGAATAAAGTAGCACAGTTCTGTGCCCTCTGCTTATTACCTGTTTTGTATTAGATCCTTGAATTCAAGTTTTCAAACTGTAGACCCAGTCTGCTTTAAATTATTCTGGCGCCCAGGAACATTATGGCCAAGGGGGCTGAACATCTTTGTTACTAAATCTGCCTGTTCTCTCTGGTGGTTGAAACAAAACCTTGACAATGAGAAACCTAAAGTGATATTTTGGAACCATTTGGTGGGGGGGGGGGAAGGGGGGGAGGGAAGAAAAGGGGAAAAAAAAGACAAACCTGGTCAGTTTCTTCCCAATACAATATAATATAAACCTCAGAAAGAACTGCTGAGCATTTAGAGATGGGGTAAGAAGGGAATGTCCCAGACCTTTTCTTTATAACACACAAAAAAGAAAGCTAGGGCCTAAAACCATAAATTCTAACATATGTATACACACACACCCTATGGACAATATTTAATTCTGCACACCCACAAAGAATACTCAATACTTTATAGTTCTTTGCTTCAAAGAGTTGGATCCATGGTACAAATCAACATACCCTTATTATAGCTCCATTAACAACAAGTCATACCTGCTAAGGAGCCAACCCATTAATTAATCACACTAATTCATTTGAGGTTTCCACTAAGGATTATGTAGTAGTTTGAAAAATGAGTAGGACACAATAAAACAACCACATAGTTATCATCCCCTCAGCAAGCATTTTAAATCTTGGGTGTTCTCCTCCTGCCCATTTACTGAATATAGAAGCTGTAACAGAAACAATATTCATAAATAGAAAAAAGCTCAAGTGACACTCCACAGTCCATACTCTGAGGGAACAAAGAGAAAGTAACAATTATATTGGATATTATTTTTACCCAAAGAATCCAGAGCAGTGAGGAAATTTCCAAGTTACAGAACAAGAAAATCTTTTATACTCTTCAACAGATGTGTCATTTCTTGTAAGATATTGTTGCCTTGCCAGTGGACCATTCCCATTTGAAGAGTCATTAAATACCCTTAAAGCAGATGCTGATTGCCCTCGAAAACAGAGAGTTTGGAAAAGACACTGTGGTTAGAAATATGCTATCTGAAAATCTAGACATGCTCCCAGTGAGGTACACAGCAACCTCAGCTACCAGTGGATCAGGTCAGATGAGCTGCTCCTGTGGGCCAGATGCTGGTGTCAGTCTCATGAAAATCCACTGCAACTCTACTGCAGAGATGGGCAACATTCCATAGGTATCCTAATGGGACTAAAATCACAGACCTGCCTTCTGCTAAGAAACTGCTTTGGCTTACTTTATATACATCCTATTGAATATGAATTACATCTCCCTGCCATTCCATTTCCATTAAACCGATTTCCATGTAATGCAATCTTTGTTTCTTAAGGATTACAGATTTCTTTTTGGCCAAAATACATCAAGCCTTGTTTTTCTGGAGACTTAGTGACAGTTCCTGCATTCTCTACTGCTTGTATCCGTTGGCAGAAATTGGCAGCAACACACAAGTATTCTTTGGCTAGGATGTGGGAGGGCAAGAGCACTGTTTGAAGAAACACTGGCTGGTAAAGCGTCATGTTGTCCTTGGCAGGTGTGCATTTTGCTAAAACAAAAGGCTTAGGCAGGCTCTCCCAGAGCAGTGTGGCCTGAGATGTTACTTGGAAAGGGAGGCAGCAGAAGGTCCTGGTGTATTTGCTCAACAGGAGAAAGGACTCATTTTACAAGTGTTGATTCTGGACTTGTAAACACTGTGGCACAGAGAGCAATGACAGGCTTTTCTTCCATGAATTGCCAAATCCAAGGCATTCCCAGTGATGCCCAGCGGAAAGGGAATACCTGCAATGATGCAATCTTACAGGCACGGCTATCCTGGTTCACACACACTGCCTCAAATGCCAAGTAATGTCTACATTCTCCATAGCACAAATCTGCTTCCAGACTGAATCTTTGAGTCAATGTGGCACTTTCCATCACTAAGTCAGGAGCTCCCCAGCATGAGTCCGCTACAGAGAATTTAGAACTGCCCCTTCCCATATCTGCAAAACTGATGTGTAAATTCACAATTGCATGATTTTGAAAGTCAGTCAGAGGAGCTTAAAAACAAAGAGAAAAATAAATGAAAAGCAAGTGGTACTTTTGGATTCCAAAAGAACAAAGTGGGGACTATTTTCACCCACCTTCTCTTTTTTCAGCTGTTACCATACTTAGGGAACACACTTTCAGTCTCTTCTCTACCATGATCAAGACCAGCAATATGACCCTTTAGTTAATGATAAGGTTTTAATGAAATTCCAAAGTATGACACACCCAAAGTACTGAAAGATTTAATAACACTAAGGCAGATGCAAAACTAACATCACTTTTTCTTGTCAAGCCAAAAGAGATGACAGTAGCTCACATGGACTTAATTTTATTTGGTTTGCATACCCTGCAGGGCAATTAAATCATTCATTTTGCAGGCTGAACACTGCATGAAACTATACACAAGACAGATTCTTGATTGAAATTACATGGAAGTTATACACTGAAAGATCTGAGCTTGGGGCTTCAGGTGCAATCTTGTAACCTAACTTTGTCTTCTTCTAATAGTAGGAAAAGATGTCAGAAAACAAGACAACAGTGCAAGAGGAGCTGGAAATAAACACATTAAGATGGATAATATCATTGTACTACTTTTTCCACCAGGAGCCATTGTTTGTGCTTTACCCCACCAGGGAATTAATCATCTTTGATAAGACAGTGAATAATTCTCCACTGGAAATTACAAGGGCAAAAGGATGCAGAGTACAAGAGCAAAAGCTCAAGCTGTAAATTTAATCTGCATGCAGTTGCCAGTGGATTTTTAATGACCCCCAAAGAAGTGGCCACTGTTTGAAGTCTTTTTTTAATGACAGCAATTGCCAGTCATCAGTGTGTTTACTTGTCAAATAAACAACACTGTTTGGTTTAGGGTTTTTTTTTGTGCAGAGGGAGGGATGGAGACCTGAAGACTACTATTGTCCCTGTTATTCAAAACATCAGATGCTGTCACAAAGTATGCAGACATTAATACTGGTTTTCTGGACCTCTTGTAGCAAACAGCACAAAGGATTATAATATATTTTAGTGCCAGCCACTACCAGTAATGCTATTAAAAATAAGTGTACTGACATAGCACTTATTTTGTCCTTTTCAGCGCCCTCTTTTAAGCTAGCACTTGTTGCTGGAAGAAAGCAGATGAAAGAGTTCATTTACCACCACGTTAAGCCAGCCTCAAATACGATTTTTGGCAAAGGTTTCTTAACAATATGTTTAAGGAATCAGATCCAGCAGCAGAATGAACTTGCAAGCAGTTAGTGTCATAATGCCTTGAGTGAGTCAGAGATCTCTTTTGTCTGAAAGCTTAAGTTCCCTTTGTCTGAAGGAAAGATTTACACACACAGTTTCAAAAGCAGCAAAGTAATTAAAAGACAAATTCCTTTTGAATTCATCAGCCCACAAGCCACTTCTTACCTAGCTCCTCCCTACAGTTACTTACACTATTGATTACCATTAGCTAAATTAAGTCCTTTTGGATATAGGTTTGCAAACAACCCACCTCTCTCCAGGCCTGTACCTTGACTTTACCGCTTACAAGCAGCTGAGAGAGGGTAGTAGACAAATATGTTTCATGGGGTAAGAAGAGAGCAGGGTGGGATGATCCCAAGGTTATTGCTTTCCCAGGAAAATGTTAACCAAACCCTGTAAACAGAAGTTCCACAGTGCATTTCGGTCTCCGTAAGAGAAGAACTGGTGGCCAAGCTAAGAGGCATAGAGTGCATATAGCAAGGAATATTGGGTCTGAGGGAATGGTTAAAACCTCACTAACTACTAATTCAGACATGCCATAATCCAATATATTAAACATATTTATATATCCATCTCTACTGAAATCAGTAAGAGGCAGATACCTGATTATATTCAAAGAACTGGGCTTCTATCTACTGGTTTTTAGTAAGACTCAAACTCATCTGTGTTGCTCATGGGAACAGTATATGGAGCATGGGGAAAATTACCTAGGTGCCCTTGAAAAGATAGCTCTGCTCAACCTTTAGCAAAAAAAGGGCCAGTTTCCTGATGGGAGGTAGCAAGGAACCAAGGTGTTCAACAGGAGCTGTTTAGAACAAAGCCTGCAGGCGAATGCACTGGAAGCTGGTTTTTACTCAGAGGATCCAATTTAAGGCATTCTTCTAGTATGAGAAGACTACTACTGAGAATACACCTCCTCACCACCGGGCAGCATGTGGAGAGAGAACCATTCCTTGCCTGGAACACCCAGCCTCGCAACACTTTCCTTCATTTACAGAGATTGGATCCCTCAGAAACTGAGGCTGAGTGCAACAACACTCCCAGGCGCAAGGTCAGCTCCTACAGGGATGCTGAGCTCCTAGCAGCCACTGTGAGGAGCAAGGAGGTTCACATGACACAGGTCCCACAAAATCCCCCACTTTTCTTTATGTCAGTCATAGCTTCTGCTGACTCTGCATCCAGGTGCCCCTCCTGCAGCACAGGAGACATTCTAACATTTCTTAAGCCTTTTCCAAATGACTTTGTCAGGCATGGAGACTATTATTAATTGCACATTTTGAAATTCTACGAAGTACAGGAATTGCCCTTCATGACTAACAAATGCCTGAGTAAAACAAACCTTTTGTGGGCAGCTGTGAAATATCTCAACCATCACAAAATATTCATAATAATCCTTTATTGTCACAAACAGAACAGCACATTTGTTGATAAGGATCAGGTGTGTGGAATGGAGCAGAGAAAGTACATCTCTTGGGGCTCTAAGAGGTGGTTCTGCAACTGTGAGGAGAAATGAGAAAGGAACAACACAGCCAGCAGTTCTCTTGGCAAACCTCAGCTTTAACTAGAGTGTTTGCTGTGCCAGAGGCAAGGTGGCAATCACACCATTTCCTTACCTCGCAGGGGTGTGAGGTGAGCTAGTTAATGTCTGCAGAGTACAAAGTCAAAGCTGACTATTATTGCTGGGGTATTACGTCCTACCAAGTTTCTCTGCGCAGTAGGACAGGGAACACTGAGTGGAAAATTGCAAATGTAATAGCTGAAGTTATTCATTTTACAAGTTACCTCAATGTTTTTCTTTTCAGCTGTCAAAGTGCTTTATAAAAAGCAGCTCAGCTAAGCAACTCTCACCCTCTACAATTTGGTTTTGTTTGCTTCCCAACCTGGAAATGGGCATCTCTTGTCTTTATTTCATTTCCAAGTCAAGCCTGAAAAGAAAAATGCTTGTAGAAAAATCCTGTAATTACCAGATCTGATTTTCATTTTAAATTTTGCTTCATTCATATGGTACCAACAACTTCTGAAATTCAATGAAACTAATGTAATTACAATTTGTATGGAAGAGTGAGTGGGAAAGTCTTTAAGTGGGCACATATATGATAGACTGTATGTCCATAAGAGAAAAAAAAGTACTTACAGGATTAATACAGAGTCATAGGAATGGTAATATATGAACCAGCTTTCCTGAAGAACCCAGCCTCCATTTGGGCATTAAAATAAGTGGCTAGATTTTCAAAACTCCCTAGCTTCCACCATGCTGAGCAATTTTGATTATCTGGCCATAAAAATGTCTCAGTGAGAACTGCTGGGTGCCAAGCACTTTTGGAAATCTGGGCTCAATTGTGGGCTCTGAGCATTTCAGAAACCACTAGCTCCAAATGTAAATAGTGGTTGTATAAAGCAATGGATGTCATATAAGAAGCATATATGTGTCTGAAAGTATGTGTATTTTCTTAGCTTCCCTTACACATCTAATCTGCATCCTACTCTTGCATGTTACCATGCAGAAAGACACAATCATGTTGCAAGTTTTTCTTCTGAAATGAAAACAAACCTCAAAATTCAACTGTGTCCTAAATAAGTTCTGCTTCAATGCATAATCTTACAGGAAAAGTATGAGGATGCTCCTTAATTTTCTGTATTCATCCAAATGATGCAGGATGGTGCCAACAGATGATAAACTTACCATTGCACGAGGAGTCATAAAGTCGTTAAGACAAGTTCATCACACATCTGAAAGAGACACTTCCTTTCCAATCCCACCAGAAAAAA
The DNA here is from genome assembly GCF_024509145.1 of Vidua macroura. NCBI lineage: Eukaryota > Metazoa > Chordata > Aves > Passeriformes > Viduidae > Vidua > Vidua macroura. The sequence continues at coordinate 9,342,171 of NC_071588.1, read as the reverse complement.
ACAAATACACAAAAGAAATTATATGATTGGAAACAACAAACACTGAAGTCTAACACACAAATGAGTACATGTTTATGAGCCAAGCAATGCCTGCACCACTGCTCTTTTAGCCACCATGAGCCTGTGTGGATTTGCTTTGCAGTTACCTGGTTGCCTCAGACACCAGCTCACCACAGCTCAACTTCTCTGGACAGGTCTGGTAAAGCCAACTCCTTCAGCAGTGACATTTAAAACTTGTCAGTCATCACTCCTTTGTTCTGAGCTATTTAATCAAAATGGAACAGAAAGAACATCATGTGATCTAGATGGCCAGAGGCATAAAAAATTTGAGTACTTAAGAAAAAATAGTCTCTGAAAACTGTAAACAACTTACAGCTTGAAATATATTCATATGCAATATTTGTTAGTTTTCCAGTGACAGGTATAATTATATAAATAGTTATGGAATATAGATAGATGAAATTTGACAAAATTGTCAAATTTTTCTTAAAAATAGTTTTCCCAGCTCAATATGCAGCTGTATTACAATAATGTTGTACTTAACTCCATCATCTTTAATAATCTACAAGCAAGTGAGTAAATATCAGCTGATGCAGAAAGCTGCAAAGTATTTGCAATCACTTTATGAAGAGATACTTTCTATTAACCCTACATGCCAGTCACTTTGATTTCGTGAAAAAAAAGTGTTGCTCAGTGCCCCAAGGGACTCTGCAGCTTTCTACAGATGCTGCTAATCTCAATGGTCAGGCCAGAATCAAAAAAGAAATCAAACTCCCCACACAGATGGAGCGTCATTAAACATTAAATTAAGCTGGCATTAATTAGCAAAGCATTGGTTAGTAATTTAATGAGAAAGATAGAAGAAGAGAAAAGGAGGTAAAACAGGAAAACAAAAGATGCATGGTAAAAGAAAGAGCAGCATGAAACATTTTCTTCAATTGCTTTTTATGCTTTTAGAAGAGAATACACAATTCAATGAAGTAATGTGTATAAAGAGTATATTTTTGTTCCAATAAATGCTTAATTTCCCTCAAATCTGGATAGCAATGCTTCCTCTTTCAAAAGTGCCTCTTATTGATTGGTAATAGTTAATCCCCTCGTTTTTAGGTGACTTTGCTGAAGTGGGTGGAGGGGAATCAAGAAAAAGTGTTTTGTTACTTATTTTACTTCCCTCACTGTTCTCCAAGAGCTTATGAGTAGTATATTTTTACCTGTACCAAGCTTTCCAACAATTGTGATTTAAATGTGCTAATGGAAATGCTGGGAAGAAAAATTGCCAACTTTTAAGTGTGTGACTATTTCTAAATTAAAACAATGAAACTTCTGTGGTGAAAGCTTTGACCAGGGTTCGTTTGCTCCCCTCTCCACCACTCTCCAGCCTGCCTCTCCTGCTCTTCATCAGGTGCTTAAGAAATCAAGTGGCTGTTTTGTGCTTCAATGTAGTAGCTCATAAGGCAAATGGATCTGATAGTGCAGATTATGCCCTTTAGGCCTTTACAACCCAAACCAATTTTTCCTTTTTAACTGTATAAGGTAAACATTTCTTGAAGGCACAACTATTAAGCTACACCAAATCCCTCTCATCTGTATCAGTCAGAGAGTAAGAATCATATGCCAGAAGAGGATTGGTGCACTTCCACTCACCAGCTTTAATGAGGATGAGAAACTGTCTGAAATTCATGTGTGCAAAGCATTTGGAAATTTTCTCTTACTACTGCTGTAAACCATTCTCAGTATGAACTGTTGGACAGAAGGGGCTTCTAGACAGCAGCATGACCTCATGTACGGAGTGACTCAGCAAGCAATCCAAGTGTTCTCCACAATCCCAGCTGGGCTCACGGTGCCTGCTCAGATCCCCGTGCAGTGTGAGACAGCCTACATGGCAGTTCAACACAGTAGCTGCCTCTCCCATATCAGTGAATATTCAGCAACTGCAGCAAAACTACAATTCCAGAAAGGCTGTTGAATGTCAGGAAATCCTGGGCAAACAGGCAGAGCACAAATTTCCTTTTCATTTATAAACAACATTTCAAGAAAATTCTGATATATGGTAGCCCACATTGATAGTTATAGGGCACAGATTACAAATGATCACCACTTAAAAAAAGGAGCCCTTGGCAGCCCAGCATGGATGGTCCTCGTGTGCTTTTTTGGCACAAGTAAACATGCTCACACTGTGCTCCATTCTGCACAAATGGCTAGATTTTCAGAACAGCTAAACTACCTATTAGGGTAACTAGACAGATTTTTGGAATGAGTTAAACCCATCTGATGTATCCTGGGTGGAGAAAATATTTTGAATCCTTATTTATTTGCCCAGGTGAGAAGTGAAGCCTTCAGAAAATGTGCTCCCCTAACATTAGATTGCAGTCAGAAACATACTTTGTTTTTGGCATCAGACAAACCAAAACTTTTTAAATCAGGCCTTGCTAGCGCTAGTTTAGTTTCCAACTTCTACTGGACCAGAATGTTAAAGGTAAATCATCAGTTTATCTTTTTGCACTTCATTGCTACTTTTTGCATTGAATTGCCTTGCAAGCCCCGTAGAAGGGAAGGGATCAAGACAGAGGTTATTATGTATTCTTGCAGTTCAGAGCTAGTCTGTTTGTTTTATCCTAGAAGGAGCCAGGTTTTAGTAGTGAATGTATCATACCTAATCCTATCCAGGGTGGCTACAGTACCTTCTCAGGAGGGAACTCTGAGGAAGCAGTGACTCCCACGATGGCTGAGCAGAAGCTGTGGGTAGAAGCTGCAGAGCTCCACACCCCTTTCATTCAGTGAAGACCTACAGAGACACAAAAATTCACACAGTTGCTCCCAGCATTGCACAGCACAGACTTCCAGTGAGGAAAACAGAACAGATATTTTCCCTCTTCCCTGTCCATGATTTTATCATGAACTTTTCACACACCGACCTCACCAGGCTCCCTCTCCCTGGCCTGGCAGCAGCCCTGGCTGGTTCCCTCTGCAATGCCTACGAGGAAGGGCCATGAAACTACCAGGGGTTAAACTTGCAAGTACTCTCTATCTAAAGTGCCTATGAATAGATGCAGATATCTATTTTTTAAAAAACCTGGTCACACTACTCACAAAAGCATATTTACTGGCAAGTATTTTTTACATGTCAGCACAATCATGTCTATGTCACTAAACAAAAAATCACATGCATAGAAAAGTGATCTGCCTATTACAGCAGTGTGGTGACGATTTGTTTCATTTCATTTAGCTTTGTTTCATCTTTAGTTCAAGAAAACAAAAAAATGCATTTATTATCTCTGTACATTATTTCATCCCAGACATGCTAGGTCAGAGTCATAATGCTGAGAATGGCTCTATTTTTTAACATTGTTTTAATACTTATTAATAATAAATGTTATGAAATTATATGTAGAATTAATTAGAGGCTCATTGTGGGTGCAAAAGAAATTTTATGAGATGTGCTGTATTTATGTGTGGATGCTGCTGACAAGCAAAGATAAAGGCAGAGATATTTTTAGTGTTTGCAGAAGATAAAATTGGTCTACGTACATAAATATATGTCCCTGTAAACAACATGCAGAGGGAATTGGTGTCTTTGGCTGCTCATCAGCATGAGCACCAAGAGACCTTTCAGAACATCTTTGGACTCTTTTAGAGCATCTGAGTTTCACCATCCAAAACTAAAAATTACATCAAACCACTAACAGCCTTCTGGAATTTAATCAGCTATGCATTCATGCAATTTCAGTGTATAAGTCTCCATTTTATTCTGAATTTCAGTTCTGTATCTCAGAGTCTACTACTCTGCCCATTTTTCATTAAGTACACAATTATAAAAAAGTCTATTTTTGAAAATTCTCCATGCAAATGTCTTACAAAAATACAAAAATATAAATAAACCCACCAAGATTTCAATTGCAGAAAAAAAACCGTAAGGAAAAAGTATTTCTTAAACTGTCTTCCATCTTTTACTGTAATTGTTCTTCCAAATGATACTGATTTCTTTGTTGCTCATTATCACACAATGTTCCTAAGCATGGTTTGTAAAGCTATGCATAAGATTTGAAAGGAAAGAGAATGTGAAGTGTGGATTTAAGTCAGCCAAAAGAGATATCTAAATAAATACCCAAGAATTTTGTTCAGAAAATAAAAATTATTTTAAACCTGTCCCAAATATCTATGCATTTTACACAACATTTATGCACACAGGATCCTATTTCAATGGTTTTCAGAGGCAGCAACATCATCTGCATTTAGCAGCTAGCTGCCAGCAAAGAGCCGCAATGGATTTGCAGTGTATATTTCTTTCCTATCTATTTCTGAACACTGCAAACATTGACGGTACCTTTGAATTTGATTTCCTCTGTCACTGGCTTTTAACCTGAGAGAAAAAGGAATATGAGCCCTTCTCTCTTGTGTACTTTCATGATTTGAGATATATGGAGGCAGAGGGTCTGTTTAATGGGAAATTATTTCCTAGTATTTTCTGCCTTGCTTGGATTTCCTTTCTTTCTAGTATTTTTAGATCCCAAGATAAAAAACCCCTTGGTTTATTTGTGTTGTAAGACAATCCACCAAATAAAGCACGGATCACTGGGAGACTTTCTTCAATGAAAGGTCCAGTTTAACTGGTTCACTTTTAATTTAATGAATGGCTCTTTCCCTCAGACAAGGAGAAACCGCCACAGACATTTACAAAGACACAAAGCCAACACTGGGCTGTTTTATGTTAGTGTCTTTTCTTAAAACATTTGTTTTTAACTTGAAATGTTCAAGGCAGAACTCACAGATACAAATCCTTCCCCTTATAGAAACAAAAGTGTTTATATAGCCCACACTAAATAAACCTTAATTAAATGTATGCATCAATTATATTCCTTTATATCATTTATTATTTGTTTCCAGAATGTAAGATAATGTTTGATGGAGACCCATAATTAAGTCTTTATCATATAGCAAATGCCATTTTTCTTTTGAATATTGCATAGCCTTTTCCTCTTTAGAAGGCTATCATGTCTGATAGATACAGCTTCTTAACACCAAATCCAGTACTTTCTGTCCTTTTTGGATGTGTTTTGACATAAAATATAACCGTTTCATGCCATCAGTTGCTGCCTCTAGTTTAGTGCAATTGGTACTTATTGCATATTTCTACAAAACATTATTTCCTCTTTTCCTCCTCCTGCAAAGTTAAAATGCAAACAGCTCAGTGAATATAACAGAAAGAGAGGGGGAAAGGGGGAAAAAATAAAAGAGAAAAAGAAAAAGAAGAAACAAAAAACAGGCCATCTAATATAGTCCAGAGGTTTTTTCATTGTTTTTACAGAGGTTTACAGTGAAAAAGGAAGGAAAAATTCATATTTTGTTTTCTGCCTTTCTAGTGGTTTGTGCTTGTTGTAGAAATAAAGTATTACAAATAGAAACCAGAGAGAGAAAAAGGGGGGGGCGGGGGAAAGCTCGTTTAGTTTCCCTTTTTCATTTCCTTTGCTGGAATCCTGGTTTGGAACATCTGAAGACAAAAAGGATTTCAAAGTTGGATGTTTTGTTGTTGTTTAAAGGAGCCCTCAGAGCAGCCACGGTCCGGGGTTCGTGGTGTCACAGCGGCCCCTGGAGGCCGCGGCCCGGGGCACGGCGGCGGCTCGGCCCGGAGCTCCCAAACGATCGCAAATTGCTCACGAGTGATCTTCCCTTTTCCCCTTCAGCCCCCTTTAGCTGGGGTCTGACTTTGGCCGCTTCCCAAAGATTTTAATCTGCTACCTGTGGAACTAGCGAAGGTGGCAGCATCTATGGAGAACTGCCCGGAGTTAGTTAAAGTCTTCATGACCAAACTGCTTTGGCTTTGTCCTTGTAGCTTAACCCCTATAATTATAGAGTTCATATATGATTTTTAAACTCTTATGTTTAACAGCACCATACTAAAGCAGAGAAAGTGTTCACCATATAAAGCAAAGTCTGTCATATTTGTATATGATCAGTTTTTAAAAGGTACTGAATACAAACCTGGTAGTTATATCACCTGGTAGTCATATACTGATCTAAATACCTGTATTACGTGACTGCCAATTCCAGTTTGGGTTCAAAGTTGTGAAATTCAGTTACTTTTCTGAGAACTAAATATATCTAAAGTGTGGTAGACTATCAGAATCCAGTTTATTGCTTCATTAAGACACAATTCACTATGCAAAATATCTTGGAGGGGGCAGACCAGAAAATGAAAGTTCTGTTTTTGACATATGAGTATCTGTTGATCCCAAGACTTTTGTTTATCTGATAAAAATTGCTATAGAGGCGGAGTGACTTCATTTTAATGTTTTAACATTTAAACATGTGTAATCAATCACAAAATTGGGCAAATATATCCACAATTTTTGTTGTTATAAAATTTCAGTTATTGCCTTCACTGTTCTTCTTAATATTGTATAAACATTTCCTTCCCAAATCATTCTTTTGGGACAAGTGGATAGAAGCTCACTGCAGCAGGAAATCTGACTGTTTAAGTTTTAGATTACTAGCACATGTCTTTATTTTCAATGGTAAAGAGACTATTAGGCTCAAGAATTCTTAATTGTATATTTCATGTTCATATCCATAATTTAGATACTTCATGTGATTTTGATATTTCTGATAACTTTTTTCCTTCTCTGTATATACTTAAAGAAAATTTAAATACACATTAAATAAATCTAATATTTTGGTATTTCAAAATGTTTACTTAAAGTGAATAATAATAATAATAATAATAATGTCTCCCAGTGGGAACAGTGCAAATATTGTACAACCTTGATATGATTCTGCTATATAGGACAGCTAAGTGCAAAAACATCTATTTGTGCTTACAGTGATGCTTTTAAAGAATCTGTAGAATTTAAACAAGATTTAATATAGAATCAGTGGAGGTGCCTGCCTCATATACTGTCCAAAGAGTTACAAATGTAACAAGATGTGCACATGTGAAAGTATTTCAAACTCTGTTGACAAAATCATGAAGTAAGAAAAACTCCACCTATGTCAGATAAAAACGACCATAACTTGTCACTCATTATGAATATACACAATCTCCATTTTCCTTTCACACCAACCACGGAACAAGAATCTCGTCCTTCAGTTCTGACACAACCAAGACCTGCATTTCTTACTGCAGCGGCCCCTGGATCCAACCTAAGCATTGTTCTGGGAAGGACACAACAGATCTCACTCCTTCCATCTGACCTCCCAGCTTCCAAGCAAGTTCTGTACTTCTTAAACCCGCCAGGAGAAAAGAAACTGACTCAGTGGCTCTAAATCAAATCAAAGCAGACCACCACTGAAACTTAGAAATCATTTGTAAAAACACCTTTAGTGGGTGTTTAATGAAAGGTACTGCTCTACTGGGAGGAGGAGTTTTTCGGTCTCCAACAGTCATTTAAATATAAGATGGAAATTAAAAACTAAAGTAACTGTACTTAAACACAGCTGGAAAATACAGGAGAGATTTTTCTGAGAAAATCATGGCAAATTCTGATTCTACTCCCCTAATAGCCAATGTTCTGCCTGGACAGATAAATTACGTTTGTATATAATACACCACTCTGGAAAATATATTTGCCCACTTTTTGAGGAAATTAAAGACAATTTTTTAGGGCTGTGACACAAACCAACAAAAGCCAGGAAATGCAGTGTTAGGACTGACGTTGTGTTCTTACCTCTCTCATCATTGTGCTTTTTCCCCACAAAACACGCTCACAATAGCATGAGGCAAGTGGGGAATATCAGTCTTAACTTACATTTCCTGGCTTCTTCCAGCTGCTGTCCAAAACCTTAGAGTTGTTTAGACAGAACTGAGTTCTTTTGTATTTCAAGTTTGTGTTGTGCATGCAGGAACACAAAATGCATCTAATTATGAAGTCAACTAAAAAACAGAATACACAACTTTTTGCTGTGCTAAGAAAAAAAAAGATAAATCATGGTTTTATTTCTATGTTAGGAATGGGGAAATAACTAACAGGAATAGCTACCAATGAGAAACAAACCCTTTTCTGCATTAATGCCACAACACCGTGTACTATTTAACATCACAGAGCATTTTGAACTACATTATTTACCAAGGGCACCAATGAGATGTAAAACAAAGGCCTCAACCTCTAAAGATTTTTGTTTAAGAGTTGGTGAAACATCCAGGTATATTTGAAGCAAGTTGTCCAAAAGAAGGCAAGCTACAAAGGGGTAAAAATCAAGAAAAGGAAAAAAAAAAACAAAAAAAACCAAACAAACAAACAAACAAAAAAAAAAACCACCAAAAAAAAACCAAACCAGTTTGAATGCTAACACTATTACTTAGTGCTTAATACTTCAGTGTGATGAAAGACTGAACATACAGGTTTTCTCCCTGTTGATTCTCTGCAAGTTCTTTTGCATATCTTCTTCTGCAAGATGTTTAAACTTTAACTACATTTTAGCATTTGAAGCATGATATATGTGCATGTAAAACTTCCCAGTGTGTACATAGTTATTCATTAAAACAAGCTTTATGACACTCTCAGTTAATTTTTGGATTTTTAAGGTGCATGCAAGGAGTCATGGGGTTTTTTTTTTAATGCATTTCGGTTGGATTTCATTGAATGCATTGTACACCTTGACATTTTAGGTACTTTAATGGGGGTTTTCTTAGTTACAAAAATGAAGTTCTTGAAAGAGAGGTTGAGAAGGGGGGAGATCCTTTTAGGAAAAAAGAGGGGGGGGGGGCGGTATGGGTAAAAGGACTTTATTTTCTAAAGCTCAAATTCCAAAGGAGGAAGACGGGAGAAATAGGAACTGAAACTAATTTACCTGCATTCCTTTGTCACTGCTTGGCCCTTGACTAGTAAATGATTCCTTTCACTAGCCAATAAAACCAAATCAAAAGCAGGCTTAGGGAGCAGAGGGGGAAGGGGGGCAAGAGAGTAGATGAGAGAATCAACTTAAACTTAAAAAAAAAAAGAAAAAGGGAAGAAAGCAAACGCACTCCTCTTGCTTTCCAGAAGCTCTCAGGAGCTGTATGCCTGACTCCTTGTGCTAACTTCCCAGCATTAGCACAGCACAAAGACATTCCCTACCTGCTTTCTTGCAGCACTAGCTAAGGTTGTTCCATTGTTCCCCAGGACAGATAGAGCTGCTTTGTCTCCATGCCATGCTGGTCCCAGCCTCGCCAATTTAGGTACAGTGGGAGGCCTGTACAGCGGCTTCAGAGGTGAATGGTATCCCAGAACAGGTTTGCTCAGCACTAACCTGATGCCTCAGCAGTGGCTCTGCGAGACCTGGGAAATGTTCACTTCAAAGGAGGCACATTCAGTAACGTGACAGCAGCACTAAGAGCTCTGAGGATGAGAGCCTGGCATCGTGGATGCTATGCAAACATGTACCCTGGTATCTTCTCCCCTAGAGCACTTCACATTCTAGAGAAGCAAGACAGGGGTTCAGAGAAGGACACAGAATGTACTGATAGGGTCAAATTTTCAAATTTTCACATGCTTAAGGTATATTGAAGTCCGCTGAAAGATACTTTGAATTTTGATTTTAATTTTTACCCTATTTATTATTTTTAATAAATGATTGGTGGGAAAATAGGCAAGATAAGCTCCTCAAAACCAGACAACAGAAAGTACGATATGGACATTCTTTGTTCTTGAAACCATTACATCATATTTTTAGCATCAAAGGGGTTTCCTCAGAGCTCAGTATATAACTTTTTTTCAGAACTGGATTTTGTTTTCTTCTTTCATGCCTCTCTTGACTCAAAAGAAGAGTTGATTAGAATGACAAGGAGGCAGTAAAGAGCATAATGAACAGAAAAGCCAAATAGATCTCTCAGTAACACGCACATCTTCAAGTGGTTGTAGTGCTGCCAAATACAAGTCAGGACTTACAAGCACAAGTGGAAATAATAACTTTAAGTCCTGTCAAGGTCAGGATCATTTAAAACTTTGTGTTTTAATTTTAAGGCATTATATTTTAATTTTATGGTGTTACAAGTCTGTGGAGAGAGGGTGCAGGGACTGGATCAGACAGAAGCAGAACTTACCAGCTGCTCCAGTACCCTACATGTGTTGCTTCACCAACACTCAGAACAAATCCTAAGGACTGCAAACTGCACAAAGACATGGATCAGCAGCAGAGCGGAAATTGGACCAGATCTTACCAAGATATCAGACCTAAACACTCTTCGTGAGCCTATGGTACCTCTACAACAGAGGTTAAGATACAGTCACAGACAAATACTTACCTATTTTCTTCCTGCCTAAATTAGTGGGTTGTGCCCAAATGACCTGTATTCATCTCCATGGCAGAGGAAAACACCATCAGCGTATGCACAGCCATGTAGTATTGTTGTCTATATCTGTACTGTAAAAGATATAGGCCCACCTTGGGGAACCTGGATGAACTTCCTTCCCAGAGAAGAGGGAGAGCTGCCTCAGGAGACCATGACAGTTCTAGCTGTGGTCAATCAGCAAAATTTTTTAAAACTTTCCACCCTAGGGAAAAGCTTCCTCAATAAATTAGGTCAGCATTCAAATAGCAGGTGAAGTAAGCATACTTTCCCTTTCAACTTTCAGAGGTAGGGAACAGTCCAGATTCCCATTGAGCAGTGTTTGGAATTTCATGCAGAGTACATGGTATTTATTCTAATTAGCAATAAATATAACACATACAATAAGGAATTATAAGAATTTATAATTTCCCTTTCTGTAGTACGCATATATATACACACACACACACACCAGGTTTTACAGTTGTGCTTTCCCAGATACTCAAGCAAAAAATCACAAATAGAGGTGTAGTCTTGAACAACTTGTTAAGATGTTTAATATGGGAAAAAGAGTACAGTAAGTATCAGTGTGACAGAAGATTTCAGGAGCTCTTGGTAAGATAAAATGAGAGCACTGTACCTGCAAAGGATCAATGCTCTGTAATAAAGGGTTCAATTTATAGTGATGAAAAAATAGAAAACTAAAATTCCTTGGTGCAGCTTGAAGTTGCACCAAGGCAGGTGTATACATTTTGCAGTGTGAACAAAGAACGAGCTGTGGTGCACAAAGCACCCAAATATCAGACAGGATAAAGGTTAGTGATATCAGTCATAATTACCAGAGGGTGTAAGATCTAACAGTGGCATAATGCCCCAGAACCAGTACAGTGACACCTAAGTGCAGATTTATTCTGAAAATGACAGAGACATGCCAGCTCATACATCTGAATTCACTGGGGTTCCAAATGTGGACAGCAGAAACTCCAGACTAGTGACTACCTCAGTGAAATCCCATGGAAAGAAGGCTGCAAAAGAAAGTTATCACAGAAGAAAACCTGTGGAATGTGGGGTCACACTTCTTCCTGGTATCTCAGAAAAATACACCACAGAAATTTCAGCTTTTCAGTGCAGATGTTAATAAATAAAGCAGATTTTTTTCCTTCTGTCAGAAGACCTTGACCAGATTTATGCATATGTCAGATATTCAGACTTATACGGAAGAATGGTAATGGGCAATAAAAATTACTATTAAAAGCATATTAAATCAGTAGGAATCTATGATGTCTGTAGCCTACCTGAGAGAAGGTGTTAGGAGCTTGGTTCAAATGAAAGTCACTAAGCCCATGGCAGAGTTGTGTAATGTAAATATGAACAGCTGAAGGAACTGCAGTCATGAAAATCCAATGGAAATGCTGGGAAAATCTTAGACATTTACTCTAACAAAAGAAATTGTGAAAAGATGCAGTACATAAGAAACAGGTATAAAAAACTCTCTTTTGAAAATAAATTATTATACACAGGAAAAGCATTGCCCAGACAACCAAATTCAGTCCAGACTGAAACACTGTTCTATTAAGCATGGTAGGAACATATAAGAAATGCTGGTCCCATCTTGAAGTATTTGCATTTAAGATGATGAAAGGAATTCATAAATGCTGAATAGTTGGGATGTTCTATGGTCTGTTTGCAGACAAACCATGAACAAAAACAGGGATGGAAAAAATTAAATTAATCAGGAGAAAATATGCACTATTACTTATCCTAGCAGACCTCAACAAAGCCAAGGATTCAGGGTTTTTTTTCAAAACACACCACTGATCAATGACAAATATTTTTAACAATATCAGTGTACAAACATATATTTCTTTTTGCATTCTTGAACACTAACTCTGAAGGTGGAGTGGGTCAGTCATCAAGTGTACCTGTAGGAACTTCAGCATATTTGAGGCCTCTAATTTTTCCCACTGAATTCTGCGAAGTTTTTAAGACTAGCAAATTACAATAATATTTTGCTTTGTGAAATAATCTTCCTTGTTCTCCCTAATCTCTTTGTCTCCACAAAGTCTATAATATAATGGAGCAAGATGCTTCAAAATATTGCCAAGGCCATTATCTGCAGTGGTATTAATAAACTTGCCTCCAAGACATGCCCATACTCACATTCCCACATGTACCCATTTCACATGGAAGGCACAGAGAATGCCTCAGCCCCTGCAGGCAATGTTTCCAAGTGCTATGAAAGAAACAGTGCTAAAGCAGAAATAGGTAGGGCATGACAAACACACAAAAACCCACTCTTACATCCACAAGAAAACAGGCTGAGCAGCCCATTTGCCAAGCTCTAAGTTTCCTGGAGCAAACAAGTTGTAGGAAACTCCTCAAACAAGCCAGAGCTGGCCACACAAAAAGCGTAACCCCTCCCTCTGGTTGTTACGTTGATAATGGGGCAATCCCTGGCCAGAGGGCTTGAGGAATAGGAAGGCAGGAACAGGAAATGTCAAGATCCAGTTCCTGGAATACCATGGTGAAACACTGGCTACCAGAGCACAGAAAAATACGTATCCCCATCAACTTCCCCTGATCTAAAAACATTAAATAAATGGTTCAGGGAGATAAAGTCTTCTCAAAAATGTATAGAACTGCTTTGTCAGTCACCCATAATTTGTCTAATAAATACATCAAGGCACAGCAGGTTAATACAGGCACAGACACACTCAGGGAGGCAAGCAGTGAGCACATCCATCTACACAGGTAGCCAGCTGGCTTTCTTGGTTCCACAGAAACAGGTGATGAGGCTGGTCAGCTACAATCATACCTGCAGGAGGAAAACACCACTGATTTCTGCCACACAGTTCTGTTCCAAGCTGCAGTGCAAGTTGTTATTCGCTGAAAACAATACAGACACAACTCTTCTAGATGCTTTAGGACAGCCTTGGCATTAGCTAAGAGCAGGATGATTTGCAAACACTTAAGATCTTGTCGCTTTTTTCCTCCGCTTTCTGCTGATCAGGATTGTTCCCTCTGCTGACTCTTAACAAATCTGCTAACTCACATCAGGACACTTCACCTCCTCTCCACACTTTCTACAGTGTCTGGTCTCTTGGAGCAATGCAAGAGGTGTTAATCTTTATCCCCAACTTCTCTATGCTCCCCTCACAGACCCTCTTTGCCACTGGGTAGAGCCCTGTGATATGGTGCAATAGCAGCAAAAGCAGTACGTGTGTAGTTTTACACACACAGAGCACTGAATTCATTGGTGACAATGACCTCTCTGCCATTTCACACCTCACTGCTTCCTACCTTTTTCCCCTGCATCCTTTAGTACCCCTATACCCATTCCACCTTTGGCTTCCCCACAAACACCATCCAAGATGGTACAATCAGTCCTTAAACCACCTGTCTGCTAAAAACTACAGAAGAATTGCAGGTACTTTATTTTCTCTCAGGAGTCCACAAAAATCTCTCTGTGCAGGCACTAGAGAGTTGGGCCAAGACACCATGTTAAAATAACCAAGCTTTGGGTTTTAGTTTTCACCAGAGAAGGAAGTACGTTCCATGCTTTGCTGCTTCCAGGCCTTTCTTTGAAAATCCTTTCTTTTCTTTAAATAACAAGGGGTAGCAGTCAAGTGAAAGCAAGGGCTACTTGATCCATTGTTTGGCCCCCAGCCAGGTTCTGCTGGTCCCGCTTTCCCTCTCAACCACCCCTTTTTCTATCGGTCCTGTAATTTGGGGAGATTAAGATGTATAGCCTGTAAATTGGCTAAACTTTTCCAGGCTGCTTTAATGAGACTTCATATAATAGGGTTGGCTTTTTTTTTTTTTTTTTTTAATATTTTCCTTAACGTGACCCATATGGAAATAAAAAGATATATTTTTTAATGTATGCTAGATTACGGCCGACATTTTCCTCAAATTAAAATCCATGCTTCAGCAGCAGCATACATTTTCAATGATGTCAAATATATTTTTTCAGCCAACTGGCTGGGGTCACCCTTATAACTCAAAGTTTAAGTGTGCTGGATAATCAGTAGAACATGTGAGACTCTGTAGGGCACTGTGGCTGCCTCGGTGCCTGCTCAGGAGCACACAGGGCCTATTCTACTCCAAGGCACTCGAGGCAGGAGATACAGAATAAGACAGGATAAAGCTCTGCCCTGGAACGGGCTGACAGCACATGGCTCACAGCAGGAACCATGTGGCTCCAGCCCAGGCTGGCACCAAGCTCTTCCAGCAGAGATCACCAGGACACGATCACCACGCTCAGCTATAGGCTAAGAGTAAATTTACAGGCTGAGCTAAACCCACCAGCACTTCTCCATTGACAGATGAGGTGTCCTTTGTTCAGAGATGCCATACAAGCCTTGTCAACCATTCCTGTTATCATTTTGTTGGGAATGACACCCAGTGGGAGCAGCCACAACCTAAACAAGGACTGTTCTTAGCTTTGTTCATAACATTTACATTACAGAAGTACTTATTTACCTGATCTTCCCACCTTAAGAATAAAGTTAGAAGATTACCTATACCTATACCTTTTCAACCTTGTTTTAAAGCAACTTGCACAGATTGCAACTAAGGCTGAATCAGAATTTAAATAAATTTCAACTGACATATCTGTAGAGGCTAAATTCAAATAATTTGGAGAAATATTTTCCAAATGCTAAAGCAAAAGAGAGAACTGTAACAATTTCCATGCAGAAGTTCAGTTTTCTAACATCTCTTTTAACTCACAAGTATATGATAATGAATCCACAATTGCGTGGGGAACCACAAGAAACACTGGGCTTTCAGCTTTAAATGGGTTTTCCTTTTTTGGGTTGTTTTTTTTTTTTTGTTTTTGTTTTTTTTGTTTTTGTTTTTGTTTTTGTTTTGTTTTGTTTTGTTTTAATTCCATACTACAGTTTGTGGTTAGAAATTGCATTGTCATACAATTCAGTCCAAAATTCCCATTTCCATCAAAAGGATGTCCATTCAGCTTTACAGAAAAATGTGTTTTAAGTCATTTTATAGCTAGCACAGGTAGCAATAGCTTAGAATGAAAAACTGAAACCTGGCCTACACTTAAAAGTTGCATAAAAATACTGGTATTGACTGGGTGTAGAGAGTTACTCCTGTAACCCTAATATGGATGAATTAAAAAATGGGCAAAAAACCCAAAAGCAAACAACCAAAGTCAATTTGTTTCCAGGGCTTGCCTTGGGCATGAGGAAATCCTTATAAACTATGTAGACAAATGGTTCTTTTAAGGCCGTGGCTCCACTCAGAATATTCAGCGATACAATTGTATCAGGGCACTTATGGCAGCAAATACTTTGTAGTTAATACATAAAACCCCACCAAAACCTCATTTACAGTCGAAATGACAGGTAATTAAGATACAAGGGATTGTGTTACTTCAAATAAGATTCAAAAAGGTTATGGGATACAAGTATCAGGCTTCCCCCATAAATAAATTTGTTCAGTCACACCTGGTTTGCCCAACCCCTCCGTCTTCCCATCACTATTCTGTTCGTCTTCTGTTTAAATATTCATCCTGTGAAATATTCATTTTTAGCTCAGGTCACAGAGAAATTGAGCCCCCTGGAGCCTTGCTCTATGACTGTAGAATTCTAATGGGGTTTTAACTAAACAACAACAAAGTTATTATGAAATGACTGTACTAAGAACATATTTGTGACTGCGTGGATTGAGATTTCCTGGAGAAGCCAATGCTGCCTTCCTGAGTGTTGCCCAGATGAGCCACCAAAGGCTCTGGAGCAATTTAATCCTGGGATGCAGAGGACACAGTGGGAATTAAGGAGAAAATCACACGAACCTAAAGTATGGATCTGCTGAACAAGAACAAAAGAGGTTTGATATAAACTGTCTATGGTCATAAGCAGAAACAATCATAGTATTGGAAATGCAGACTAGAACACAACCAAACCTTTAGGCAGGTTGTTATTTAAATCAACATGAAATCGACTTGATACTGAAACACACAACCAAGAGTTTCAAAGTCATTTGTTGCATTTCACAAACAATACCTACACAAAAGACCATAGTCTACAACACAAGAAGTTCCACCTTAGCATGAGGGAGGAACTTCTTTCCGTGGGGGGTGGAAGAGCTGGAACACCTGCAGTGTTGGAGACATTCCAAACCCACTTGGACGTGTTCCTTTGTCACCTGCAGCAGGTGACCCTGCCTTGCAGGGGAGTGTGACTGGGTGATCTGCAGAAGTCCCCTCCGACCCCTACCCTGTGAACCTGTGAAAGCCGCGTTCACCGCGCCTCAGGTCACTTCCTTAGCCTCAACCTCCTCCCGCCGCCAGCGCTCCCTCAGGGCCGCATCACCGCCGCGCCTCGTGTCCCTCCGCGCCTCACGGCTTCGCGCGCTCGAGCCGCAGGGCCGCAGCACCGCGCCCCGTGTCCCTCCTCGGCTCGGGCCGCCGCCGCTTTGCCCTCCCTGTCCCGCCGCCACCGCGACAGGTAGCTGGTCACCCGTGTCCTGCCAGGAGCACATGCCAGCGCCAGGGACATCCCAGGTGGGTTTGAGGAAGAGATCCTCTCGGGTGTTACAGAGTCACTGAATGGTTTGGGTTGGAAGGGATCTGTACGTTTCATCTCGTCCGAAGCCCGGCCACGGGCAGAGACACCTTCTGCTATCCCAGGTTGCTCCAAGCTCCTTCCAACCTGGCTTTGGGCACTGCCATGGATGGGGCAGCCACAGCTTCTCTGGGCATCCTGTGCCAGGGCTTCACCTCACGGTACTGGGACCCTGTAAAAGGAGAATGTGGGCCACCCTCAAGTAGGAAATGAGGGTGACAATTATTTTCCGAACTCAGCTTTGTGGCATTCTATTAAACTCGTTCATGGCATTGAGTCAAATAAAATAAATTTGATTAATTAAATAAATTTGTCACCAGGAAGTAACAGAAAATGCCTTGGTTTCTTCTACCATTGTGAGAGCTTGAGTGGCCTTTCCCCATCTCCTGGTCCACACTGGCACTAGCAAGATTGAAGCATTCAGATAATACTAAAGGCTGAAACGGTGGCAAGTAACAAGAATCTAGATGATTCCAAATAAAATTAGCTCCACTCTTGGTTACAGCTTGGTTCTAGTAACAACAAGGTTGTAGGTTCTATCCCTGTACAGGCCATATATATTTAAGAGTTGGACTTAATGATCCTTGTGGGTACCTTCCAACTCAGAATATTCTATGAATCAAAATCAGTGTTTACTCTATACTGTCATGTTTGTTGAAATGAAGCAAAACTACAGAAGGTAATTCAGGGAGTTTCCTGAAAATCAGAAAATTCTCCCTGGGCTTCTCATTGTTCTGAAGTTTGTTCTCCTGTGTTTCACTCTAAACTCTGTATTTAATCAACTTATTGTCATTGATCAGCCATACTAAAGCAAGGCTGCAGTTCTGATTGGATATTACTGCATTTTAGCTGAGCACCAGAAACATTTCTTCATGATAAGACCTGTTAGACAGTTGAACTCTCTTCCAATGGAACTCACATAGGCCCTGTTATTACAGCCAGTGGTAAATCCATTCTACAAAATGCTCTGTAGGCAGCAGTTTCAGGACAAAACTAATCTGATGTTCTCTCTCCAGGATTTTGGGGAGTTGCTCTATGAACCATGGGAGCTGTGAAAAAGTTGGGATTTCCTAGCTGCCTTGCCTAGATTGCTTACACCTGTGAATAATTAAGAGTTCAGATCTATAAGCTCTTCAGAACTTTCTGGAAGGTCATAAGTAGCTTTGACTCACCAAATCATTGAAATTGTTCAATTTTCAGTGGCAGAGAAGGGTTATATCTACCAAGTTCCTACTAAAATGCAGGAATTGGCAGGAGCAGTCTTGATTCAAAATTTGAATATAGCATTGATATATTTATTTCTTTTGATCGTGAACATTTTCACACTCTACAGTAATAACAAAAGCATTAAATTTGCATTTAAATCTCCTTATTCCATAGCTAACACACTGAACTGTGAAAAATATTCCAGACTATTTTTCTCAGATAATTTCTAGGTGACCTGTATCTGCTGGTTTCATTTAGGAACTGAAGGATGAAATGGAACTAAAAACCAGAGAGTGGTATCTTGAAATTGCCTGATAACCAGATACACCAGAAATCTCATTAAAATATTATGTATTAGAGTTCTATAAAGAGTTCCCAATCAAACAGGTCTATGGAAATATCCCTAACTATCAAAGTAGAGTACAGAAAAGGGTGAAGAGAAGGAAGCATGCAGATTTTTAAAGAACTTTGGGAATGCTGAACAGAATAGATCTCCAATAGGAAACAGGAAAAAAAAAAATCAAGTAATTATTTTTGCCTCAACACTAAGTATTACAGAAATACCCTGCTTTGGCTGATGAGAGGAGAAGTCAGGGAAACAGAAGATGTTTTGAATGTTCACTGCCCAAGCAGTGGAGTGGTTTGAAATGTGCTCTGGTACAGCTGTGTTTTGTCACACAGCCATGTGTAGGCAGCCTTTGGTCTGCCTGCCAGGACACACAGGTAAGAGTGAGCAGTGTCAGCTCCTGCCACCTCCCAGCCCTGGCTGTGCACAGCAGGTGCTGCAGGCTCCTGCCAGCTGAAAGCCACCTTGTTTTCCCAGTTAGGCATTCCACAGGGTTACTGGAAAACTGCTTCAAGTGGCCATCCAGTTCTAGGGAGTGTTTTTCACAACATGAACTGATTCTAATGTTCATGTTACCCTAGAGGGCAACTGGTATTTTCTAGTATTTGCTATGGCACTTCAGGAATGAAAATAACTCTTGCCAGACTAAACAAGGCTAAATTAAATGAAAAAAGATCCTGTCTCTAGGACAAGTGCCATAACTTGTAGTTATAGGGCAGTGGAGGAACTGACAGAATAGTTTCTTTTGGATACGATGATGTCACAGTGCACAGCTTTGGTCTATTGACTGAGGTGGATTTTGTATTCCCATGTATCTTATCATCAGCACTTTCAAATCAGTTTTACCCTTTTGAGGAAGGGAAGTGAGAGTTGGAGGTTGGATTTTTATTAGGCACAGCTGGTCCAAGGGACGTCATTTATTCCTAAAGCCAGGGCTGTCTTTCATATGAAACCGTTGGGTGGATGGTGGGCAGGGGGAATCACTCGATGTAGTTTCAACAGCTGGGGGTCAAATTATAGGGAAAAGTGGAGAGAAGGGAAATTTATAATCTATAATTTGAAACCAAAATAAGAATGAGACAAGCTTATTTGAAGGACTGGAAGGAAAAGGATGTGATATATGGCCTGATACAGCCAAGCAAAATGAACACTGCCATTGCACTATTACTTTGCAGACAATCCAAAAAAACCAAAAGGGCCTATTAAGGCTGTCTCTGTGGAGATCTAATTAGGTCATACAAACAATCTCTGTTGTTAATAGGACCCTTTAACCATACATGGACACTTTAAGAAGTCTGTAGCAGATATAGGAAAGGTTCTGATCCATGATGGGAATAAGAAGTGAACAAGAGTAAAGAAATAACAGATGAGAAATTGGCATAGGAATAAAAAAAGGTCTATAAATAGAATTATTGAAGTAGGAGAGGAACGTATGAGCCTTATTCTTCCCTAGAGGTGACATCCTATTCCGTGAGACATGATTTGCTTTGTTTGCTTGAAGTTAAGGGAATGGAGAAGAGGAATTGGTAGGAAACAATGCATTTTGAGGGCGAAGAAAAAGCTTCCAAGGGAAAGTGTGGGAAAGATCATGTTAAAAGAATGTGTTTGCTTAGAGTGACTGATAGCAGTGACTACCTGTATTATCCTAGCGAAGGAGATCTAGAGGACAGTTGGGTGTAAATTAAAATAGAATCACAACAAGTGAAGTGGAACCACTTCTGGCTTCAGGACATCACGTAAGAAAGTGTCAAAGGTGTGTGGGTCTTCACTCAGTGCAGATTGGACTTGCTGAGACAACAACAGCACCAAATGACCCACTCACCCTTACGCTGAAGGTATGGTCCCTCTTTACACTTATCTTCTCTCCTTCCCAAGTTTCCAGGTAGCAAATAATTGTTTCACACCTGTTATTCCCATTATGTCCCAATAATATTCTGACCACTTCTCTAGCACAGAACCCCACTCCTGTACTTGTTAAAGCTAAAGGCTGAGTAATATTTTTATGAACATATCCTATAATCTTGAAAGAGTTATGGACTTAATCATAGCAGGATACTCTGTGGGCCAGCAAATGTTCATTGTATATAGCAGTGTTACCTGGATAAGGGAGAATTTAATATCTAAATATCTGCAGAAAGCACACACTGAATGAGCAGTTGTTCATGGCATACTTGGAATGTGTTGTTCAGTCACCAGTGGGTGTACAGTATTTCTGTCACCTGAGTCCTGTAACTGGCTCACTTGGGGTGAATTTGCAGGTGGGATATTCACAGTGGCCTAGTTCTGAGCTATTTGCAGCAAGCAATATTGCACACTAACACTTACAGGTAGTAAAGCATCTGAAATTTCAGAATGTCACAATCCACTTACCAGTGGCTCAATACTATAAAGAGCCTAATTCAGTACTCAGACAGAATCTTCCCTTGGGTATTTAAGTCCCACTGAATCAGATGCTAAGAGAGTCAAAACCATGAGAAAAAATCACTTCGGACACCATTATATGCATTTCAATCCAGCAGTGCATGGCCCTACAGCAGTATTTAAGCTCAATACCCATATGAAAACCAGAGGGGTCATACGGCTTTGCTTATGCTGTGCTGAATAATTTCCTAAAGATTGTGTAGGTAACCTGTAGTTCAGCCAGTAAAAAGTATCCCATCCCAATCCTTTACTCCTCATTGAGGAAGACTGCAAGTATAGCTGTCCCAGGGAAAGAGGTGGCTTAGGAGATTTGTTAGGCTTCCTTTCTGGCCTCTTTTCTGTGACTCTGTGCTGTGTTCCATAAAGTAAGTTTGACACTCCACTGCTTGGATTTTGGAGCAGCCAAGTTATAACTAGCTGAAAAACCCCAGTGAAGGGACTGTGTCTATTCATCACCCTGGATAGTTTTTACTAGTATATGTTGCCTAGAACCAAGGGCAAGATTGGAATACTGCTACTGGAAGCCAGGAATTTTAGAAGCAGCACTGAAAATAAGATGAGCTACCTGTAGCAGAATTTCTTCAAACTCAACTACATCTGCATAGGAGTCTACAGAAAAATATCCTCATTTTAGATCGCTTTATTCACAAATCTGTCATCTGTTGTTGTATATGCAAAGGAAGCAGTCAAAGAGCTGTCTGGGAGTTCACCCTGCCATGACTGAGGTGCATTTCACTTTAGATTGGGATGGAACTTCTTTACAATAGATCTTTGTCTACTGCAAAAGTTTGTGACCAGGGGTTTCAAGAAAGCAAAAAAAAAAAAAAAAAAAAAAAAAGAGTCCAAAAGCTAATTTTAATTTTAAGTATTTATAGCAAAATAAGTAATCTATATGCCAGTTATATACAGGCACCCTGTATATCAGCAGGTGCCACCACATATAGGAAATTCAAGGCAGTGATTTGGTAGCGAACCAACTGAGCTGATACCATGTTTTGCTGGTGACATCATCACTGCTGGATGGCTCTTTGGAATAAATAACCTCTTCCACATGTCCCTAAGCACACAGCTCCCAAAATAAATTTCAATTGCTGTAAGGCTCAAGGACGTCCTAAATCACCTTGGGTTAATAAGCAGCAGAAATAGAGAATGAAGGAATCCAGGATTTGTTTTTATTTCACTAGAAATACTTCAGATGAAGCAATTGTTAAATGCATTAAATACTATGCAGGGCAAGCAGGAAATAAAAGCATGAAGGTGGGAAAGATGTTAATATCAGATTCACATACTGAAAACCTGGCAGGAAATACTACTCTAACTTGTGTATTGCCAGACTGGAAACCATGGCAGCATTCAAGATAGGCTGAGGTTCTGTAACTGTTTAATGAGCACTGGTTTGGTCAGGAGTCTTTGCAGAGGGTTGTGTTAAATTCAGAGCATAGAGGAAGTTTAATGTGAAACTTCCCTGAGGAAAGAAAACCCTACAAGAATACTTGCATTCTCACTCACAAACAGCAAAATTAATTCCCAAGTAGATGATCAGTGAAGGATGAGCAAATATAACTTCCACTTAGATCTAATCTGTAATTCTGGAGTGTAAATGGTGCCTTTATCTCTTGCTCTGAACAGGGAGAATTTAAGTATGAATAGATGTGTTATGGATGAGTAATGCCAGTTTATTTAGAAGTGTCCAGAACAGTTGATCTTCCAGGAACTAACAGGTAAAAAGGAGTCCTTAGCCAGTTTATGCTGGTTCTCTTTATAAAGAAGTAGGCTTTAATTATTCTGATGTGGTCTTTGCTTATCAGTCAGTAATACTGTCTAGAGACACTTTTGCATTTAACATACCCTGTCATTGCAGCAAAAGGTAAACCATATTTTAATACTCAGTTTGTGTTTCACTGCATTTTTGAGAATTTTGGCTGCTGCTTCAAGCCTTGCACATCGGTGTGATGCACCACAGAGAATAGCACAGTTGCATTCCCTGAGACTTTGTGAAGCTGGAATTTTTATTTAAATAATAATTGGAATGTTGTTATTATTAATATTAATATTAAGTTCCAGTTTCTAAAGACATACAAAGCATAAGGAGTAGAGGTGTAAATAAATTATGAGTGCACAGTATACAAAACATCTTGTCCCTAGAGCTAGAGAAGAGAAGGGATTTCTCTCTGAATGTAGTGGATGCTTTCTATACATCAGGTTTGCCTTCTCCCTCTGCCCTGTATGGTTTTTTTCTTCTTACAACAGATAATAACAAAGCATAAAAACACAAGAACCTGCCCTGAGTAGTGTTTTACCCTCAAGACTTATAGGGAAACCATTTACAGGAGTTGCTACCTCTGTACAAAACTAAGAAGGAAATAAAAAGCTCATGAAGTTGGAACCATCTTTCCGCTTTTTGTGAGAAAAACCAGGCTTAGCTTACAAGTGAAATGGGAGAAGTGACCAGTGTCCAACATGGATTCCCTTCTTTTTTACATGTTGTTCTATGGAGCACAACACCATTTTGGTTCATGAGAGAAAATTAAAAAGGAAAGACAACAAGTGTAAAAAAAACACTTCCTAACCTAAGTGATGGGTGGTTTTTGATTGGTATCATTTGGCATGTCCGGTGGTGTGCAGCTGAACTGGACTGAGAAGCTGTGACAGGCAGGCTTTCAGAGAAGTGGTACCTTCAGAAGTCACATTACACCACTCATCTCTGCTGATTTTTTCCTCACAGTGCAAAGAAAACACTGTTCTTTGTTGAGTGCTGTCTTAAAACAATTTGAACATCATAGTTTCACAAGTCCCCTGCAGACTGCACTTGTCATTCTGCATTTCATCCCATCCTACTTGTTCTACTCCCCAGAGAAGCTGAGGCAATCCCTTCCACTGCCTGGTGTGTTCCCCTTGCCCACCACGGCTGGGGCAGCTGCCAGAGGTGGAGGTGAGCAGGAAGCAGTGATGGAGAGAGCAGAGGGGAGCATCTGGTACTGTGAGATCACACTAGTAAGAGCTGGTTTAAAATTTCTGTCAATGACAGGCAGTTCAGAGACACTTGACAGTTTTATCACAGCAGAGCACACTGTAATTTCACTGTTTACATGGTGCATGTGCTTGCATTTTACTGTCATTTGTCTCCCTCCCCACTACAGTTACCTGAATGCAGTGACTTGAGTCACAAAGTTACTTTGCTCTCATTCTCTCTGTCCTATACCACATCACACTGAAAATCCAGTAGGGAAGAATGCCATCTATTTATCCCATCTCCCAGGAAATACTGGCAAAGACTGGATGTTTTAAAAACTCTGAATAGCACAGGAGTTTGAGTGTTCCACTAAGTGGAATTTTCATGTCAGATGAATTTTTTTTTTTTTAGGGACTTGCGCCCTTTATGAGCCTTTCACCCCATATTTGCTGTGTAGAAATTATTCTCCCTGTCCCAAATCCAACTTCATATCCTCTGTCCCACCTCCCATGTTTACAGAGAATGCCATAATCATATGGTGCTATTATTGTGCCTGTCACAAAGCAGATATGTCTAAATGGCAGCCTTTCAGGCTTTTAGCTCCCTCTTCCAGAAAACTGCAGTTGCAATTGTTTTCAGCTGTATATCCTCAGCTCAAATCAGCTGACATAGAGACCTTGGCAATCATTTCTCAGAAGCAGAAGTGCCACAGATGCCTGTATTGAGGCAGATTTTTGTAAGCCTTTAGCTGTTCCACAATTCTTCCACAAACAGTGAGAGACTTGTGTGGCAAACTCTAAGTATGCGAGTCAAGATTATTAGCATATGACACCACCACCATGCTTTTCCATGGCAGCAGGGCACAGTGCCTGGGACACTGAGGGAGCAGAGCTGGTGGGTGACCGGGGTGTGCTCCCTGACCTCCCAAGAAGAGAACCCAAGTAGTCTCTGACAAGCCTCGTCCTTCACACCCTGAGACCTTGCTGTAAGCACTGTTCTTCCAGACCAGTCAAGGCAGCAAGAGGAGGGCTGGGACAGAGGACAGCAAGCCCAGGGAAGTTTAGTTTAGCAGGCTATAAATCCTCCTTCCCCTCCTCCCTTCTTTATTGCCTGTCTTTGGAAAACACAATCCGATATAAACCAGAGAGAGTGGAAGCAGGGCAATAAAACTGTACGGCAGGAGCACGAGTGTCACAGGGGTGTTATATTACTGGCATTCCAAGTGGCTGATGTCAGGCAGTGAGCAGCAGGGCCCGCAAACCCACCAGGGCAAAGAAATGTGCCAACTGTCCTTTGTGGCCCTGTGACATCCCTTTCCTTCAGATCCATTCTCAACTCTTATACTATTCATCTCTTCTGCCCATTGCTACTCCCAAGTCCTTGTGTTATGATGTCAGGGGTTCTGGTTTTCAGGCTGTTCAAGTTGAGCACTCAGGCCTTTTGACCAGGAGTTAAGATACTCTTGAAACACATGATGTGTTGTCTGATCCATGTGTAACAGGATCAGCAGTGCCGCACATACAAAAATGATTTCTTGATGTGCACATGGCTGGATTCATATATATATGTATTGATTTATTTTAAAGTTAATTTATGCAAACTCAGCTCTTTTTAGATAGGGCCAACAGTCTCAAAACTGGTTAGCAGTTCTGGATGCCCTACATGAGTGATGGTTTTCACAGGACTGGCTCCCAGTGTTTTCTGAAAACCAGGTTCCTTTAAGGTACAATTAATTGTGCACTTAAAAGAGTTTTCAACTGTCTTTTCAATGTTTGCTGTGAAAAATTGAAGGAAAGACAGTTAACCACAAGTTCCGAGGTATAAATATTGCTCAGAAACTCAGATGTACTTCCATTCATAGGAGCTGGCACAAGTACGATTTCTTGGGGATAAGTTTCTTTCTCCTCAGTTGTCTTCAGTTAGGTGTTTGCTATAAATTAACTTGCAAAGCTCATATAATTGGTAGACTGAAAGAAATATCTCTGGAAAAGAATTCATCCTGCTTTTTTTCGGATACGGTCGCACAATCAAAATTAAGCCAGCTTAAGTCAAGATGCATAACTCATGTTTTTCTCTCTCTTCTCATTGTTGGTATTGTTCAGAGTTGGTTTGGGTTGGATCAGTTTCCCGACTTGATTTGTTCCGCGGCTGTGTAAATGCTTGCTGGCACAAGAAACATGGGGAAACACGCAGCTAAGGACAAGGGAATATGAGGTGAACTTTTGGGGACAACCTCCCCTTATGTGGATCTACAGCAACCCTGTAACAGCAGCCTCAGAGATTCCTACCACGATGGCTTTGTCATCCTCTAGGTTTGCACATCTTTCTGTGGAGTTAGGACATGTAACAAACTTAGAGACCTGACTTTGGACAACCAAAGTTTGGTGAGGTGAATTTCACCATTTATCACTTAAGTATATTCCAGTTCTGAGGGCTACTCAGCAGTGCCAATATGCTTATTGAAGTGGTAAATTCTGAATGTAGATTCACAGAGCCCTGTGCTTGAATTTCTCTGCCATTTTATAAATATGACACATGTACTCTAGGGTAGCTTCAGAGCATTTTGTGAAAAAATATCCAAATTAACTTTTGAAGTGGACCAATTAAAGTATAGTAAATCCCTGTGTAGACACTCTTCCTGAGTATCAAAGAGGCCTTAATTCAGGTCAGCCTAATTTATTTTGTATTGAAGTAAAACAAATCAAATAAAGGTTCCTTTAATCCTAAATGAGAGTGCCTGTGCAGGCGGGTGGAAGGGGCTTAACGCTATTCAGAATTTAATGGCATTTGATAGCAATTACTTAGAATAATCTCCTTTATGAGGTTTTTTGGACACTCCTCTCAAATTCAGTTGCACTGTTTGTTTAATTATATGGAATAAAGTTGACATTGAAGAGTTAACATTGGAAATTGAATTCCAAAAGGTTTGCTGTACATGAAATGTTGAGACTTTGAATGACCAAGGAAGGAGAAGGACATGTGATTATCTCACAATTATAGATATGCATTGCTCTCCATCTCATTTATTTCTACACATTTCCTCAAGTCTGCATAGCACTGATTTTTAGATCTGAGTTAACTTTTTGGTTCAACACAGCACTCATAGAAGAAAACTGTTAGATTAATGATTGAATTTCCCGGTCTACATATGAAGGGAGGTTCTCTTCATTCTCTTCTCCATCCAGATGGAAATTTAATGTACAGAGTACCATACTATTTTGCATGAACATGTAACACCTTTAATCCTGTGATCATAAAGGGCCTTCCAAATGTCAGTGAACAAAGCCTCCACGCTGCCCCTGAGAAAATCAGAGAAGTGCTATTATCCCAGATTTACAGATAGGAAAGATACATCCTAAGAAGTGAATTGTCTTGCCTAAGGTCACACACAAGGAGAGAATGACTATACGGAATAAAACCAATTCTTCTAAATCTCTGTCTTGTGACTCAGTCACAAGACTGCCCTTCTCTATTGTTTTATAACAATAAACACAAGCCTTATTTCTACTATCTCCCCTTCCAGAAATTCTGCTGTCAATACAGTCCTTTCTGTGGTAGCCACATTGTCTGGCAGTATCTATTAGGAAAGATGGAGAAGTTACTGGTGGTATGCTTTAGGGCTGCCATGGCACTTGAGTGTGGTGGGGTCTTTCTGCTCCTAATCCGTTGTATCAGCTCCTGGCAATTCAAGCCCTGTCTACTGAATTGCTGGGGGTGAAAGGTCAATGCATTAAGCATAGCAGATTAATACACTGCAGTAAATCCCAGAACCAGCACTTTAAGGAGCCAGTAATATTTCACACGTGATTGTTCTACCAATTGATTGCACCATCTTGTGAGTGCGTTGTGTGTGTGTATTTCTTTGACTCCATTTACGAGCTTTCCCAAGCTCCCCTGTTTAGTGGAGATTGCTGTGTCCCACACTGGTTGCACTTTGATCAGGGAAATTCAATACCTGAGGTCTGGGCTTTATAGGAAAGCAAGGTCCAGATTAAGGGAATTAGCCACAGTATATCACAACTAATAAAAGAGTGATTGAGCCCCACCACAGTGCTGCCCCAGGGGACGGGAGGAAAAAGGAGGGGGGCAGTTAGTGGAGGGGGAGGAAGAATTGCAGATAAAGCCATGTCCATAATTAAAAATGAATAAACCTGCTATCACGTCATGCCTCTTACTGTGCTAGCAACCAAAGCAACATCTTTTCACAAAATGTAACAGCTATAGCCTTTACTTTTTTCCTTTCCTGTTTCTTCCTGTTGACCTTGTCCATTCCCATATTTTCAGTGCAACTAAATTACAAATTTAGGAATTCTGTGGAGAAATAAATTGCATATTTGACTAATTCTTATGTCCATTTCATGGCAGTGATTAAATGACTCAGGTCAGTAGGAGCTACAATTTCAGACACTTGACAAAAGCAGGAGTAGGAGCACCAGCTATTGTGTGGATGCTGGGATTTCTCTCAAGCCTTGAGAGTTTTGTAAAGGGCTGCCTGTTGTTATTATGAACCCAATCAGAATCATCAATCTTTCTTTATCCATACTGCTTTAAAAAAAGAAAAAAAAACCCAAACCAGATCTGAGCATGTAGTTTGCTCTTGGACTAAGAAAAATGCTGCAATAATTTTCTTGGAAGGTTTTCATAGTAATATGCCAAGACACAGTGTATCTGAATATCCAAATCAGGAGAAAATAGGTTTTATTATTTTATAGACAGTGACTGAGGAAAGATTACTGATCATTCTATCAGAGGGAATCAGACTGCTGCAAAATCCAAATCATTCAGTTACAAAAAGATTTTGTATGTACTGTCTTCACTAAGGCTGCAAGCTTTACTTTGTTCTTATTTCCTTGTCCATTTTTTTTCTGAGTTCTTAATCCAGACCAAACTTCCCTTGAGTTTTTCGTATTCTTTTTAAAGATATTTGCTTGAACTAGGAGTGGCAGAAAGACTAGAAAAAGATCCAGCACATAACGCCTGAGTCTGGCATCTCCTTTGTCATACACAGGGCTGGGGCTGGGTACACTGTTAGAATATGCAGTTGTACACGAACAGCCTTGATTTGTTTCCCAAACTGAGTACTTGGGTTTTCATTTTCTTTGTCCATGATATTTGTTTGGGAAACAAATATAGAATAATACCAAATTTTATAGTATCTCTTTGCATTTCAAAATCTGATAATGTAATGTAATGCAATGAATTTGGAGCTTCCTAATTTGAATCTCCAAAAGCATTTTAGCATATACACAATCTGACCTGTTGTGTGTTTCAGTTTTCCTGCAGTCAAACACAGGACTAAGTGCTTCAGTGAGTCAGAGCCACAGCAATTTAAACTAGACACATAATGAAAGGCAGGGTGTGTTAACCATACTTAGTGCTTTGCAGAGTTTTAGGATTTAGGATTTCTGTGTGTTGGATAAGCATCAATATCATCTCCAATGACAAAATCCTATCTTTTTTGCTAAATCTTTTCATTTCAATACTCTTCAGCATTCCAGGATGAACAATGGTTCAAGCCAATGAAGCCAATGGAAGGAGTGTGTTCAACTAAATGCATATTTGGTCAGGTTCTTAGAATCCATTTTCACCTATTATTTATTATTACTGTTTGTACAGTACAAAATAGATGGCTACATAAACAGATATTGTCTAATTAGGCTGGTCTGCCTGAAATCATCATTCATTTGCCAGGAAATGAGTTTTTATGCAAGTGGCACAACAGTATTGATTAATCACAGTAACTCTTGACAGTGTTTTTAGAACACCTGACCATGCACAGTACTTTGAAAGCATACAAATTTTTTTTGTCCCCTTGTGCCAGCTAATTAAATTTACCCCAAGTTTTCAGAAGTACATAAAGTAATTTTCTTCCAGGATCAGGATTTCCTGCTTTCTAACACTTCTGTTTTCCTTAAGACCAGGAATCTTCATGTCAAAGCACACATTTGTGCTTGTCACTTTCTCTCTAAACAAACCATGTTTCCAGCCTCCTCAGCTTTGTTATTACAAGAGGAGATACAAGAGGAAAAATGAACAGAAAAGAATATTCAATTCAAGTTTGTTATGTTGTGAAAAGCTGTCAATAATTCAAGATAAACAGTTGGTTGACTTACACAGAAAATTTTGGTTAAATATCAGGTCCTAGAAAGATTTTTTTTCCTGACACAATTGAGCCATCTCTTTGAATTGTCTGTCAAAAGTGGGCTAGTCTCAAAAGCAAAATTATAGGCATTGGTTGAGACAGTGACAGCATTGAAATGTATTAAACTTGCTCAAGTACAAGCAAACCCATTTTACCGTGCTACAGAAGTTAAACATACAATTTTATTTGGGGACATACTATTTTATTTGAAATTAAAATGTAAATAAGGTGGAGAATTTCAGTTTTGTAATCACTTGCTGTTAAAAACTTGAACCTAAACTTTGTGTCCCATAAAATCTTATTAGATCATGTGCTCTTATGTAGTCTGTTACCTCACAGTAATTAAAGACCAGCTCAAGCAACTTTGTGACAGCACAGCAGCTCTTACTGAAGATGGTCAATGCTGAGCAGTTTTTCTCTCTCTCTAATCCCCCACTGTCACCTGTAATTCTGCTGGTTTAGATTATTATTTCCTTATTCACCTGCCAAATAATAGGGGAAAAAATATAAACCCGACTTTCTCTAAAAAACCCTCTAGCTGTCACATCAGAAGACACCTTTAATCCAGTGTCCTGTGCATGAATGGATTGTGGATTTGGGTATCAGTGAGACAAAGTTGTTTAGGAAAATCATGTCAATAAACAAACAGGGAAACTTGTTTGAGAAAGCCATTTTAAATTAAATGGCAATCAATGCACCTAATGCAGTTCAGCTTTCCTTAGCATCCGCAGTCCAGTCCCTGATACCCCTCCAGGCTACCACTAGTATAAGTTTACTTCAGAGTCCTGAAACTTTAACATTCTAATGAGGCAAAGTTTTATCCCATAGAAACTAAACTCTACCAGAAATTCCTAGGTAAGAGCCTGAAAATTTTTATGTACACAGTAATTCTTTTTATACAATACTGCCATACAGCTAAGAAATTGATTTCTTTCAGAAGAAAACAAGAGACCAGCACCCATTAGTTCTTAGTTAAATATTAGATGAAATTACTTAAATGCAAAATTTATGGCATTCATTCCGTACAGGATTCAGACTATTTTTTTTAACTGCTTTGTTACTTTTCCCAATCCATGAACAATTTACATGGTGAGGGATTAACTACCACTTCTTTAGGCATTTATTCCTGCTTCAAGCGAATGGTAAAATTTTGATAGATTTGAACAATGAAGAATCAAGGCTGATATGAAAATTCCCATCAATCCCCATAGTCTTTGCAGCAGGATTCCTCATGAGTGTAAACTTGAAGCAGCTCAGTGGAGTTATTTAGAATAACCCAAAACAAGTCTGTTACTGTAACTTGAGCCTGTTTTATGAAGTGGCAGGAAATGAAGACAATGTTGATGGGCAGAACTCCGGAAATTGATTAAACCCCTCAAAAATCTCTCTTTTGAGAGCCATCTCCACAAGCAGCAGATGAATGCTACAAGTGATGATGAAATGCCAGTGAGCAGGGCCAGCCCACATCAACTGTTTCATGACTGCTTGCCAGACAAACAGATTGGTTGTCAGAGCAGCAGAAGAAATACTTGGACTGCCAATAACCAGAAGTTGAAAATCTGGCAAGGTCAGTCTCTCCCTCTGATCCCAACGCTCAGATACTCACTTCTGATCCTCCCTGACAATGTGATAAAATTCATATAAACTAAAACTGCTTTTAAAGTAGTTAGATAGGTAGCAGCTAGGCATTAAAATATATGTATGAAGATATCCTCAGCTTTGCCAAACAGGATGCACATTGCTGTATAAAAGCTATCCAGACAGGACATTAAAGTTATGATGCTGTCATCTCCACATAGTCATGAAAGATACTTTTATGAGACTTCCACATGCAGCCTAGTTAGCATTTCCCCTAGTTCCAGCTAGACTGTACCTTCCAGTAATGCTCTAAGTCCAGTCTCAGCTATCCAGTAACTTTTATCTTTCATTTTAACACTTCTTATCCATTTATGTCAATATATGTCTTACAAAGAAAGCCCATTTCTCCTTATCATTTCACAGATAGGGACAAAGTTATTTACTCAAAACACTCTAGTGGCACAGCCAGCAGTAAATGCATTTTCCTGACTCAGTGCCCTTTTGCTGAACCACACTGTGCTAGTCTAACATTCCCTAATATCTGCAATCTCCTCCAGTAGCCTGGTTATCCACCCCCCATTATCTGTAACAACACGTACTGTAGTGTTTGGCTCTTCTAAGAAATGAGAGACTAGCAAATATTAGGTATAATTTTCTGATTTTGATTACCGTTGGCCTAAATGGATAGTATCATAGTTACCACCTCCCCATCCCTCTGTTCCTACTCAATCATGTATTTTGAAACCATTTGCTAAATAAAACTTCACTCTACCAAGGGGTCTGGAGAGATTTTGACCTATACAGAGCTACTATTCTTATTTTTGTTTAAAACGGTCCCTTATTAAAATGGGAACATCTACTTCGGTCCAGATTATCAGTATGGGTTCTATGTTCCTTTTAGCTGCACTCCAGGTATCTCTTCTCTGTATTTACAGAAAACTGTAAACAGTTGTCACTTGGACAGCTCAATGCGGACCTTTTGTCCATACAAGTGGATTTGTTCATCCTTTACTTGAGCTGGTACCTCTTATCCTCCCATTGTCACCATCTACCACAGCACAGGGGGTACTAATGTTCTACAGGAACAGGTTCTGACTAAGCCCTCAGGCCTCCAGTTTTTCCTAAGGGACAAAGAACAGAACAATCAGGGCTTTGGTTAATAGAAGGTGAGCAAAATGCTTTCCAGGTCAGCTTGAAATCTAATGTATTGAGGAATATTTTCTTTGAATGTGTTCTCACAAGATACTCAGAATGTTTTCAGTGCTTCCTTACATAATGATGGCAGTGTGCAGGGAGCTTCCTTGGCAATCACAGAATAGAAATCTTTGGTTTGGGAAGCTGACAGATCTTAAACCTTAGAGATGACTATCATTTTACCCTGGCAGCTTGTAGTTCTAGGCTGCCACATTTGGCACGGTTTC
The DNA here is from genome assembly GCF_024509145.1 of Vidua macroura. NCBI lineage: Eukaryota > Metazoa > Chordata > Aves > Passeriformes > Viduidae > Vidua > Vidua macroura. Next base: position 9,309,277 of record NC_071588.1, on the reverse strand, counting down.
TTATCACCATTGTGTTCTGGTAGACAAAATACGTAACATTTTTAGTCAGGCTGCTATGATGAAAAGCCTTTTCTACACAGTGATTCTGGCTGATCTCCTCTTGCCTGGGGTAATCCTAACAAATGAAATGCTGCAGTCAGGAGTGAATGTCAGTATACACATGTTCAGAAAGGGCAAGTTTATTGCTAAAGGTAACATGGAAGTAGCACAGCGAAGTCAGTGTCTAAGTGTGGTGATGCCCCCAGTATGGACTCGTGTAACTGCAGACTCAGGCACACAAAGCCTGCTATAACCTTCTATTAATTTGTTTTCATCTGGTTTTGTAACCACTTGGCCCATGAGAACATGTATATAGCCACAGATAGATCTGTTTTCCCTATGATTCTAATGATGCAGAGGAGTTTAGGAGATCCCAGAAGAATCATCACAAAGGGGTGAAAGTTGTTTGACCTGAGCATCTTTGATCTTCTGGACAAGATGCTAATTTGATCTGGAAACGGAGATACAGGTGACTATAAAAGGCAGTAGTAGAGAGAGAAAAAAAATCTGCTGTTTGGGATCAATGTTCCTGGATTTGCCATTGTGCTGTGCAAACATCTAGAGAAATCTGACTTCCACTGTATAAATGAAGGTAGCTTTTCCTGGGGAAATCTGGCCTGGCCTTCCATAGGCATGGAATGCCTTGAAGCAGCAATAGGAAGATGATAGAAAAGTCCAGTGAATGAAAAATTTAGATAGATAACTAGCACCCCAAGAATTTCTGTGATTGCACATGGGACATCAGAGGATCTGGGCAAGCTTCAAAACAGGGAAAGCATGGGACAACTTGTAAATTGCCCTTCTGTGCTCCAGTGGCACTGTGCCCTCTCCCTACTCCGCTGTTGGGTGATGGCAGTTCCACAGAGTTTCCACAGAAGCTGGTTGCCCAAGAGGAGGACTCTCACAGAAGTGAGTCCTCAAGGCCATACTGAGATAAACTGAATGCTTACCCCTTCACTGTGATTCTGTGAAATTTTCCAGCAGGTACTCAGAAAAATATTTCACTGCCCTAAAGGCAGGTTCTTAATTTACTTCCTGCCCTGCACGGTGTCTCACTCTTGCTTGTGTTTTTCTCTTTATTTTGAGAGTAGGGGACTGGGTTTTTATGGTGGCCATGTTAATCGTATCCCTGGTGGTCACAAAGGAGTTTAATAAAAGGGGTGGGTGGCTGGGTTAATTATTTTTTCCATCTGTCTTAGGAGAAGAGTGTTTTAAATAAATACAGCTCTGTTGGAGCAGAGGGGTTGCAAGGGTAACGTTTTTTGTTTGCCTTCTTTTGTCAATCCACCACCCTCCTTTCCACCTCCCACTTTATTTCCTGCTGTGGAGACAAGTGACTTAATAAACTATTATTTATTTGTTAAAGATGTCTCTTTCCAGCACTAGCTTTCCTGCTGGGGAGATGAGTGTCTATAAAATATTTCCAAAGGTGTACCTCCTTTAAAGATTTAGTGCATTTCCCAATAGCTCACTCCAAGTCCTGCTGCTGTAAAAGTTGCTGGCTGTTTATTTTTCAACATGTCTAAGAACCTTAGTGATGGAACAAGACGAAAGTTTTGTTCTTCCATGATTTTTTTAATCTGCTTCTACTTTGAGTCTCAGTTCTGTACAGCAGGAGCAAACTGCCAAGCCAGAACTGAGCCCTATTTTGTTTAACAAGGCTCTGGTTTAGCTCAACTTTATACCATGCAGATCTGCTAAGCAGGATTGAGACCTTCATTTTAAACAACTTTGTGAACAGTTTCTGAGCAGGGAGGCTTGAAGTTAAACTCTGGGCTGGAAGGCTCTGGGCCACAGATCTCAGTATCACAGTGGTCAACTTCATTTCTTTAATGTTTCAAGACAAGTTATATTTTTACTACACCAGCATCTATGGAGGAGACTAAATACAATATGTTCCTGCTGGAAAAAAAGTCAGCATGGACTTTTTTTCACCACTGACACATCACTTCATTTTTTAAAAGCAGACTTTAATTTCTAGTTTTTGCTCAGAAGTTCATTCTGTCATGGTTAATGCTGTGTCCAGCACCTTTCTGCTTTCCTCATAGAAATCAGTAGAATATACTACATAAATACTGCATTCTAAGAGTATATATCCTCACAAATGGTATACAGTTTCTTCTCCAATATGATAGAATTTGGAATTACTACTGTAGGCATCATGCAATGTGTGTAACACAACCTTCATACACATACAGCATTACAGTGCGGTGGCCCAGACAAGTTTAACCTGCCATCTTCAGGAGCAATGATTCTGTACAATATCATGTCATTTGCTTTTTATAACCTCCCTGTATTGCATCAATTCCAAAGCTACAGGTGAAACCCCACCTTTGGGTCCATTTTCTCCTTGGGAGAAACCCTCAAAACTGATAAGATTAGAGGTATGAGGACATCAACCAACCCAGCATCTCTTTTGAGTGAAAACTCCTTCCCATGTGGGGTTTTGGTCCAAGTTCTGGTTGTTCAGTGCTGATGTTGGACCTGGCACAACTTTTAAGCCTGGAGTTTGGCATATTTAGGAGCTACCTAAAGCAGAAGAGTACTCAGGAACCTTCCAGAAGTAGGGAGCTCAGTGTGGTTCTCTGCTTCCCCCAGGGGGAGGTGTCTATGCTGGCATGGTTCTGAGATGGGCATGGCCTCTGCTGAGAGCTTTCCTCAGCACAGGGGAGAATCACTAGGGGGTCCCTGAGGCAAACTGGGTGGGAGGAGGAGGCTGCTGAACAGCAGTCTACTGGAGACATGAAGAAGGAAGAATTCCCAGCTTGGGAAGTAGGTAGAATAAGACTGAGATGCCCAAGGTATGACTGGTCACTCTCTGTCCACTGTTCCGGGTGAGTTGTATGTGAGTTTGTGCCTGACATCTTCATTGAGCAAAAATGCCATCTTGCCATCATAGGATGGGCTCAGCATTCTCTGTTTGTACATTACTGCTGAAAGTGTTCCAAGAATATTTCTGTTCACCACCTAGATGAACTAAGAGGGAGAGACCTATGCAGGGAGGAGATAGGGGGAGGACTAAGAAGATTTGAGAGAAGAGTTGAAACATCACTAGAAAGAGGCAGACACTGAATTTAGTTCTTTGGTCTTACCGAATTTGAGACAACACATAGGACTCCTGCATCATCTCACATTGTAAGACAGGCCTACTGGACTGCCTTGAGCTACAGGTCCACACTGGGCAGGTCGCTCTGAATGTAGCTCCTTGGGACATTAATTCCTTCCAGTTTGTGAAAAGTTGCAGAGAGGTTGCTTCTCCACTAGGTACAAGGGGAAGGAAGGATCCTGCAGGGGTCCCAGGCGGGAGCAGAAGATAGTTTAGGAGTGAAACTACTGAAAAGATGCAGTGGAATCTGCTAGGGGAGTGCAGGGCTCAGTCCCCTGTGTAGATGACCTTGTGTTGAACAGAAAGAATGCAGAAAAAGTAGAGAAGGCTTGGAAAATGGTTCTTTTTTGACAACTCGTTTGTCTAATCTCAGGAGGGCCCTAAAGAGAGATGAACCAGTGCATGATAAGAAACCAAGCGAGTGGGTGTTGGAAGCAAACTGTTAGCCAGCAACGACTGACAGCTGTATAAAATTCTGGAGACAGATAATTGTAATCAAGATTCAGTCCCACAGAGACAATTAGTTATGTGAATAAAAACCAGAGCACAGATAGCTGAACGGAAAAGAAAGATTTAATTCCTGTATAAGACTGAAAAACAGCTAGGAAAAGTACGTGAAGAGACATCCTATGTACCATGAATGAAATTATTGTTATTTGAAATTTCTAAATTTCAGGCATTATTCAACACTCTATGTATACATCTACTCAGAGTGGCCTTATCTGCAAGGGCCACTTAGAGTTTGTGGTTTTACCCTTGTTCCAGATTTGGGGTTTTTTTTGCTTACTCAAAACACCAGTGTGAAATTGGAGAATTCTGAAACATCCCTGGATTTAAAGCAGTGGAATCTGAAGTCAGGACCTTCCCTTAGCTTTGGCATCACCCTTCTCATTTTGTCCTCATTGATTTCAACAGTATTGCATGTGTAATAAAGTAAACACGTTGAGATTTGGCCCATAGCAGGAGTCATAAATTCTTTGTTTTTGAAGGCCTGATCCTTCATCCACTGATGTTAATAGAGGAATTCTTACTTGACATCATTTGGGAGGAACAGATCCCAAGGCGTTTGTTCTCAGGCATATCAAAGCAACTATTTTGTATTGAAAGTAAATTAAAATGCAATATTCCTACATTTGCCAGGAGTGTAAATCTGAGCACCACAAATCAAACTAATTGTATATCTATGTCCAATATTTCAAATGAAACCTGTGACAGTCAGACAAGTTGTTCGATAACTGATCTTTTAAAAACATCAGAGCAAGATTATTCAAAGGATTACTTCAAACTACTTTTTAGTGGCTGAAGCACAAAACGGTCTCGATTTAAAGTTTAAGTATAGCAATTTAATTTGAAGTTTCTCTGTATTTTCTCAAGGATGCTTGAGGACAGAATGTCACCTGAATGAGCTACTCCCTACACTAACCAGAAGGTGACTGGACAATTTACTGTGTACTTATTGAAAGGAAGGCTAAAGAATCATTTTTGTTGGTGAGTCTTGCAACAATGTTATTATGTGGGAAAACAAGCTCTAAAAGAAAAAGAGGAAAAAAAAAATTCTAAATTGTCTCTGATCATATCCAGCTTCAGAACGATGAGAGGATATCCAGGATAAATCTTGACACATTATTTTTAAATCATTCCCCATTTAGTTTAGCAATACACCCCCACCTCACTTTTGTTCAGTTTTTTTACAGAACATTTCTGACACTATAAATTCACTATTTAGGGTTACATCCTTACTTTAAGAAGGAATAATTCCTTTGCTTGTTGCGCTAATACTTGGCTGTTTTACATGATTTATGTGTTTTACTTGTTGTGGAAGTCTTAGTCTATTTGTGTGCATACACATACTACATATATATATATATATATATATATATATATATATATATAAAAGTAAGTGAGTTTCTTTTCTGTTTTTCTGTAAAGTTTCTTTCTAGGGAAGGCAACTCTTTCTAGGTTTTTATAAGCTGATGGAACAGGCTTGTCAAATAGTCTTTATGAGAGAAGAAACAGGAAGATGGCTTGCTTTGCAGACAGAGGGTTATTGGGCAATTATGTTTTTTATAGAGCTGTTGTAGGACAAATCACGGGCCTGCTTTTGCCTTTGATGCTACGAGGCAGACGGCCCAATAAAGATCAGAACAAGGGAGGGCAAAGGGGGTCAGGGACAGAGCCTTCCCTTGGGGTCCCGCTTCTGCCGCTCGCCTCAGAAACCAGACACCCCTTCCAGATGCACCATAGCTCCACTGTGACCCTCCTGATGGGCCGTGCTGGGGAACTGGGAGTGCTCCGGGAAGTGTTCACCCTGCACAACCAGCTCCAGGGTTACATGGATGCTGGGGAGAAAGCTGCCCTCTGTGGTGTCCTGACACAACCACAGAGATTGTTTGCTCCCATGACTATAAAAAGCCAACATACAAGAAACTTTGTGTGGAGAAAAAAACAGCTTAGCTTATGCAAAGTTGTAGAACTGTCAAGACTCTCCCTGCATTTGTCCCTTTCTTGATATCTATTTCCTTTTGTACTTCTGAACTCAACATTCAGCCACTCTCCAACTTTTCACAATTAAGAAAAATTTTCCTTGGGGCGAGTTGTCCTATCAATTTTTGTTTTGTTTCCCCTTCATCTGTAGCAGTTGGGCCCATGAGAGAATCTTGGCTTGCATAAACCACAAGTTATTTGTCTATGCCAATTCTTTTATATATAAACAGTGTTTATTAGAAAGGTGTGTTTATTTTGATAATGGAGATTCATCATATGCCCATGTAGGGCACACTGGGGAAATGTCATCTCTGGAGTGTTCTTAATCTCCAAACATTTCTCCTGCCATTTAGAGGCATTTCAGTTGGGCAGTTCATACCAAATACAAAATAGATAAATAAATGGTTGCACATTTTCATCATCTTTTCCTCATTATTCAGAGCAGCACATGATATGAACCTGAGCTATTTCTGTTCTATTTTCCCTTGAGACTCTTTGATGGCATTAGTTAGGTAAAGACCATATCCACATAAATGCTGTGAATAGTGTAGTGGAGTTACCTTTGGGAAAACCCTGCTCTGCTCTCAGGGAGTTGGTGCCTGGGACAAGTGTCAGAGCCCAGAACTGCATGGAAAGGAGCCCTTTACCTCCAATGCTTAACTGGCCAAATCTATAAAATACATACACAACAACACAGGTCCACCTAGGAAAGCTTGGGGCAGTAGATCTGTTAGAACCAAATTATTTCATAGGGTTAAAATTGTGGCTCAGTTACTTGAGACAGTTCCTGCACTGACACCTGGCACAGGTTTCCAAATTATCTATTTTGATCACTTTCACCACTTTTTTCCTCACAAGGAAAGTGTGTTGTGTCATGGATATTGGAGAGACCAGAAAGAGGGGACTAAGGGTGCTAGAATCACAGAAGTAGATTCAGTGTACATTATGTCAGTGAGGATAGAAGTACTCAGTGTGCAAGTATCAGATTTTGACCCCTGACTTTCCTTGCAAAAAGTGTTGACCCCCCCCTGCATCTTCAGGCTATCACAAAATAAGCTGTTTGGAATGAACCAAACTTAGAAAAAAGGTAGGATTTATTAAATACAAAATTGACTGACAGGGTGGAAGCTCTTTCCCCTCCCAGCATGCCACTGATCTACTTGAATACCAATGGGAAAGGGAAGAAAATGTATTATTTAATGAAACTCACTAGTGTTTGCTGTTTATTTGCTAAATGCTTGACCAGTTACAGAGAAAGTAGAGCACTGTCAAATTCTTATTGGAATACCAGAGAGATTAGCTAGGGAATACCTAAGAGAGATGAAGATGGATCAGTTCTGCCTGCTACACTTCCTTTTACTGTGACTAGTTTTCCTGTTTGATAAACCTGTAAGTTTTCCCTTTCCTCCACTACCAGTCACAGTTAGGCTTTTCCAAAGACATCTGCTGCTTGTTTTTTGAGGAGTTCTTCAAATGATTGTTGGTCTGTGGCTGTTTTCAAGTGTCTGCTATAAAACCACAACATGACTAGCTGATGTTCATTGTTATTATTCACAACACAACATCAAAAATTGTCTCATTCTGCACTCTGACAGAAAGAGAGCTTTGAACCACAGCATTGGAATTGCCACCAGATTCAGAACCCTCTATCAGGACTCTGCAGGATATACGGGATTCTAATTTCCATGTTTATAAGAAACCTAACTACTTCAAAATTTAAGACTTTATGGACAACTACTTAACATGCAGTGTATAAGAAAAGAAAAGTTTAAGGCTCAGAAGGGCCTCCTAAACTTGAACATTAGAAGTCTGAAAGTCTAGAAGATGGCTCAGTATAGGGCTTACATCTTTCCCTCCTAGAGCTGAGGAATTCATATGTAGCCCATTGGCTGAGCAGCTGGTCCTTGACAATCAGGAGAATTCCAAGACAGTCCCTTAGGCCTCTTCCAGTAGAGTCACGGGCAAGAGCCAGGCAGAAGCACCAAGCTCTGTGCCCGTGACATCTTGAAGACTTAAAAAACTGCACATTCCCTGCCTTCCTCTCTGCCTCTGCCCCCCAGTCATATTTCACCTACCTTGGGAAATCTGCAAAATTTCACCTGTGACAGCTCTGCTGACAAACAGGGGAGATCAGAGCTTTCATCTGGGTGATGAACTGCCAGGCTGTCAGAACAGCAGAGTATCTGTGCTGTGGTGAGACAGGTCAGGGCTGCCTCAGGGGCTCTGCATCCTGACCTTGGGAAGGCTCAGGGAGGACTGGGCTGTACCTGCTCCTGCCTCTCAGGGTCTGCAGGACAGTCGTGGCATGTGTTCCCTTACAAGGACACAGAGACAAACCAGAGACATCCCTGAGCACACACATGGTTTGGGGAATTGTCGAGGATTACACTCCATTCCTCAAATGAGGGCCTCCAGCACTGGGGGATTAATTGGCAGGTAAGTTATGCAAACTGATAGTGAGGCAATTATATGTAAAATTAGGTATTTTCATTTGAATACCTCACTGTGAAGCCATAGCATTATATTTCCCCAGCTGTTATTCAGCACAATTTAATCCATCTGAATTTTGGTACATTTATAAAGCACCAAGAGTAACAACTTGTTTTTCTGCATGACACCATATACAGAAGAGGACTATGTGAGTATTTAAGGAATTTCTCAATATATCCTCTTCCAGCTTCACTGGATCTGGTCTTTGAAAAGAGAAGGACATTTTGTATCTACTTGTCTGGACATTTTGCTGTCTACTCACATACGTGTGGAATGGGTTGGGAAAACTCTGCATGGTTGTGACTTCCTGGATCAGCCCAGAAAATTGAAACAGAAAAAGAACTTAGAAACCCCAGTTTCATGCTGCCTTTCTGTTTGAAGTAAGCTGAACCCACATCTAATTCTCTGACTGGCCTGAACAGTGTACTTAAATCTTTCTTGTGCCTAGGCTAAATATTTTATTTTAAAAAATGGAATAGAACTAAACCTGAGCATCAAGAATATCTCTATGTCCTCAAATATCCAACAGCCTTGTGTCAGTGCTTTAAGGAAGAGGCAAGATCCAGGGTTCAGTCAAGAAGCAGATGAGGGCTTTTAAGCCAGCTTATTAGTTCCAAGGATGAAGACTTTGTCAAGCCCTGAACTTTGTTTTAACCCCTCCCTACAGATGAAGTTTTCTGTCATCTCAACATTAATTTCTGTCAATACATGGGGAATTTTGCTGAGAAATTTTCCTATCTTAACACATTACAGATGCATTTTTTCTACAAACATCTTGACTACAGGGTGGCAGTTTCAAAGCAGAGACAAGGAGGTAGGAAAGGTGGGTCTCACTGCAGTGAAAGCCAGTTATGAGAACATTAGTCATCTAACCCCTAATTCCTGGAGGGCTGGGTTGGTATAAGATCACTTTATACTTGTCTTGTTTCTTACAAGCTTTCCATTTGCATCTACTAATGACCATTGTAACAGACAGGATGCTGGGATAGATTTAGCTGTGATCTAATCCAATCTGACTCCTCTTGTGTGATTTGATAGTGGCTCCAAGACACTGTCTCTCCAGTGAGAAGGTTTACAAGGTTTACCCAATTTGAGTAGTCCCCATCAGTGGAGTTAGGGAACTGTGGTGCCTCTAAGTGCTTGACAGAAGGACAGTGACTTTGTTCATCTGAAGTGGGACTGAGAGGCCTCTCGAGGCAAGTGCCTTAGTGAAGAGCAAGTGCTATCATCGTTCCCTTTTTGCTCCCTAAATTTAAGACACTGAACTGTTAAGATCAGTTGCCCGAGGTGAGAATGTTTCTCGGTGCTATAACAGGATTCTCTTCTCCTGGGGAAAGTACCGTGTCAGACTAGTTAGTACCTCCTTGCTGCTGGCAATTTATTTCTAATGGCAGGAGCCGGAATTCCCCTTTTTCCACAGAAGACAAGGAAGACAGGAGGCTCTGGCTGTTTGTTGGGTTTTCTTGTCTTTTCAAAATACTGTTTAATACTTTCTAGATGTAGTTTTGCTCATTCACAGCACAGCATAGTGCTTCTACACCTATGTATGTTTTCTGTCCCCCCATTCCCTCAACTGTACCAAGAAAGTTCACAGGTGAATTGAAATTAGAGTGTGAATGCCAGGTTAGCTGGACCAGTAGTAAAATACAAAAAAACAGGATGCAGCAAGCTGTTGACTGCAGAGAGAATCTATGACCAGTAGAAGGTAGAGAGGGGAGGAAACCTCAGCATTGCTGATTTGTGTCTTTAGATATCACAGAATAGCCTCAATGAACTCTTAACTGCTTAAAATTTTAGAAATAGACTCTTCAATGTATTTTGAACCTCTCTGCTGCTCTGTTGGCACATAATACCCTTGTAGGACTGGCAGTAAGGGCTCAGGGGCAGATTACTGCACGGGGTGCTCTGTCTCATCATCCAGTCTTGTATGAAGCTCTCTGAAACTTAAGAGCAATGGTAAAACAAGGGGAACACTGGAAAATAGGAGTAATATGAGTGTTTGGATGGTTCTACTCTAATGCTGTGGAGCAGTCCCTGGAAAGATGGTATAGTTAAAATGGAATAATGTGCAGGTCAGTGTCAAGGGCAAAGTGTAGTCTTCTGCATCTGTCCTTGCATTGGCAAAGGAACAAGAAAATCTGCTGAACATTAATTAAACCTTTGGTTTTTTATTTTCTTTTCCAGTCACCCCTTGAATTTAGATCTCTCAGAATTCAGATATGTCCCAGAAATACTGCAGAGTAGTGAAATATCATACTTACAGTGTTTGAGGAATCAAGAGGAAAGTGCTTAAACTCTTCAATTTTCTGTTTTTCTTCTAATCTCCCTCCTTCTTGCTAATGTAAATTACACCATATTAAACTCCCTCTTGCTGTGGGGACAAAACTAAGTGCACAAGGGGAAGAGTGGGAAGGGAAAAGGAAGGGAAAGAACATGATATTCGTGCACTGTTAAGTAAACAGGTCCAAAAAAGTCTGAAGTTTTACAGGAAATGCACAACACGCCGAGTCACCCGTCCCCTGCCACCTGCCTGCCCAGAGCACAAAGGGGAATCTCTGGACAGCCTCAATTTAATATTGGGTTGTGTCACTAGACCCAGAAATTGATGGAAAGAAGACATAGGTAAAAGAACCTTAATCTTAAGGCAGCCCTCTTTATTCCCAGCTAAAAGCATCTGAGAGGGGCTTTCCTCTCCTCTTTGTAGAGAGAGCAGAAATCCCATTTCACCCTCCTGTTCAGAACTGCCTGCCTGTACCTGCTCCTCCTGCCTCTGCTGGTCTGCTGTGTGTGTTTGGAATGAAAGATTTTCCCTGCAAGCCCTGAACCTCTTCCCTGGCCTGTCAAGCTCTTATCAGCACAGGTTCCTCAGTGGGCCACAATGATTTACTGTCCAAATAGTGCTGTTCTTTGTCAGAGATTGTGATCGAAAAGCCTTACTTTGCAGCTAATAAGAAACTCTTCCCTTTCCCTCATGTTTTTTTACCTTTCTTCAAATATTGTTTTACGAGCCCATTGCTTGCTATCTGCCTGACACAGAAGCTGTGCCTTAGGGCATCATTTTCTCACCTCTAAGCCAGAGGGTTGTTGCTTTGATGCTGGGTTTGAAGAGCTTGGAACAGCTCCATGAAGGGTATCTACCCTGTCTCCCCAGGGCAATCTGCTCAGGTGAGGAAAGTTGCCTTCATGGTTCACACTGGCATTCTGCACATTGCTGTTTTGTTTTGTTTTACCCTTACACAAAAGGAAAAACTTTTTATAAAGGGACAGGGCTTGACATTTATCAGATGTTTGAAAATGGCAACATGAACAGGAATGGGAGAATGCCTGTTATTCACTGCACATTTCTAAGGTTAAACTTCAAATGCTTGAGCACTTTGTTCTTAAGAGGTCAAAGAAGCAATCAGGGAAGGGGTTTCTGGGCTGCAGTATACTTCCAAAAAAATAGGAGAAGACAACTATCCTTTCACTAGTCCACAGCTTCAGTTCCTACTTGTCAACTTTCTTCCCATATAAGAAAGGTGATGTTTTCTTGTTGATATCAAGCAAACCAGACATTCTACTTCTTCATTTTCATTAGAAGCTTCCTATTAATCATGCTATTTTCCAGAAAGATCCCATTTCTATTTCTGCCTAGAAATTCACATACTGAAAGTATGCCCATAACCTTTAAACTAAGTCCTGTCCTGAGATGCCTTCAACCATGCAGGAAGATTTGATAGCATGGACACAAATGTTTTTTTCTCTTTAATTCAAACACAAATACAACAAGACACACTCAGTTGAGATGATATTTCAAGCACAAGGCAATGGAGATGTCCAGACTATTCACAATTCCACTCTGAATTGATTTTTTTTCTTTTTTTTCTCCTTACTTTACATAGAAGCACACAAGTGTGTATTTCACTATTTATCTTCATACTGTAGAAATGTGTATTTTACCTTATCATTTTTCTCAAATGCATGTTATTATCTCGGTGTACACCTGAATGGTGACTTGACAGCCTATCATTTTCACATGTTAGAACACATTTTAAAGTGTCTATCAAAGGAGCCTATTCTTACACCAGCTCTGTCACCCTTCAGCAGGGCTGCTTATTAATCATCATTCACATAAAAAGCTGTTTCCTTTGTGCAACAAACATGAGAAAAAGAAAAGGGCAAAAAGGTAAAGATGCATAGATTCTTTGAGATTTAGTAAAGTGCAGTTGAGGCTTGCGTGCCACCTCAAGATATCTTGTCAGATTCCATACATTTTAAAAAGAATTCCAGAGCAATAAATGATAAGAGCTCCCAAGTCAATGCAGCACTGCAGGTAGTGATGTAGATCAGTAGGATTTCTAAACATTCTACAGCAGTCTTTGCAAGTACAGAGGTGCTAAACCTGACAACCCCTCCAAATTCCAGCTGTAATTGTTTTCTCTCCATTAATGTCTCATTGCATTTTCAATGGAGACATCATTCCTTGCTTTGTCCTGAGCTCATGTGTGACATTCCTCCATCACATTAAACTGCTGCCAATTTCTGCCCTTAAGGAGGCTGCAATTAAGTGGAGGATTAATGCTACTGCTTGTTTGACCCAAAACAAGCTTGGGTCCTTGCTGAAGCAGAAATTTGCTCCAAATATTCTCTTGGATTTCTTGGTTCTTGAAAGAAAAAGCAAACGTGGACTTCACACCTGGCTCGGAGTGTGTTCATACAAGAAAGTCAAGGGTAGCTGTGTGTACTCTTTGCTGTTTAACCGGAGGCTAAGAGGCTTCCTATGGTCCAAAATGGGCAAATTACTGATACAGTGTCAAACTTGACAAAACAGATCAGATTAATATCTTGCCATTTAGTTTCTTCTTTAAAGAGGTACTAAAACAGTATCTAGAAGAGCTCCTTCTTATACTCTTCATGTAGCTTCTGAGTAGAATTAAGAGCTTTTGGTGGTGGTGGAATTTTATTCCTTCAAGTCAGATTTGAATTGGTTTGTGTATGCCAAGCATTTGTGTGATCTGCCTGGAAGTGCTCAGCATCAGTGATTTTGGTTGAGAGATAGTTCTGGTTTTGTGGCTCTCAGAGGTGGTATTTCTCACCCTTTCCTGAATGTGAGCAGCACTTGAGAACCAAGACTTTAATTAATGATGGCATCTCAGGCAGCTGCTGGTGGCTGCCCTCTTAGAGCAGAGTACATCTCTGGTCACACTGACAGCAGAGGGGGCAGGGGAAGAGAAAACAAGGAGACCCATGTGCACAGAATTGGAAACTGATCTTCTGCTTGATTGTGTTTTAGCAGTTAGAACTGAACTGTTTAGGACTGCTTCATTTTTTTTTTTTAGGTTCTTAACTGTTGAACCAGCAGTTCAGCATTTCAGTCTCCTCTGCAGTTTTCACGTTGCTTGTGTCAGAAGGGATGTCTCTCATCAGCCAAGTGCCCACTGGCACAGGCACTGAGAGTGTCCAAAATGCCAGCTGCAATTAAGCATTTCTGTTGTGAAGCCCCACAGTTTGTGCATGGTGAGAACAACTTCCCTCCCTGAGCACGAACTGGAGCCTACCAACCTCAGCAGCAAGAAAACCACTCATCCTTCCTCAGGTACTCACAGGCACACAATACAGAGGCTCACATGTGGATTTAGCAATATATGACCATTCTGTGCATCCATCCACTGCTTACAGAATACAGAGGTAGAAGTGACCTCAGTGCTGTCCTTAGATTTCTCCCTAAACTAATGGTCTACCATGTGACTGCTTACTTGATAGCCTTGCTCCCTCTCTGTTACCAGTCATATTCAAATTCAGGGACAGATTTTTTATTTTATTATTTTAAACCCCCCCTGTTACCCCTGAAGAACAAATAAAGTCAAGAAAATAGTGCACTTTTATCACTGAATCTTTTGCTGATGTCACAGAGCTGACACAGGTTTTACTTTTGTCCATAACTATGTACACAGACAATATGTGATGGTGTAGTTTAGCACCAAGCTTGGCCTATAAATCTGAGCTGAGGGAGGCTGAGGTAGCTCCCCCTCCCATTTCAGTGTGAAGTCCTGCTCATCTGCATTTAGCCTGAGTTTGCAGAGCCAGCAGTTCAAGTTGCCATCGCTTCACTTGCAGAGACAGCACATTTGAGCTGAGGTCTATGGAATGCAATATAGAACAATGCTCCATTCTCACTGGGGAATGGCCCAAATGGCTCCTGCTCCAATCCTCAGGGTTTATGTGGGACTCAGAGTTATCACCTCAGGTGGCTTGACTCACCTGGTTGTGACCTTCAGTTAATGCAGTCCTTCATCCTACACAAACAGAGGGTTTTTCTCCTTGCTACAGAGCAAACAGGTTTAGATAGTGCAGATTTGCTTCCTTCAGGGCTGAAGGAGACAGAAGGCTGGAACAATAAAATCCACTATATATATAATTTTGTATCTCCTTATCATGAACTCCTAAGAAAGGGACCTAAGAGGATCACTACTGAGAAAAGCACTATAATTGTAGCTCCTGAGCACCACATGGAGAAAATTGCCAAGGCAACCAATCATTCCTCAGCAAGGGCAGAGATAGTTGAGTTAAGATGAGGTTGTTACAAACCCCTGCTGTGCATAATCATATAGTAAGCAAAATTTTTAAAAGGCTCTTGTAAAAAATAGGACAGAGTGGAAAGGAACAAGAGAAATTAATTTAGTCCTATTTTTCTGCTTGTTCACTGATTGAGGTATAAGAGCAAATTATATGTGTGCCCTGCACCTGAGGACACTGGGGGCTGGCGGGGAACAGCTGCTTCCTTCAAAACAATGCAGGCTAGTTTTACCTGAAAAAATATACTTTTGTTTCTAATGTATTTTTAAATATGAAATCTGAACAAAAGTGCTCTTCTAATGCAGAAGCTTAAGTCTTGGCTCTTTGTTACAAATTGTGTTCTTGGGGGATTGTTGGAAGTCAACAAGACCTTTGTGAATAGGATTTACTCCTGGAGTATGAGATTTGCAGATCAAATCTTTGAAAATTAAAAGGGTATATCCACAGCATCCTTCCACCTTCAGCAAACTCCTCTGAAGCAAATCTTTCCCTGGATTCCTCCATCCCATTACTCCAAGCTATTTATCTGAGCTGCTAGAAATCAGCTGTATAGCAGTACAGTGATTCACATGGCTGGATCATCAGCTGAAGCAGGTAATTTTATTTTTTGTTCAAACTGACCTTTCCAGGCAGCTTATTTCCAGCATTAGTGGTTCAGCCTGTACTGCTGCCCCACAAACAGTTAACCAGCACAACAAAGCCATGGCCAAGGCTAGGTACCCCAAGTACGAACAACTGCCAAAAAAATCTGCCGCAGGACTTCAGTGAACAGCACTTGTCACTTCTCCAATTCTAGACACTGCTTTCCTCCAGTGACCTTCTACTTAAACAAGGAATAATTACTGCTTCACAAATGCCTGTTTCCATTTGGTTTGCTTCTTTTTTTGTTCTGAGCCATGCTGGCTCCTGCTAAATAGTTTGCAGACCAGACTGGAAGCGTTCTAGACCCACTTGTGCGGATTCCAATTTCCACAAGTTGAACTGACCCCTAGTTTCTGTAGCTAGAACTGTGTCCATCATACATGTGAGCATCAGAAGTGGGATTCACCTGGGAATTGTCCCACTGTGATGTTCTTGTTGCATAGCTCAGCAGTAGCCATATAGCAGGGAGCAAACCAAAAACATAACCTACAAAACAAAAGCCCCGTTTATCTGTCTTTATTTATATGACCTGAAACCAGACAACTACAATTAGTACCCTCATGAAAAACTGAGCATAAAACCTTGTGGAAGAACAGATGCCAGCTGGAAAGCTGAAGCACTACAGTAGCCTGTGCTGTTGTGTGAAATTTTGCCTCAGAAAAGTCACATGTAATAAATATGATACTGATCTTTGCTTTATTGGCAATTAGCAGGGGTGATTTTTGTTCATACTGGTATCTAGTGGCAGACTAACTACAGAGCTCTCCTGCAGCGTGGTCTGATTTAGTGATGTTACAGCTAAAAACCAAATAACACTTGCCCAAACCTTTCTTTTACTAAAATTAAACTCCAGCTCATTCCTAAATAAGTTTGAACTCTGTATGTTTGCCCTTCTGTACCCTCCAAATGAAAACTGACATTCAAGGAACTGAAAAACAAATCCTTTAGTTAGCAGAGAACCCTCGAAGAAAGTGGTTTTTCTGTACACATGAGGTGACCAGAGAGATGGATGTCTCTCTTCTGTGATACTCTGAACATATGCAAGGATGTTTGCTTGTCCTACCATTCAGGATTCATTTCAATACTGATGTTTTGAGCCCCCACCCCTTTAAGCGTCCTCAGAGTAATCTGTATATCTTTTCATTGACAGATTAAGCTCTTTTCCAACCTTCATTTTAGTAGATGAGTCCCAATTTCACTGTTTCACTCTTGCTTTTAAAATAGCCTTCCTGTTTTATACATTGCCTTCAGCCTGCAATACCACATCTTTCCATAAAGAATTTAGGTGTGGGGTTTGTTTGGTTTGCTGAGGAAGGATGCTTTTATGTTGAGGCAGACAACTGCAGTTGAGGGTATTTAGGTTGTGCCCACAGGGCCTCTCACAGAGTGAGCAGTGTGTGTAGCAAGTTATGACTTGACTTCTATGGCATTGCTAAAAAAGATAGGGATAATACTTCACTATTTCAAGGTGATACAAAACTAGAGTAGTGCTTGAAATCATGCTGAAACAGCCTCTTTTCCCTCAAATAGAAGGTGTAATGGAGGCAGTGGTTTGTTATTATTATGTATTTACCCAATCTCATCTAGATTTTACATGTTTTTGCCCTGTGGTTATGTCAAATAGGGAAGAATACAGGAAATATGATTATATGCTGTGAAGTAAATTGCTCTTATTTGCTGTTTTGTCCATAAAAGCTTCCTGGGGGAGCTAGGAGCTCAAAGGTAATTTTAGCTATGTCAGAGAGGGGTTTATGCACCAATGAAAGCATTATCCTCTTCCCTGTCCTCTTTGCAACCAGAAAGTGATTTGGGTTCCCCCCTCTCCTTCTCCACCAGGTTGGGAAGGAGCCCATCTGGGTGGCAGGGCTAACTGAGCTACTCGGAGCTAATTTGCTTATGAGCTGCACTTGCAAATTCATCTGTGGAAACACAGGCTCAGAGCTTGGCATGACCCATCTTTGAGACAGAATGGCTCTCCCTTCACTCAAAGCTGACCACAGCCAAGTTCCCTTCTGGTATCACTTTGAATTACTGTGTTTGACAGAAATTATATAAACAGTATTTGTACAAAACAGTTGTGTGCCTACCTTGTTTTTCTGCAGCCTTAGGATAAGAACTGGACAGCACTACAGCCATCGAGCTGGTGCTGCTTGGGCTCTTCTGGAACTGAGCATGGATCAGTGGGCTCCTTTCTGGCAGCCTTTTGCCACCCCTGCTTTAGTTACTATTCTTTGCTTTACTCCAATTTCCATACATATTGTGCATAAGTGTGCAGGAGAAGTCTTGAACAAGAGAAGTCTCACCTGGCTTTTCTGGCTTTACGGTCCCAGTCCTACACATGTGCTCCTGGAAGCCTGTACATCCCAGTGGCTTGGACTGAGGGAGCAAGACTCTCCTGGAGGCTTGGTGTTACGACTTTGGCTTGGCTCAGAGAAGTCAGGAGATTGTCAGTGCTCCTCTTGAGGCTGAAAACATTCCCAGTCCAGGGAGCAAAGAGTGAGAGAAAAACCAAGGTGTTCTACACATCAACACAAGGCACTTTGTCCAGATTATTCCAGACAAAGAGCCTTATGTTTATGCCTGTGAAGTTTTGCCATGAAATGAGAACCTCTTTCTCTTCCCTTAGATTTGAAAAAATGCAGATGCAGCTCCAGGTTATCAGTCCTGAAATGTGCAAACCTGTCTTTTTTATCACTTCAAAGCTGTACATTCTGATGTCTCTCAGGTCAACCTTTATCTCCTGAAATATATTGTAGGAGCAAAAGAAGTTATTAAACTCTAGGGAGAAACTGGTTCCTTTCCTGTGAGACTTTGCTCACTCTCCCATTCCCTGTGAATGTCATTGTATCTGCTGTTTGCTGAGCAGGAAATGCATTATTAAAGCAGTTTCTCCTCCATAAACTGCTTTGCATCTGACTGTTCCATTGTAAATCCATAGCCACAAAGTCAGGCCACCTTGGGATAACCCAACATGAAATCTGACCTGATGAAAATGGTTCATGCCTCCCGGCCTGCATTGCAACCTGTGAGAAGGGCTTTTATTATTTATTCAAAACCTGTTTAAATCCCCCTTTTTCTGAAACAACCATTTTAAAAATATTAAAACACCACAGCTAAGCTGGGAGATTAAACAAGTTTAAACCTTATCATTGCAGGTGGGATATTAGTCCAATAAAATGAGGAGGGATGGCAGGCTGCATGGTAACTGGAGCCCCTTCTACTCAGTAACTAATCACTGAGAAAGCATTTGGGGAAGGGGGGGAGAGGGGATGAGGGACTGACACAAACAATGCATCCAGGCTCCTGGCAACCCTCTCTGTTTACCATGGTGATGCACAAAAGGAAGAATGCCACGCAGAGTAGCAGACCTGGATCTGTCCCCGTAACACTTGCCCTAGATTCAAGTGCTCTGAGAGGCTGAAAATGTGACCTTCAGATATTTTTTCTGATGGGTGATGCTGCAGCTGGACAACACTGTTCCAAAGCTGTCAAAAGGCTGCAGAATATTTGCCTACATTTCTTCCATTACACATTTTTCTTTTACATCTTTAGCTATTAATGCCTCTCTTCCACATTTCCACTCTTGTACTGACACTTTTTAAGGAGAGCCACAGTCTCTCTGTGGGCCTTATTCACTCAGAAGTGTAACTTCATTAAAAGTATTTGAATTAAAACCCATCAAAGCCCAAAGTTTTCAGGTGAGGGATGGCTATTTAAAATAATATTCCTCTCTCTTGAGAGTAGTATGTTCTAATAGGCCATTCGTGTTCTAAGGTACCCTAACTTCTGTTTTCCAGTCAGGAGTAGCTTATGGGAAAAACTTCAGTGTTCTACAGCTGGATCAGCCCTTCCCTTCTGTTCCCAGACTTCAGTCCCATCATGCAGGAGGACCACAGGTGGAGGTACAGCCTGGGGAGCCCCAGCAAGAGGTGAGGCACTTCTAAACCTGAGGCACAAATGTGCCAAACAGGAGGATCATGCACTGCTCAGCAAGATGATAAGAAAGGAGTTTATCAGTACAGGAACTTGACCATCTGAGTGGTGAGAGAATCATTGAATGCTAAGAGAAATTACTTTGGTTGCTTACAAGTTTAACCTCTTTTTGTCACCAGCATTGAGACCTATGAAGCTGGTCCCTTTCTAGGGCATCTTTACAGAGACACAGAGATACAGTGGAGAGGATCCAATGTAAAAGAAAAAAACAAATAAAACAAACAGTGCAAGCAAGATTTTCAGGGCTACATAATTGTCCTGAGTAAGGGGCAGTAATCACTCAGTGATATTTCAGTAATTCAAGTTCTCCAGCCTTAAGGAGTTTCAGGAGGAAAATTCTAACATGCAAAAAAATCCACTGTGATTTTAAGTAGAAGACAAAAGGGCTAAAAACCACACCACTACTCCTGTCCCTCACTGTTGATTCTCATAAAAGTTTTAACTAGAAACTAACACTCTACACATTCTACAAAGGAGAAGGAAAGTTTTGAGAGCTGGAAGCTGGCTTATTTGAGCTGGACAGGTTTCATCTGGCTATCATAGAGGAAAACTTTGAGTGTACATTCATTTGTTTTAAACACAAACCTGTTTCTAACAGAAGAATTTGTGCTTTTACCATGTATCACAGGTACTTAGGCAGGCAGTGTTCACTGTATAAACCCAAATCATTAAATGGCCCTTGGCCACTGCTTAAAGTGAGACAAGTATCTGCCTGAGCTATATACTTAAATGCTTAAGAGAAGAAAAAAGGGAGACAGAGTTAATAGAAATCTCAGAGCACTAATAATGCAAGTGTAACTCCTAGAAGGAGAGCTACTGAATGGTGCATCCAGAAATACTTAGGAGAAAACTGAAAATAGTGAACGAGGTGCTTTGAAGGGGTCACCAGTGGGCGTGAAGGACAAACACACTGTTAGAGACTCATGGGGAAAACCCTCTAACCTTGCCTGAGACCAGAGCCAGGGGGAGAATAGATCCAGAGCAGGTGTGAGATGGTCCAGCTTTCAGGTATTTTTGAACATACTTGCCTGTAAGCCTGCTGCCCATGTTCCCAGCCCTTGATAATTGCATCTCCTCTCCTTGTCATTAACACACTGTTTTTGGTGGGAATTGTAAAGAAACATTTGGTTGTGACTGAAGGAACACTCCACCAGGGAGTGTGAGAAGGCTGATTTCATTGAATTAGAGATTTCCATGAGATTCTAAGGAGTAGCCCAGAAGTGAATATACAGGGAGGGTCCATGTGGGCCACAGAACATCTGATTCCTTTTGGAGGATGGGGTTTCTACTCATGACGTAGTTCAGGTATGTTTCCAGCTCTCAACTCCAAAAGATTAGAGTGATTCCGCAGTGGTTTGGGGTTGTTAGCATTCTTGGATTCTTTGGTGTTTATTTAACCTCCTTCCCAATAAGTATGGCCTCTGCAGTCCGAGATGTTTCCTTTTTCTGAGAGTGACACAGGCAGTTCATTCCCATTCAGTATTCCTATATACAGTTAAATTTTATGTGAGGGATAATCATCACTTCCTAGCTCAGCTGCATTAGTCTCTTCCTGTATACCAGCTTATAATCACTGTAAATTTGGGATGTAATACAAGTTTAAAGCATGCTGCTAAAATATTCTTGCATCAGAGGTATACAGAAAATGTCTCAGTCTGATGTGTGTGGCTACATGTCCCCACACTACATTGTCCAGTGGGGCCCAGTTTGTACTTTGCAAACAGCACCAGACCAGCCAGTGCTGAGCCTCTGTTCCACTGGCTGCTGTATTTTCAAGTACAACAAAGGGGTACCTTTGATGACCACAAACACGAGTGCCTGCATTCATGTCTCATTCAAGTCTAATGGCACTCAAGATGCCCAAAAATCAAGTTAATTATATGGTGCACAAGATGCTCAGTACTGCCTTCCACTCTCAGGACACAGTCCCAGTATTCTACACCAACCATGCCTTCAGTGAAAGCCTCTTTAAATATGTCTTCCTTAATACAACTAAAGCAGCTCCTTATCAGATCTCTCCGTATATGTAATCTCAGGGGTTTTTTTTTTGTTTGTTTGTTTGTTTGTGTTTGTTTGGTTTTTTTTTGTTTTGTTTTGTTTTGTTTTTTGTTTTTTTTTTGTCAGACCAAATCCAAAATCCCTCTGGTTTTGAACACTTATTAGGCTTTAGCACAAAGGTCACCCACAGAACACAACCCAGCCGGCAGCAGGGAGAGCCCCTCGCCCTCAGCCCTGCTGTAGGTGAAGCCCCAGGTGCGCCCGGGGAGCGCTGACAACGGGGGATGTGGGAATGAGATCGGCAAGGGGAGCCTCAGCTTGCTGCTGCCAGAGATCACGCAGGAGGTGTCGCTGGAGTCTGGTTCTGCCACCTGAGGCTGAGGAGTCCCCTCAGCCAGCGTCCCGGCACTATGGGGACACAGCATGTGAGGACGCAGCCAGCGCGTCCTGGTGCCTCGAGCCTTGGGCTGCGGCGACACCTCCCGGGAGCTGAGGGCACAGGAGCAGCGCCCACTCCTCTCCTCCACTGCTCTTGTCCGATCCACCAGTTAGAGATAGCCTTTTGATTCTTAACATGGGGTCCAGAAACTTTCCCTATTTGACATTTGTTATGTTCATTCCTCAGAGAAGTAGCCCTTTGTTTTACTACCAGGAAAACTTCTGATCTTGCACACAACACCAGTATTAAGCTTCTAGGAGACAAGATTCTAAGCTCTTTCCTGTAGAAGATACCTTGAATTTAACTGCTAAGTTGGTGAAAAATGCTTGAACAGTGGTAGTTAAGAGCCCTTTTTGCTTCTTAACCCAGTCAAAGGCCCAGAACATTTGCCAGTATGGACAAACACTGGCTCTGGTGGTTCCTGGAATTGGATCATAGGGATCAGTAAGTACCTGCACGCACTAGGAAAGTTGTTATGCCCAGTTCAGCCCGAAGACTCCCAGATACAAAGCCTGTGTTCTGTTTATGACGTTTGAAAGGTGATGTGTGAGAAAGGAGGATTCTCTTGGGGAATCCTTTGGTAAGTCAGTTGTGGTGTGACTGGGTAAGTCATTCCCACATCAGCCCCTGTGCAGGTTCCTGTCAGTGGTGTCTGTCACACTCCAGAGAGTACTGAAAATTTAAAACCCCTGACAAAGGCAGAAGCTTCCAAAATCTGAGCAGCAAGGAAGAACACAAAAATTCTTGCTGATGACTTGGGCTCACTTAGTAAAACCAAATGTCCTCTGTAGTTCCTCACATCCCAATGGGATGCCAGTCCTTTACCAGGGGAACAGCCTGGTCACTCCAGGACAGAGCCTCACAGTCCTAGCTGGATTTTTGGGGGAATTCCAGTGTTTGTACACCAACATAGATCTAAGGATGCAAAAGTATCCTGCTAAGCTCCCTTTGTAAGCAAAACCTGGGATTTCACACAGACTCAAGTTGTGGGGAAACTAGCTACTGAGAACAAGACACAGGACTGACTTCTTCATGTCACTGCAGAGACCCCTCCAGTCAGCTCAGTCACATCCTGTCTCCTAAGCATGTTTCATTCAGAAAAGAATGGTTCTTGCTACACTTCAGAAACAAATACATAGCAGTATCATTACATTCAGACCAAAAAAAAAAAAAAACACAAACAAAAAAACAAAAAAAAACCAAACAAACAAACAAAAAAAACCCAACCCCCCCCCCAAAAAACCCAACCAAAACAAAACAAACAAACAAAAAAACAACCCAACAAGAACAACAAAAAAAACCCCCACTAGATTAAATCATCTGAGTTCAAGCTGAAGTGGGACTTTAAAGTGTTCTGCCAACTTGGACTCTTGCTGTCAGTTGCTGTGCAGTGGGCAGTGGGACAGGACAGTATCTCAGCACTCTCACTACCTTTTCCCCAGAAATGAGTGCTAGAGTTGTAACAGCAAGAGTATTCCTAGATGCTTGTTTTTCAGTCTCAGCTCTTGGCCATAAGGGTTTTTTTCCCCTCCTTAACAGAATGGCACAGTCTTCAGCCTCCTCCCCTGGTTCCCATCTTCTTTGGAAAATAAACAGCTCTGATTGTTGTGCACTTGAGATTATGAAAACATCAAGTCCATTAGTATTTGGCAAAGTGCTCTCTCATTTCCTTCTGATGTAATAATTGAGAGAGAGGGAGCAGAGACGGCAAAGATAGCACAAGGCACAAGTTAATGACCTTCTCGCATGTATGTGTGGGCTCTTTGAGAGGGAGCCTTTTCCAAGCCCCATCTCGCCTCCACTCATACTGTTTCAGCTGAAACACTGCTTCAATATGGCTTTTATTATTTGATCTGATGTCCCTTGGCCAGCCTTCAGAGGCAGCTAAATGGCAGGCAGGTGTGGGGGGCTAGGAGACAAAAAGCAAATGGAGCTAATGCTTCAGCAGGCCTGCTGCACACAGGCCCTCCCCTCCAGCTCCGCAGGCAAATGCCACTGGTGCCCAGTTCCTCTTGCCTGCTTTGGTTTCACTTACACATTTAAGTCTAGAAGGGGAATGCATCCTGCTTTGCTCTCTGAGGGAGATTATTTGGAAGACTGAAGGCCTGATAAAAATCAGGACGTGGGTGGAATGGCTGAGTGTAGAAAGGGATCAGCTGTAGAAAGAAAATTAACCGAGGTCAGTGGTTGCTACTCTGTAAGTGTTGGATTGGCCACCCACTGACTTGATTGCCAAATTTGTGGCTTCACTTTGGGTGCCTAGAGCCAAATTAAAGTGGGATAAATTTCACAGAAGGGTAGTGGAATTTATCCATGTCCATAGTGTTCCCTGCTGACTTTCTCAAGACTTTAGTCTTTTGAAGTGCTTCTAGAAGCCTCCAGAGATGCGTAGCTTTCCACATTAGCTTAACTGGAACCTAAGCCAAATATCTCATCTCATTTAAAAAATAATCTGAATTTGACAGCTGAAGTTTTAGATTAATAAAAGAAAATAAAGATTAGCCTTTGCCAAGTAGTCCCCTTTAAGGGCCCCACCTTCAAGTGACAAGTCCCTGGGCTACCTGAGCCAAAAGGTGATAATATGGATACTGCTCTTCCTCTATGACATTGAAGCCAAATCCTTCCCTGAACCAGGTCTCTCTGCTCCCACTGGATTCATATAGTCAGCACTCTGGAAAGAGGAAGCATGTGAAGGATCACAAGTGGATTTCAGTGGGGTACTCCCTCCTGCAGCCAAGGGCTTCTGTCAAGGAATGAATGGAGCTCTGAACAACCTGGTCTAGTGGAAGGTTCCCTGCCCATGGCAGGGGGATGGAACTGGAGGATCTTTAAGGTCCCTTCCAGCCCAGGCCATTCTGTGACAAAGGATTACTGATTCTGTGAAGGATTGACAGCAGTGCCAGAAAGCAATTCCGCACTTCCTGGTGCCTAGAGAAGGAGTCCTTCCCCTTTCCCCACAAGTAAGGGTATCCACCTCTTCCCTCTGTACCTGAAAGTGTTGTGGTGGGAGAGTTAAGCAAGTTAGTTTGATGTAATCCAAGTCTCAGCAGGTTTGAGCTGGCCCCTGTTTGCCACCACAGTACCCTGGACTTACGTTCCAAGCCAAACCATGTGTTCTTTGTGCAGCAGCATTGGAAGACTGCTGTGGGGGGATAAGTTTTACCATCTTTGCACCTCCCATTCAAAAAGCAACTGAGAAATGGATTATAGGATTAATCTGTACCAGAAGACACATTATTTTTAGAAGGCCCTTTAGAAGGTCCTCCAGTTGGTTTCAGGGCTTTGTAAGAGTTCTTCCCTGCCAATCTAATATACCTTTATATTTGATAATGAAAAATTTCGTATCAGAAAAATGTGCTTTTCCAGACCTAGCTGCAAGGATAACTGTTTCCTTCCTGCCTGTACATTTCCTCCCCTCATATTTTATATATGCAAAGGCATATACATTCTTACTCCTTTCTGCCATCCTTACATGGCTGTAGTTTTGATTTCATTGATTGCACACACCAGTGTCTGCAGAGCTACCTTAAGTAAGTCGAAGCCCTTGGGAATTCAAGGTGAATACATTTTTCTCCTTCAGATACCTTGTTTTAGTTAAAAGCCATTGCGGCTGCTCCATAACAAAACCAGACACAGCGGGCCCCATTGTCCGGCTCTTGGCCAAGGTAGCATGTATGGATTAAGTGATGAATTGCAAAAAGGGCCTAAAAGCCAAGCTGTAACTTCACAAAAAGGCCATTAAAGGTGAGCACTGTCAGTGAAGTGCCCATTCAGAAGGGCTTTTATGACCCTCGGTGTTCCAGAGACGCTCAGGAGCTACAGATGCTTCAGGCTCCCAGACTTGCTGACCAAGTGACACATCCTCAGCTGAACCTGGCTGGGAGAGCTGCTCCTTTCTGGGATGGGGATGGGACAGTGGCACCATCTACACCCAGCAGGTGAGGAAAAGCAGCACCGTGGTCCTGCTCAGACATAAGAAGTCATGAATGTAACCTCAAGGTAAAAGACCTGGGGAGAAAAAAAAAAGAACAGAAAATGAAAGCACACACTTTTTGGGATACTTTTACCTCCTAACTTTCACCCCCATCAATTCTGCATAAAATCTAATTTTGTCCCTTTGTATACATTCCTTCATATGGTTTTCAGTGCATCTATAAAGCATCATCATTTCAATTACTGACACTTCTTTAAGCATGTCTTAGAATTTTGTACAGAGTGGAGGGGTCTGCATAGCTTAGGTGACAGAAAACAGCTCACCTGTGGACTGTGATGTGCACATCCTTTAGTGGCATAAAGCTGTTAGAGGTAAATTGTGCCTGAGTTCCCTTACACTCCATATTAGTCTCTGAAAGATGAAGGAGAATGAATTAAACCTGAGCCTGATTGTTTCTATCAAGCTTTAAAAACACAGTTCATAGAGCAGCAGATTCATTAGAAATATTTTGATTGCTCCCTGAAAGAAAAACATGCAACTTTCTTCTTTGTAGGGGAACTGAAGGGAGTGGTTTGTTGACTTCTTTGTGGTGCTTTGAAATCTATAATTCAGTGCACTTGTGAAATGTTGGATGGTGGTGGTTTGAAATAATTTCAACTCAAAGCAAGTAAATCTACCTAGGCTGGAGCATTGGCTACCTCATACAGCCGAAGTGAGCAGTCATTTCTCACCTGGAATCCACAGCTGAGAGGTGTTTTGGGGCAACTGCAGTTTAGCTTGAACTTGGCTGAATGTAGTGTTTCAGACAAGACATGTTGAGGGCATTTATTTTCTCCACAGCAGCAGCTGCTTTTCTAGTACTGTTTTTCTGAGATCTGAGCTGTCTTTGCTAAGATCCCCTTACTTGGACCTGGACTGGCCCTTAAACCCCAAGTTCCTGCTTTAGTCCAGTTGTAATGCTGAGCTGAGATCAGCCCTCTCTCTCTTTCTTTGGCTGAGAAGAGCCAAAGGCTGGAAGCAGCTGGATGAACTTTTACCAGTTTGGTTGCAGTTATTTGCTGTGATGCTGCTGCTCCTCCATCAGCAGCTCCCTCCCCAGCACCCAGCCAGACACAGGCTCTGCTCAGCCCTGAGGAAACAGCTCCCCTGGCAGCGTGCCTGTGTTTGGGGCTTCACTCTGACATGTCATAGCCTCACACATTGCTGGGGAGGTGTTGGAAAGGCACCGCAGCCTCTCTCTGAGCGCTGCTCTTTAAACTTTCTACTGATTAGGGGCCTTTTAGCACTCAGCTGGCTTTTCCTAATGGATTTTGCCTTTTCATTGAGACTATTTTTTTTTGCAGGCGTTGCCAAAGTAAACAGTCACGGATGGCTATTTGGAAAGCAGGGGAGAGAAGAAAGGGACACAGAGTCAGGACTGGTCCAAATGTGTCCAGACAAGCACTATACATCAGCTGATATGTGTTGGGGGCCAAGTGCTGCCAGAGTTAAAATTTCTGGGAAAAGGAGTCCATTTGTTGAGAGACAGGCACAACAGATACATTTGCAAGGTCTTCTCTTGGATCAAAGATGTGATGTCTGAATTCTTGAGCCTTTAGGGGGAGCAGGGTGTGAGCTTGGCATTAATCAGCCCACTTATGATTTATTTCCAAAGTCTTAGTCAGAGGAGGTGTTTGAGTAATTCCAAGCTTACAGAGTTCAAGCATATCAATCCTTCACTGCTCTGAAGCAGATAATTTAGCCTTCAGCCAGCTCACTGTATGGGAACCTATCAGGCACTGTCCTAAATGAAACTCCCTTCCTCTGCGCTGTTCTGGTCTGTGGATATTGCACATCTCTGCAGAAGTTCAGAATTTGGTCCAAGCCAACAAAGAAAACTGGGTATAGTGGCTCTGTCCCCAGCTGGATCAGTGTGCCTGGTAACTTTTGTTTAGGCTCAGGATGCACTGCAGAAGTGGTTTAGGGATGTAATATATTTATGGCCTGCATTTTATATCAGGCTCAGAAAAGAGTTCCGGATTTTACAGTTCCTTCTCTGCTGCCTTGACACGGAGTACAAGAGCAGCAAAGCAGACCTTTTGTGTAGGAATATCTTCTTTCCCTGTCCCATCTCTGCACTGATTTGCTCCTTAGTTCAGCCAGCTGCTGAATGTCTGCTCTTCTTCCTCCTCAGATTAACGACAAGAGTTCAGACTTCTCACCTTCAGCTGGAACGTGTTCCTTGCTGGAAGCTTCAGCTTTGTTTCATCTCACAAAGCAGTGAGGGTTCACCTGGCTCCTTCTGGTCAGATGAGCATAATTCATGGACAGAGCTTGGGCTACTGACAGCTAGACCTGATCAGATGTCTCAAGTGCTTAGGACTCCTGCAGCCTCCTCTCCCCGCAGCAGAGTCACCAGAATGTCCAGGGGCAGGCTCTCATGTGACTTTGATCCATGCCAGGGATGGATTCCAGATGGATACTTCCCCAGCGTTGGCCTACAGGCATGTTTCACACAGCATTGATGGGGTGTTAACGATGCTAAAATTTCAGCCAAGCTCCTCAGACATGCTGGGCTGGGAATGAGGAGAGGAGTTCCTTAATAAAAACCTGATGTAGACCGGGCACTTTAACCTGTAGTGCAGCCAGAGGAGCCATCAGGGCACCTGGAAGAGGGAAGTGAAGGTGCAGCCCCTGCCCGTCACCAACTCACTGAGGCACCAGTGGATCTCGGCATTTCCCAAGCCTCGGGCTGGACTCGGGCCTGGGATGAAGCCATTTTTTTGGAAGGTGCAGGGTGGTGTGCAAGTGGTGGCTTGATCCTGTGGGGTCTGGAGGGGATTTGCCATCGGGAGCTGCGAGGTGGCCCAGGGCAAAGGGGAGCTGAGGGAAGGATCAGGCACATCCCCACAGAGCTGTGGCTGCAGTCCTGCTTCCAGCTCCCACAGGGCCTGCAGTGTTCTGGGACACACACAGAGCTCGGAGCAGGCCTGGGAAGGGGCTCAGGGTCTGCTCTCCCCTGCCCTCAAGTCCTGCCTGATTCCTGGGGTGGGGACATGCCCCAGGCAGAATGGAGCTGAGCCATTGGGCTGGGCTTGGGCTGCCTGAACGGCATTACCACACACCTGCTGGGGTCATTTTTGGCTCAGACATCCCACTTCTTTTTTCCTGAAGTGAATGATCCTGATCTGTATCCTAGTTTAGAGGCCATTCCACATCTATGTGTTTGGCTTAATGTTTTAGTTTTTTTGTGTGTGGGTCTTACTATGAATTCCTTCTGATATTTTATTGGCCAGTTCCACAACATTCTGGGATCTTTCTGTAAATCTTTGCAGAAGGCTGTAGTTTTTGTTGTCCTAAATAATTTTATATGATCTTGACTAAAGTTTGCAAACGAACGCTCTGCATTCTGCTGCCTGAGAGCCTTAAAATGAACCAGAGCTCCCGTGAGCCAGTGGCATTGATTGTTACACAGGCAAGGAATAGCAAAGCCAACAGTTTGCCCAAAATCCCACATTGGTTTGGGCAGCTTTAGAGTTTTGATCTTTCCTCTCCTCTCAATCCCTTTAGCATGCCTTCCTTACTTGCTTATTAAATCTGGAGCTGTTCTTCTAATTAACTGCACCCTTAATAACTACAAAGCCATTGCTCAGGAGGCTGAAGGGGTGGGCAGTAGTTGCACAGAAACCTGGAACAGCAGTTCCATTCCATGAGTGCTGGCCTCAGGCACTCTGAGGTTATGCATTAACACTGAGTGCCAGTGCCCCTCACCTGCACAGGCACCCTGGGCTGCCATCTCCAAGTCTCCAAAGGAACAGGGAACTGGGCTGGAGGAGCCCACACCAGAGTGCTGCACATGGAACAGAGGTCACCCCAAACACCCCTCCCTGATTAGGAATCTCTAAACTCTACAGCAAAGGATTTGTGCTCCTGAATGGGCAGGGGACTCATCCAAGTCACCTAAATAACAAAAGCAGAGAGATTCTGGGAAAATGAGAAAAACATCCTCTCAACTTCTGACTGAATTTGTTTAGGGAGAGAAGGTTATGTTTTGTGGAAAGGGATGCTCACTTGTGTGGGATATTTCTTTTAAATAAAAGTAACATTTCACTGGTGAAAGGGCCCAACATCAAAAACACAAGTCAGCAACACAAAGTGCAAAGAGAAGGGCAAACCAGTGATGATGAGGGGAATCTCCAAGCAAAGGAGCGGTGTCTGTCCCTCTGTTGCCAGAAAAGCAAAAGGGCCATTGATGGTATGAGTTGTTTTCCACTTAGGCTCTCCCTGTTCTTTACAGCTCAAGTCACCCTGAGACCAGGCTTGGGCCCATGCAGGTCCCTCTTCTGTCCCCTGCCTGTCCCTGGACACCCAGGCAGTGCAGCAGTGTGTGCCATTGCAGCAGAACCCTTCCTCACACACTGCAGCCTAACAGGGGAAAGAAATCCAAGGGCAATTACTTGGAACTGAAATGTTGCTGAAGCCAGGAGGCCGGAGAGCTGCTCACAGCACCGTTCTTTTAGCACTTCCATGGGCCATTACCCTGCTGGGATTAAGAGCCCCCAGCCCTGCCATGCGCACCCTGCCCCATCACCTGCCTCTCCCGGCCTCTCTTTTCCCCAGGCACTAATGAAATTACCACCGAGACTGATTACAAGTGGGGTGGAGCACTTTGACCAATGAACCCACACCTGCTCGCGTGGTTGACCTTTAATGATCCAGCTCTGTAGCTCTGCAGTTTAATTTGGTTTTTTAAAGCCTGGTTTAGGGAGAAGCTGGAGTTTCATTTGCCATCAAAACATGACCCCTGCTGGAGGACCAAGGATGTGACTTTCAGTTATTCAGATGGACAACCCACACACAAAACGGCACAGATGTGATTAATGTGATATGATACAGCTGTCACTGGCTGCGGGCAATCACAAACAACTAAAGAAAGGTTTGGCTTAAAGAGACTTCTTATTCACCCAACTGCAAAGGTAAAAAAGCTTTTCTGGGTATTGTTTTTTGGTTGGTTGGTTGTGGTTTTGGTTTTATTTTGGGTTTTTTTTTCATGCATGGGATTGTGTTTTACAGAATTGCAGGAACCAGTGAGCTTTTCCTGCAGGGCTCTGTGTGTGTGTAATCTTTTTTTAATGGGGGTTCTGGATATCAAATCTTCTGGCAGAAAGTTCTCCAAACACTCGTAGTAGCAGCAGTGCATTTGAGTATGTAGTTTGTTCCTAGATTTATACCAACCTGACATTTTCCCAAAGGCAAAATACTTAAATAAAAACAAAGAAAGTGTCAGGCTGGTAGGAGTTTTTTAAACATATGTCTAATTTAGTGTGTAACAAAAATAAATTCCACTTGTGGGGGCCTTAGGCCTGCCCTGGTTGCCACGTGGGCTGCAGCAGTTCCCTGCTGGCCTGGCTGTGTCTTTTAAAAGGGCCCAGCTGGAGTGAGCATCACTGCCTGGGGAGCAGCTGATGTTGCTGGGTAGATGACAGAGGTCCTGCAGGGGCAGGTACTGCTGAAATGAAACACCTGTGCAACAGGAAAAGGTGCGTGTGCTGCAGGAAGGAACCCACATTCCTGGGATGTGAAGGTACTCCTGGGTACCAGGAGTTGGCTAAGAACTGAAATCTTTGGGGAACAGAGAAGGTGTCAACAGCAGAGGCTGCTGTAGTATCCTAGAGCCACATGAGAGTGGCAGTGGAATGGGACGAGACCCTGTGGAGCAACCAGAGGGAGCCAGTGAATTCCAGCAGGTGTTGCAGGACCACAAAACATGTTCTGTAGAAAGAGTCCCCAACAGTGCCATGTCCTGCTGGTTTGCTGCAAAGGGGCCCTTGTGCTAAGATGGTTTTAAACTATGATTCTGAAAGGTTTCAATTAGTAGCTCTTACAGGGAAAAGCTGTTGTTTATCAGATAAAGGAGCATGCTGTGTGGTTTTGGCTTCTATCAGCTGTACTGCAGATGCCTGTCCGTGAGTGCAGTGGCTGACGGGGCCCGGCGTGGCAGCGGAGCAGGAGCTGCTCATTCAGAGCGGCTCAGACTGGAGCCTGCCCTGCCTGGAGCAGAGCTCCTGTGAGATCCCAGCGCTGACAGCTCAGGGCAGCCTGAATTCCCAGCTGGCCTCACAGAGACACTGGGGCCATCCTCTTCCAGGCCTCTGCAGAGTATTTCAGGTTGCAAAAAGCCCTGAGGTTTCCATATCCCGGGGGATGCGCCGTGGGATCGCTCCTTTGGTACCTGGTAGGGAAACAGCCAGTGGAACACAAACCAGCAGTGCCACATCAACTTTTGTCCAAGGGTTAAGGTTCAGTGTCAAAATAGGGAAGTGGAAGCTGCGTAATTTTATAAATCCTGCTTTGTTGTCAAAGACCAAAGACTTCCTGTTTGGGGATGCAGGGCTGTTTCCATTTCCATTGTAAATGGTGAGAGACTGCCCATAAACCTCATGTTTACTTCACTATTTCTGATGCTTTCTACATGTGCTGAAACAGCTTTCAGGTGGCCGTGACATTTTGTCAAAATAGAGATGGCAGCTGGGAAAGGAAAAGTAGTTTAATGTCAGCCTAATCTTAAAAAGCATTTTCTTTATTGGAATTAAAGAGCTGAGTCCATCACCACAGTGTTGCACATTTGTTGTAGATATTCTATTATTGTTACAAATCAACTGAGATTTCAGTGTTTTCATTCAGTTCTTCCTTACAATCCTCATGGAATGGAATATTTAATTGATATGTTTTGTCTGTGAAGCCAGTGAATTAGCCAAAGCAATCTCCATGTAACAAATACTGCTCTGCAGTAATTCCAGGTACTTGCAGCTCTCATGGGAGAAACCAAAATATAACTGTTCTGTACAAACCTGGATAGGTTGAACAGCATCATTAAGTACCATAATGTACAGTAGTACAGTGAACTAAAAGATACAAGCTTGAAAGTTAAAAAAAAAGGTAAAATCTTAGGGACTATTTTTGTAACTATCTGAACTTGGAACTAAGATGCACAAAAATTCAAGTGGACAAGAATTAACATCTACTGAGGAAATCCCAAACGGCCATTAAAGAGCCATGGAAAGGAGTGGCAGTTCCTCCATCCAGTCACTGGAGCTGTTATGGAAAATGAGTTCTTTTAGGATACTTTTTAAGGGATTGAGCCACAAAGATCAGCTGTGAGATGCTTGGAGTCTGCAGAAACTCCCCCATCCCCTTTTGCCAGCCAGCACTGCTGTAACAGTGCTGTCCCTGCAGCCTGGGATGGCACAGCTGGCTCCAGCCACCCCACACATCCCAGGCTGGCACAGCTGGATCCCTCCCCACATCCCAGGCTGGCACAGCTGGCTCCAGCTCCTACCCCCACATCCTGGGATGTCACAGCTGTTCATTAAATGTCATTTTTAGCACTTCTGTGTTTGGGAATGACTCTGCTAAACCCAGAGTGTCTCGCTCTGAAGAGACCTCCTGGGGTCCAACAATCCAACCCAGCCCTGCCCACAGCAGTTACACTTAGCACAGAATTCACAATTAGCACAGAATCTCAGGGTATCCTGAGCTGGGAGGGACCCACAAGGATCACGGAGTCCAGCCCCTGTGGGCTGGGGATTCTGCAGCTGCTCTGGGAAGCCCGAGGCCATGGCTCTGGTCCCTCATCCAGGGCTGTCCTGCAGCCACCGTGGCCCCGTCCCCATCCCTGTGCAGGGAGAGGGGCCAGGCCTGACCTGCCCCTGACAGCTCCTGTTGGAGACTCACCTGCTGCACATGGAGAGGTTCATCCATCACTGATGGAGCCCTGGGTTTGGAGTTGCCCATAGAAAGCAGCCACTGCTCCCGTGGATTATCCCAGGCTGCTCCCACCCACCCCTCTGGCAGGATTTTCCATCCTTGCCATCAGTGATACCCAACGTCCCCTCACAACAGCCATAGTTTGAAACATCTCATTCCAGTTCCATTCACATCCCTGGATCTGCACCTTGCAATTCCCTCCCTGGGAATGCCAAAACTCAGAGCTCAATACAAGAATAAAACCGCACCAACAGTTTCAGTAATTCAATAATTTATTCATCTAAAAAAGTGTGTAAAAGTATATAGCTCTCATCCACAAGGTATATATGAATGACATTTAAAATGGAGGTCTTTTATTATTATTGTTTCTTTTTATCAAAGTCTTTTTTAGTGTATTGTACCAGCGATATACTGTAGATTTAAAATGAACTTCACATTTTTTTTTTGTTTTCTTTCAAATTGTCGGCTATATATAAAAGAAGCTCACTGCAAAATGCTCAGAGGAAAAAAAAAAAAAAAAAAAAAGAAAACAAAAAGAAATTCAGAACTCCCCAGAAATGTACAGCTTTTACATTTAAAAAAGGTTCTGAAATATACATACAAGCATGCTGGACATTCCCCACCCTCCCACTCCCTTTAGCTCAAACAACTGTAATAATAATTCTGATTTAGGCATGATTTTTCAAAGTTAGAAATTAAAAAAAAAAAAAAATAACTTTCTTCACTCTGTAGGAAAGCCAGGGCTTGTACATTTCAGATTAATTCAGTAAAAAACTCACAAGTAAAATAATGCATATTTAAGAGAAATATTATACAGAACTTCTCACACTGAAGTACATAAGATTTTTCTTTAAAATCTATTGCCATTCATTTATTTTGCACAAAAACGTATAAATATGTCACCAGCTTCTCTTAACTTAAAAAAATTAAATAAAAGACACCAGATGAAAACTACTCCTTGCTGCCCTTTTTTTAATTTCTAATTTTTGCTTAGAACCAGGTTTGTGGGGAAGAAACGCCCCTGGATAAAAACGGCCCATTTAAAAACAATAAGCAAAATAATAATCCAAAGTTCAGATGAATCCTGGGAACAAATAACCCCCAAATGGTAAAAGATTACAAATGTCTACTTTACATTGTTTTCCTCCCCAAGTTAAATTTTTTTATACAAGTTTACAATCTTCATTTTTTTATGCTCTTCAAAAGGCCTTGAGAATTTTCTTTTCTGATTAAGAAAAAATAGTACTGCAATATTTTTAAAGTCAATTTTACACTGTACACATTAGATACAAATGGTTTGATATCAGATTTTTTTTAACCTATACATTGCAAAGAGGACACCCACACGGAGGGGTGGAGCAGGGAAGGAAATAATCCATTTACAGGTTCCTCTCCTGCCTTCACCTTCTCATTACACAAGCAATTCTTTTTTTTTTTCTTTTATTATTTTATATAATTTGTTTTAAACGTTACATTATCTCAAGAAAAATACTTTTTAAAATCATAGAATTTCATTTTTTTTAACCAGAACATGAAAGTTTTTTGGAAGAACTCTAAACTTGGTAGTTTTTCTTCACAGCCAGGGGAGGGGTCACCCAGCCTGATCCAAGTGCCTGACCCTGGCCCCCTCCTGCTGCCCAGTGCACCCCCAGAAATGAGGGAATGGGGCTGGAATAGGAACCCCTGGGAGCCTGGAATGAAGGAGTCATAAAAATACTTCAATTAGCCATTAACCTTCCCAATGGCGATCATTTCACTAAACAAAGTAACTTTGCCACCACAGTGGTGTAACTTCAAGTACTAATTTAATGATATAATTTTTAAAAATTATTTCTTTGAAATAATATTCCTATAGTCAGAAAAAATACACCAGATTTGTGACTGATTTAGTGTAAACAAAAACCGTACTTTTGGATATGTACATGGACGAGTCTGCCCAGAATTAAAGGGCGACTTGGCTTTCAGTAAATACTTTTCTAGCATCACTAAATTTACTGGAAATATATTTCAATCATAGCTCTACAATAGATTAATCTGCCACTTTCCACTTGCCCTGAACCGGGCTTTAAAGTATTTTTTCCTCCCTACCTCCCTCTCACTCTTCTCCCTTAGGTAGTGTTATCTGTCATTAAACACTGGCCATTCCTTGCTTTAACCAGGCTAAACACAGGGGAGAATTCCTTAAAATACAATATATCCTTACCAGAACACGCTTTCCTTCCCAGACTTTGATTGTTATGAGCTTCTTTTGATTTCCAGGTCAGAAGAGTGAGAGGTCTGTAGATAAATAACCCTACAGTGGAACGGAGCTGTATTTTTAAGGTATTTTTACTGTTCCTGGTCCTTTATAATTTAATCCCTCCCCTCCCCAAACCTAAAAATAAATAAAGTATCTCCAGACCATTCATATCTACATGGACAGGTAACAAATGCATGCATTCATCCCAATCCACTCTGACAGGAACTCCAGGTAGACAGAAAACTCCAAT
Organism: Vidua macroura; assembly: GCF_024509145.1. NCBI lineage: Eukaryota > Metazoa > Chordata > Aves > Passeriformes > Viduidae > Vidua > Vidua macroura. Next base: position 9,273,362 of record NC_071588.1, on the reverse strand, counting down.
ATTTATACGAGACTACAACTGTGTGGTTTTGTGTTTGTGGTTTTTTTCCTCCTGCAAAGTCCCAGTTTACGACGATCAAACAACGAAACACCTGAACTGGTCACTACAAGGTGGTTTTTACTTGGAGGGCTGACACTGCTCGTGGGTCTTTATCAGTTCCTAATGCAGAAAGATCCTGTAGTCTTCCTTAAAAAAATAAAATATTAAAAAAAATAATCACGCTGACCAGTAGTTACTGAGCCACCAAACTAACACTGGCTTGAGGTTACTCTGTGTTCACTGTTCTTGGATGTTCCCAGATTTTGGACTGAAGCTGCCAGAGATGTTAATGGGTAGTTTAGTTTTGAACACTGCAGAATTCACATGTGCTTTTGGAGGAACAGAAGCACAGCACAGGACTGGTCTGAAGAGAAGCAAACGGAGCTTTTTGCAGGTCGTGGCACGTTCCCGGGCGGAGGGGAGAAGCAGCCAGAAGAACAAGTGCTTGTGTGTGTCCTACAGGATGTTCATGATGGCGTTGTAGAGCTGGGTGAGCACCACGAAGTGCACGGGCAGGCAGGAGCTGCGGTCCTGCGTGGCCGGGTTACACGTGAGCCAGGACAGGGCGTTGTACTGCTCCAGCACGAACCTGCACAGGGAGGCAGAGACATCACAGCCTGCCCGGGGCTCTCCTGGACCTACAGCTGACAGAGCTGCCAGTGTGTTGGCAGAGGAGGAACCGCACTGAAAAGCACGAGGGTTTAGCTTTGCTATGTCTGAACTATTTGCATGAAGGCCCTCCCAAACACACACAGATTCTGGACTCACAGTGGTTCAAATGCCACTGCTGTCAAAGCCTTGGGGACTGAACACCTCTGCCTCTCTGGGCACCCTGTACCAGTATTTGCTCACACTGTTCCTGTGATCCTCTATCTAATTGCAGTTTCTCATCTTGTAACTTGTGTCTGTTGCATCTCATCCTTTCCCTGTCCACTGCATTCTTGTTTTACTCAATACCTGGGACACCTGTGAGAGCTCACTCCTCCAAGAGGAAGCAAATTCAGATCTTCTAGAATAGTACACCCCCAATTTCCTTAGATCAGACATTCCTGTTCCTTGCTGATGTTTGTTTGTTCACTGGGGTGTCCCACACTGTGCGCTCTTATCGCACAGAACTGTGTCCAGTCCCCAAAGGTAGGATGGAGGCAAAGAGGCCCCACATCATCCTGGACAATAAAACACACACCCTACGTGCATTCAGGAACAGTGTCTCCTTTATACCCCAATGCTAGCACAGTAGTATCAGGGAGTGCTTTTATCTCCTCCTACAAATCCACTGGGTTCCAAGAGGTAAGATAATGAGTGGCACAGCTCAGATTAGATGCCAGGGGAACAGAGCAGTCTGAGTGGGGGGCAAACCATGACGTCCCCCTGGCAAGGCTGAGGTGTTCTGAGTTTGCTTGGTATCATTATGCACAGCAGAGGGAAACCCACAGAATTCCCCCTCAAAGCCCTGCTCTGGCATCTTGGAGGAGGAAACGCCCCAAGATATATAGGGCATGGCAGGGCTAAAAGGTGCTGATAAGTAAGTGTGATAGGTTGGAAAGGTTGCTGTGAAACCGCTGAGCTCAGTCCCCAAATGTTTAGGACAGAAATGAAAACCTAAAAGGTGTTACCTCAAGACATCTGATGTAGTTTTAGAGTCAAGGGGGTGAGGAACTCGCTGAGAATTTCTGGCAGGTAGAAGCTCATCTGTCTGCGCTACAGAGATGTGGTGATGGAGAGAGGCCTGTGCAGAGGGAAAGAGCAAAAATTAACTCCTCATAGAGCAGGTACTGCAAAGGATTCCCAAGAAAGATCCATTTTGAATCACCTCAGGACAGCGTGGGAAGTTGGCAATTCTGTGTTGAACCCCCCATGACCACGTGTATTTCCAAATTAACGGTAACATTTTTGAATAAATGGACTGGAGTTGTGCAGTTCTGGAGTGGGAGGTCTCAGGTTCACTCTGACACCACAGACTCTAACTGCAGCTTTTACAGGCATGGAAATAGCAATGGATAATGAGTGCTCCATGTGGAGCAAGACAGACCTTCAGGAAGAGGGGACACTGGTTCTGTGCCTGAGGACAGGAGGACCAGAACCACTGCGGGAGGTTCTCCGCTTTGGCAGTCGACACAAAGTACCCCAGAGCCAGAGGCTGCTGCTTCAGCTCTTCGGGGGCTTCTCTGGAGAGGAGACGTTCACCTTGGCTCTGCAAGACAGGGAAAAGGCAGCTCTGGGGGTGTTGTCAATACAGCCCACTCCTGGAACGGTGACTTCATTCCCTAATTACTGTCCTGTGACAAATGAGCCCTCCTTTAGTCAGTCAGGAATCTTAGTCAAAGTTACCCAGGCCCTGCCTTATTCCCCTGTAGTTGGGTTCTCCAGGCTTATGTTTCAGAAGCACTGTAGATTCCCAAACAGCTGGGAAAGCAGTTCGCTTCATCCATAAATGTCAAGAGGTTAAGAAAAAAAGGCAAAGATTCCACTGCACAGAAAGCAGCTCAATTACAAATCCCTCCCTGCCAATCCCTTCCAGTGGGTCTGGAGAGGAATCCAAGGCAGGAAAAAAGCCTGGAGCAGGCAGCACTGGGAGCCTGGCACACGGGGCTGGTGCCCAGCCATCAATTATTGCCCTGACCCTGGGCCCACGGGGGAATGATCACACACTGCTGCTCTGCTAAAGCCAAACATTACACTGCAATTACCAGGCCTGGCTTAATGGTTAATGGGAATTACTCGGGTTCAGCTGGAAGGGGCTTGTCCAAGGCTCTGGGCTCAGGCCATGAACCTCCCAGGGCTGCTCCCAATGGATGCAGCTCCACTGAAAGCAAGCTCTGCATAGAAGTGGGACAGAATGGATTGCTGAGGGAACTGGGGAGAGAGAAAGTGAGGAGTTGTGATTTATGGCTGCAGGGTTTGGCAGCAGAATTTAGAAGTTTTCATTTGCCTACACACCAGTTTGGAGTAACTGGGACAGCAATGTGTTGTTACCGAGCCTTTGATGGGAGAGTTGCACAATCCACACAAGGTGGTTGTGGACTGAGCTCACAAAATACAGGATTAGTATTTCTGTGGCTGAGGCAGGAGGCATTTCTCCCTCACTGACTGTATTAAAGCTCCACTGAGGCATTTTGGCAGACTTTGCAAGGGAAATACAGGTAGGACTTTCTACTTCCAGGGGTAGAAAGGATTACCACCATTTAGTCAGTCATGTTCAGGAGTTAGAATTCTGATCTGGAGACGTCTCACTGACATGTCAAAAATGGTATAAAAGCTACCCTGTTTCTCTCATAAAATACTTTTTATTATTTAATAAAGAAGTAATATGCTACTACTTCAAAGTTAATGTTTCTAGAGCAAAAATTCACAGAAACTTGCAAAGCACAAAACTTCAACCTAATTGTGATGGAAACCATTTTAAGAGAACAGCTCAGTCTTACGTGATTAAATGTAGGAGTGAAAAAGTTCCATCAAACCTGATCCAAGCTAAGCCAATTCAAAAAAATAACTTGAACTACCGAAAATAATTTGCATTTTAAGTAATCACTGATGTTGGAACTGACTTTATAAAAGCCACTTCAAACAAAAATAACTCCCAAACACTGTGTGCTCTGGGCTAAATATTCCTAAGAAAACAACATCTGCATAACCATCCAGCACCTGCGGAGTTTCTGTGGGCAGAGTTTCATCACTGGGAGAATTCTCTCCCTCTTGCCTCCCCTGAAATCCATGGGAACAGGGCTGTCACAGCTTCCCTTCTCTCAAAGATTGTCACTTCATGCCAGAGACACTCCATGGATTTTCCAGGAAAGAAAGGATGAGTACAGATTAAATCTGTGCAGGGCCATCACTATGGCTGT